>NC_079136.1:85278119-85603119 GCF_945859705.1 Episyrphus balteatus | reverse complement strand
CCAAAGGCTGTTTTTGAGACTTTGATCCGATAATATCTGCTTCAAAAAAAAAAAAAAAATATCTGCTTAAGAAAAAAAATATATATATTTCGATTGGAAATTATTCAGCAACGATATTTCGAAGAAACTTTTGGTTTGCAGTTATGAATAGAGTTTAAAAAGACCTTTCTTTTGATGTCTCACTCGATCGATTTGGAGGAAATTTTTGAAAATGTATTTTTTTTAGGCAAGGGGTTAGCCTTGATTTTTTCTCAAAAATCCGAAAAAAATAAATTTTTAATTTTTTTCATAATTAGACAGGCCTGTTCATTGTGAACTCGTATCTGAAATCCAAAGCTTGTTTCGAGATTTTGATCCGAAAATATTCGCTTCAGAAATTTTATTTTGTATTTAAAAATTTATTCAGCAAAAAAGAAAAAAAAATATTTCCAGCAAATAATTTATTATTGAGACCTCCAAGTGTTGAAATATGTATGTGTAAAAAATGTCCAGTACTATGTGACAGTGTCTACACACAAAAATTTCAGTCAAAATTATTTTAGTTGCGAATAAATGTCAATTCCCACTCTAGGGATTGATCAAAAAACACTTAACGACCAAGTTTTAAACCAACCGCTTAACTGGTTTGCACTTTAACAAAAAATTTATTGTATTTAGTTTACCATTATATAATTTAAATGAGAAAAATTGTTTGGCACAAAAAGTTCAAATAAAACAATATCAAATTAATGTCAAAGGTAAGGTCGTAACATCTTCAAAAATTATGCCTAAATATTATAAAAAATGTTGCTAGAAACTGAAGTATAAATTTGTTTTAATTTTTCCAATATTTTAATATCAGCGAACCTAATGAATTCATATACATAATTGCGTAGGTATCTTTTTACATATTTGATAAATGTTTGCATTTTTTAATTTAATTTTGTATAGGAAGACTATTAATTAAGGTTTCTCCGAAAAACGCTTTAATTCCTCTAGAAATAAATTGAGTCTTTTTTTATATCTGTTTGCTAGGTTCAATTTTAATTTAGTTTTCAGAAATATCCTTAAACGTTCTTTTATCTTTTCCAAAGAAACTTTCATTTGTATGTCCTTTTTGCTTCGAAAAAAACGCCTGATGAAAATTCCACCACAGTTAACAGTTTTAATTTTTTAACAGATTTTTCTTCATTAAAAGCTTCAAAAATAAATGAACAAGTAAATGTGAAATATTTTGAATCTTTTCCAGGAAAAAGAAAACAATTTCTGAGAATGTTTTCAAACAACATTTGGTCATTGAAAGTTCTTTATATAATATTTTTTTGAGAAATTTCTTCGAAATATTTTGTTGGATTGAACATGAAAGTGGAATGGAAGTGGCATAATGCCAGACAGTTTATTTATTACAAAAAAAAAATTAAACCACCTACAAAAGGAAACATTAATTAGATTTCAATTAAAAGTTTTCTTATAAGAAAAGGATCGATCCCTGCTGACCAAACCCAAAACTTACTTTAAAAAAATGAGAAAAAAAAAATAACTTCAAAAAAAGCTTAAGATGTATAGGTACGCTTTTCTGTAATATTAATTCAAAAATTAAGGTAAAGTTACGAAACCGACATTAAATTACAAAAATTTTTTAAGGATTTACAAAAGGCAAAATCCTCTTTCTTTTAAATATTTTTTTCTTGTTTTCTTTGAAAAAAAAATTCAAAAAAAAAAAAATCACAGACACCCTAGAGAAAGGCTATAAAAATCTACCACGCATTTTATTCACAAAAAAAAAAAAAAATATGTATAAAAATAAAAGAAAATATGAAAAGCTAGGTTATGAAGGAGCCAGCCCTAAAATCAATTGACTGCGGGATTATATTTAAGTTGATTCTAAAGGCTGAAGTAGCGTCAGCAGCCGATAACTGATAGGGTTGACGGTTTAGGTACATACATATATATAATGCAAATATTATACCAGAGCGAACGTTGACAGCGACAGCGATGAAAGGACTTGTGTATATACAGATTCTATGATTTACGCGAATCCGATTTCGTTATCATTTTGTTTATCGTGTGGAATTGATTTTTATTTCGTATAATTTTTTTTTTCATGTAAGGGAGTGGATTGAGGAATGTGTAAGATTTATTGACTGCCAAACAATTGCTATGGAAATGGTTAGAACGAAAAAAAAAAAAAAATATACCCACTCAAGGGTCTATGTTTGATGTATAAATCACACGTCGCGACGTGTTGGGGAATTCCAATGAAGAAGGCTTCGATAACTCATATCAATAGCGAATTTACCTTATAGGGAACAGATACTACTGTCTGGGGCGACTGGAAATGTGGGGCGAACAAATAATAACTTTTTCTATTTTAAAAAGAAATAGAAAAACAAAAGAAAATTATGGTGGAACAAAAAGGTGGTAACGGCTAGTTTTAAGTTCGTAACAACCAATATATTTTTTTTAAATAAATAAAAATATACAAAAAATGGAACCAAAAGTGTACAAAAAATCAATTCAATGGGTCGGATCGGGAGGAGTGCTGGTTTGAGCGCATGAGAGGGGCATATGGGGCTCATACCAGCCAAGTCAATTTTCACCGACTTTCAGTTCTTATTAGAGTAAAAGGGTAAAAGAAAACATAATTGAAAAACTTAGAAATATGATTTTATAACGCTCTAAAAACTATAAAATAATTTAGTTGATTTATTAAATTATATATTGTTGATTTTAGAGCGTAATAATAGTCCATTTTCAAACCATAATATATTTTATTTTTTTTCAAATACATCAATGCTGCTAGTGGTTTTTACTGCATTTAACTTTGATTTGATGCATTTTGATCTTCCACAAAAATCTTGGGTGTGGTTTTTACCATAAAAAAAATAAGGAAACTTTTGTTTCTACTACGTTGAACTTTCTTGAACAATTATCTTAATTTTCTTTTTTTTTTTAGTTCGAAAGTTATATCTTTTCTAAAGTAATAGTAAATAATAAAGGTGTTAAAATTACACTAACGATGTAAATCAAAGGGGGTTTGAAAATACTTTGGTTTAAAGGTGTTTATTTTTTGTTATATTTGTTTAAGAATTTTTATTTGTGTATAACCCTATGAAGAAAATGGTAGATTTAATTCGAAAATTGGTGAAATATTTTTTAATGTTTTCGGTATTAAGAATAACAAAAGAAATAAAATATTCACTCAAAATCGTTTGCGTAAAAAATTTTGGTAGGTATTACATTTCACTACTCCTTCTATTCCTAGGATAAGTTTTTTGTTAAGCTGATTTCAAGTTCTGCAATATTCTCAAAAATTGAATAGTTAGTTGAACAAGGAAATAAAGGAGGTGGGTCACTGTGGCGTATGAGTAACTTTTTTTTTGTAAAAAAAACTGTTCGTTATATACCTAGTATCTTTCTTCAAGAAATAGGGTGCCGTGAAATAACGCCGAGCGAAATAACGCCGAATTCCAAAATTCGGCGTTATTTCACTTTACAAAAGCGAAATTACGCCGAATTTCAACATTCGGCCTTATTGCGCTTTGTGAAAGTGAAATAACGCCGA
The DNA here is from genome assembly GCF_945859705.1 of Episyrphus balteatus. NCBI lineage: Eukaryota > Metazoa > Arthropoda > Insecta > Diptera > Syrphidae > Episyrphus > Episyrphus balteatus. The sequence continues at coordinate 85,599,575 of NC_079136.1, read as the reverse complement.
GTCCCAAGTGAGAAATAAGGCCGAATGCTAGAAAAGTGAGCATAGAAGTGGACCTAAGTTAACCCGTATATTAAATTGCTAACCTTTTTTATTTTCAAAGGCATATAAGGCCCTAATTTATTAAGGCAGAATGGCCCCAATACCAATTCGGGACTTATGTCCATCCAATCGAGGTATAGGTTCCAAAAAAGTTTTTTGTCTTATGTGCCTCTTATTTATTCATTAACAGATTAGTCTTAAGAATGTACAAAAACATGGCGCAGGGACAAAAGGCCCAGGGATATAGCAACCACTTTTTTTTATTGGAGTTATGTTCAACTTGAGTGGGTTGACATTTAATTTAAAAATTATATCCCACTTGAGTGGGACATAAGCTCCATATATTTTGCATTCAAGTGGGACATAAGCCCCACACTTTTCGAAATATAAAACAATAATGAACAATTATAACTTTTGTTATATTTTATTCGCGTTTTGTTCCAGATTCTTTAAATGCAAAAGAAACTTTGAATAAGATAATGATAAGAAACAAATAGATCCCAACTGTTTTAGTTGGTGGAAAGCAAAGCGAAAAATAAATTCTTACATAAGAATCTATTTAATTTTTGGAACCCGAACGCGAAGCGGAAAAAAATTTTGCCCACGGGAGAATCAGTTTTGAGGTGTGAAAATAAAAATTCGCGCGAATTTTTATTTTCACACCTCAAAACTGATTCTCCCGTGGGCAAAATTTTTTTCCGCTTCGCGTTCGGGTTCCAAAAATTAAATAGATTCTTATGTAAGAATTTATTTTTCGCTTCGCGTTTGCCAAGTTATAACACAAACATATCTCTGTTTTGTTTGGTATGCACATAAATAAAACAATAAAACCCAGGACTTAGGTTTATAAACAGTGAAATAGGTTTGGAGGCTGGGAGCATGCTGCTCTGCTGCACTCCCCTTGATTGGATACACTATTGAATCGGCTTATTTGCCAATAAGGTGGGACATAAGTGCAAAATCGAATTATGTAACTATCCCAAATACAGTTATCCAGTTGGGAGATAATTTTATAATTTGTAAATTCTTTGTTAGTGAGACATAACGCCCATCCTTTATTTGTGGGTATTTTGTCCAACCTGAGTTTGACATAAGCCCCACATTTGATTTGAAACTTATGTCTCACTTAAGCGGGACGTAAGCCCCACAAATAAATAGTGGCTTTTATTCCATGGGCCTTATGTCCCTGTGCCAAAAATATGGCATTTCAATACCAAACTGACTGCAGGTGGTAACATAGAAATTTTTCCTAAGCTCCACTTAGCAGGAAAAAGTGAAGTAACGCCGAATCGGCGTAATTTCACTTTATCATTGCGAAATAAGGCCGAATGTTGAAATTCGGCGTTATTTCGCTTTTGTAAAGTGAAATAACGCCGAATTTTGGAATTCGGCGTTATTTCGCTCGGCGTTATTTCACGGCACCAAGAAATAGTTATTAAAATGAAATACAGACAAGGAAGAGATTTATTTTTTAATATTTTATATATAATTTTATAGGTATTTAAGGTCGCAGGCGTTTGGATTCAATTTTGGATTTTTTTTTTGCAAAATATTTTTTAAAAAATCTCACCTAAATGAAAAATACACTGCAATTGTAAGCGAATACAAAAAAAATAAAAACAAATTCAATAAAATATTAAAATTTACAGAAGCCACTTTTACTATTGCAACTAGTGCATCTTATCCAGATCATTTTATTTATTATAAAAACAATTTGTTCCTCTTTCAGACTTTTTAAATACAGAATTTTAAATTTTACTGAATTATAAATTATTTAATTTCATTTGTCTGTACGTGACGTACCTTTGATTTTGTTATAATTTCTTAATAGGAGTTCAATTTTGAATGATTTTAGATAACTTTTTCTCTTATAAACTCCCATTATCTATAGAAATCATACTCTTGGAATAAAATTTTATTTGTGGTAAGGGTACATTTTGAACATCGCCTATATCAATAAGGCTTATAAGTTAATCCACTCTTGTTTTGTTAGCTACTGTTGTTAAATTGCTTTTACAATTTCAATCGATTTTGTAGGTGTTTTATATTTATCAGTCTTTGTGTATATATTGAGTTGAATTAAAGTATCTACAATACTTGGCATGATTTGACATTCAACGTTTCATACAAATGATTGAACACACATGAACAAGAACATTGTATTTTGTGTCACTTCAGCAAAAACAAAAAAAACAATTTTGTATAAATGGGTTTTTTGTCATAAATAATATCATTCCATTCACGCGCGCATAAGAACATCTTTCTAATTTTCACTGACAGCTCAACCATCAGCATATAAGTGCATCGATTCGCACAAAACATGTCTGACAAATTCTCCATGTCAATCTGTCATTAAAAATGGTTGCTGCGAATATTTTTGTTTTCATAAATATCTGAAAACTCAACGGAATTATTTTCGGATCATGTGAATCCACACGACAAATATGAATGTGTACATCATTCAGCCAGACAGAGTACGATAAAGGAAGGAACGCAGAAATTGTATTTATATCGTTTCTAAGGTGAAAATTGGAAAATTTCAATTCTGTCCAATTTGTAATAGCAAGCACCTCACAAAGTAGGTACCAGATAGATATCAATCACTTAAAACATCCATAGAGCACTCACCAAGATGACTATAATTCTAGTTCGAACACCGTCACCTATCAGACTCTCATTTCGTCAATTGCCGCCTGTGGCACTTGTTGCTGCAGATGTGATCCCGCATTCGTTGTCATGCCAATGCTATCCTGCTGATGTTGCTGCTGCTGTTGCTGGTGGTGGTGTTGATTTTTCATAGTTCCCCCACCACCACCTCCACCACAGAGAGCACTTCCACTACTGCTACTACTACTGTTTACACTGCTCGTCTGTGTCTGTTCTGACACATTGCCACTAGTGGCCCCAAGTCCTGATGATGCGGTCCGAATTGGTGGCCTAGGTGCTCGAATATGATGGACACCCATCACACTCCCATTTGGTTGGTGTTTGTTTTGTAGATGTTGGCTATCTGAAATTGAAGAAAGAAAATTATAAAATACATATCTCTGTCCATATAGTCAATTTTAGTGTATGAGTGGATGATGAAGGAAATTTTCTGCTGAAACCAGCTAGAAAATCATCCCTAGTACAAGCGTATACAATACATAAACTTCTATCAAAAACTCCAAAATAGGTATATTAAGTAATTTTTGAGTACAAATATTCCATATTTCAATTCAATAAATGATATTTTCTTTTTATTAAGATTGTTGATGTTTTAAGATGTTTAAAAAAACTGTATGATTTGAAACCAGTGTTGCCAGTATATTTGTAAGGCAAGGAGCCGATTTTGAAAAATCTTATAGCCAAAAATATCCGCTTTTAAAAATGGTAAAAAAACCCAAAAAATGTTTGTGGAATGAGATTTTAAATTTTGAAGTGTAATTATTTGTTTTCATTTTGTTGATACATTCCATCTTTCATGCTTATTTAAAGGCGTAAAATTAAATTTTGAATGAAAATCAAATGAAAAATGTATGCAATTTGGTTGTCGGTTGACATTTTTGCAATAAAATACTTTGATTTTAAAGGAGCCTTAAATCGCCAAGTTTAAAATTAAAAGAGCCAAAATCCAATAAATCGAAAATCAAAATTTTAAGGAGTGAGTTAAAAGTTCAAGGTGCCTGGCAACACTGTTTAAAGCCTTCCTTGAAAAATTCCATTGAAAAAATTGTTATAGGTAACTGTTGTCAAAAGTTTTTGACAAATTTTCAGTCAGATAAAAATCATGAATGATGGACAATATTTAAAAAAAAATACATTTGTTTTCAGTATTAAACTGAAAACAATTAGTAGGAATGTATTTTTCGTTGTTCCATATTTATTAGGGTGTGTCACTTTTGTATGGCCGAAAAAAAGTAGGTACTCTAATCTTGCAATGTAATAGTGGTCAAAAGTTTTATTAGGTTCTAAGGTTTCATTATATGTAAAAAAAATTATAATATCGTTCGTCTTTGGCTCGCTCAAATCGGTTGAAGTTTGTTAAAAAAAAAAACGATTTTATATAAAAAAATTATTTTTTTTCCTTCGATTATTTTTCGCAGCTTCTTTACTAAGTGTTCAATTCCAACAAATATAAGTTTAAAAGTTTTTTCTTGGAATAATCTTTCACGTGAAAGCCTAAAAATATTAAATATACGTATTTGTTTTTGTATCCAAACATATATTTCAAATATCTCTAAAAATCCAAATTTCTTCCTATAGGTATTTTGAGCGAGCCAAAGATATTATTTAAAATGAAAATTGTAAACGCAGGATTTAATTTTGATAAGCAATGCAACTTTTAAAAGCTATTACATTTGAAAATTCCATACTTTAGCATTTTGACACACCCTAATATTTATCAACCATTGCTTAGTAATTAAAATTCGGCTCTAATAAAGGTAAGAACAAAAAGAAAAGGAGTTTTTCTGTAAGCTCTGCCATTTATGACCCCTACTCTTCATATACACGGAACGTATACGTATTGATAATTTTGCTTTTATGCACACTTCAACAGTTTCTTAACTAATGTGAATGTTCAAAACTTTGTTTTTATGTTTTCTTTTAAAAGACATAGGTATCAATTATATTTCTTTTTGTTAATTTTTATTAACAAGAAGCCATTAAAAATAAAATGCACGACTGGGTAGCACGTACTTGCTCTTGCAGTTCAAAATTCTTTTATGTTAGTTTACTTTTAGATTTTAGGAACTGCCTCAAGGTAGGGGAAGTGGGGTCAAGACCGCCTATGGGGCAAGGCGGTTTTCGTAGGTACTATGTTGTATGAAAAAAAGTAAAATTGGCAACACTCCCGAGTAAAAATAGAAATTGAATTTTTAACGAAAAAAAACTTGAGCGCCGCACCACCGCTGCACCACCGCCGTTTGCAGGAATTTTCGCCGCACCCACCGCCGCATCACGACTGCAGCACGTCCGCACTATTTCATTTTGTATGAAAAAAATTCTATTCTCGTACTTATACAAATGTTTAAGCCGTCTTCAATGTTATTTTGACTTAAGTAACAAATTGCCAGTTCATGCAAACATGACTTGGTAGTCGAGTGGTTAAAGCGTTGGACTTCTAATTGAAAGTGCTCGGGTTCGAATCTCCTTCTCGTCGGTAGTTTTTTTTTTTATTTTTCAAAATTCCAAAATTATGTATCATGGTGCGGCGAATTTTTCATACAAAATGAAATAGTGCGGACGTGCTGCAGTCGTGGTGCGGCGGTCGTGCACCGAATTTTTCATTCAAAATGAAATAGTGCGGACGTGCTGCAGTCGTGGTGTGGCGGTGGGTGCGGCGAAAATTCCTGCAAACGGCGGTGGTGCAGCGGTGCTGCGGCGCTCATGATTTTTTTCTTTAAAAATTCAATTTCTATTTTTACTCGGGTCTGGTAGCTTAAACAAAGTGAAAAAAGAAGTTCACCATTAAGTCTTCCAAAAAGATGATTCTGATGAAGAGGACTTTGCAGATTGTATTTGTACCTTCTATGTTCTATCTGCAACTGTTTTCTTGATCCAATCCAAAGTATTGTTGGATTAAGTGCAAAATGTGTACCAAATGGTACCAAAAAGCTTGTGCTGGAGTGAAAACTAATGAAAATATAGCATAATTGTGTTATTATTACAAATAGGCTGCATTTAAAACAATAGAAACGGTCTTTCTATCAACAAAATTTGATAGGGCGGTCTTACCCCTATGTGGGGACAAGACGGGTTTTTGTTAGATGTTTTTTCAAAAGGTATTATCTTTTGTTCAGTATTTTTTTATTTTTTTTTTATAATAACGATAGTTTCTGCAAAAAACATTAAACTTAATGAATAAAAACTTTATTCTATTTAAAATATGTTTTTTATTGGTTTTCAGTCAAACACTAAGTAGGCCATCTTGCCCCCACTTCTCCTATATGAATTTTAAAGAAATTTCGTTGATGTTGGGGAAGAGCCGACATTTAGGGCAAAAATGTTGTTAGGTATATGATTTTTTTTTGTTATTTGACTTTTTTGAGAAAAATTCAAAAATGCAGTTTTATTGAAATTGCTTTGAATATTATGCCTGCATCAAAAGCGTTTCAGACGTTTTCGAGTAATTTGCTTTATCTTGAAAAATTTGTATGGGAGGTACACTTTTCAAGCGAGATATTAACAAAACTAAAAAAATCAGCGAATGGAATTGCGAGATACACTTTTTCGAACTTCTCCATCATCGTAATTGCGGTTTTGATTAATACCTCAAATTTGTTTTCTATACGAAACCAATACTTACCCTATAATAGGCTATAGATCAAGTACTAAAGACGTCTCTAACGATTTTGAATTTTTTTTTCTACATTTTTTTTATGAACAAACAAATAAATGTCACACTTGATTTTCAAGTCAAAGATTTAAAAGAGGTCGTTTTAATTTTTAACACAAGTTTTGAGCTTTTTTACATTTGTTGTAAAATTTTCAGATAAACAATGTTTCAATTAAATGCATTGGTTCGTTTTTAAGAAATTGATTTAAATTTTTTGATTGATTTTAAGGCAGAAAAACAGCTTTGTATGGAGAGAAGCGTCTTTCAAAGTTTAGTATACATTTTTTTTCCAATTTTTACTTTTAAAAGATCAACATTTCCAAAATACTTGGTTCTTTTAAAGTTTTATTATTTAATAAGTTAACACCACGGAGTGAGAGTTTTAATTTTTTGCTTGACCTTCATTCTGTTAAAATTCCTTTCAAATTAAACTATGCATTTGTATCTAAAGATTAACGAAAATCTCCTCTTTATTGCTTTCAAATTAATCCAAAAACTCATTTTATCTTAAGCTTTTTACAGATAATTTTTTTTTATATAGATAAATTTAAAACCAATTGAATACAAACAAAAAATTTTAAGCTATTTTTCATCTTCGTAACACCCAAAGTCTTGTTAGTATATAATTTCTTAGCCCGACTTCAAAAAACATAAAAAAAAAAAAAATAAAAACAACTTTATGAAGATATCGTTCTTCGACAGCTTATTTATCGTTATCCTTAACGACCTCACTGCTTAAATTCATTCAACCATAAATTAACTCCAGAGGCCATCTTGTATACAGATTTTTCAATATAGGTAAATTACATCTCAATGAGATTGCTTTAAAAGCTTTTTTTTTTTTTTTGCCAAATTCGCTATATATACTATACATACAACACAACGCCAGACCAAGCAGTTAGGCAGCTATAAAATTCACACAATTTGCTAAGCAATTATCAATCCATTAGCCTTGAATTCGCGCAGTTTATGCAGACAATTTATTCAAGTACCAACAGACATGTTTTTTTCTTTATTCTTTTAGTTTATATGAACCATCATCAGACTTATTTGTCACAAAACACAATTTTGTTTAGAATTTTAGCTAAAAAGTTAATGTACCGTTTGCGTGCTTTGCCCACTTCAATTTAATATAGGCTTTAAAAATTAATAACAAAAAAAAAAAAAAACTCAATCCTTTACCAGGAAAATAAAAAAGCTGTTAGAATTTGAGAATGAAAAAAAAAAAAACTGCATGTGTTTATCGTGACTTTGCCTAATTGCCTCGCCTATTTTCTGTCTACAAAAGCATCCAGTGACAGTGCGGTTTAAATCCTTAAGGGAACATTAAATCTTTGTAACTCTTTTTGTCTGGTTGTTTCTTCAGTTTGAGCCCACTCTACATTTCGTTGCCCTAGCATTCTTTGTTTACCCATTGTGAGTGTGAGGAGGGGAGAGGGGGTTATGGAAAAAAAGCAGAATCATCCTCATTTTTTTGAATTAACAGATTTTTGTGGATAAAACTCTTTTGTTATTCGGTGTGTGGAGCTCTTGAGATAGCGAAAGAATAAAAAAAAAACGTCTTCTCTATTAAGGATTTCTCTTTTTTGTTAACAACTTCAAGAGCTTAAAGCAAAAGAAACCCTAAACGGTTTAATAAGCAATTTACCACCAAAAAAAAACTTAGGGAATCACGAACAAAAATGAAAAAAAAAAAAAAAAAAATCTTAACAAAGCGATACAAAAGAAAAGATATATCCTCTCCTACGCATAACTAAATGTTTGAGGTGGAAATTGCTCTAGGAGTTCCTTTATAAAACTTGATGTTTAAAAAAAAAAAAAAATATAGAAGAAAAAATACGTATATATTATGTATAAAGAAATGCACAAGAACATTGGTGTGTAGAAAATCGATTTTGTTGTGGTATGTGCGGTATAGGTAGGATGAAAGTATTTTTCATCTGTTCAGTCAGGACTGGATTTATGTTATTCGTCTTGGAACTTATTGAAAGGAATACAACTTTCTATTTCTATTTTTTTTAAATATTTTTTTTACGCACAGAAAAGGAATATTTGCCAAGCCCTTATACTTTTCTATACATAAAAAATATTCATACCTAATCATTGTTTTTTTTTTTGGAAAAACTTTTTATACCTATGTATATTGTATATATATTACTATTTTCACCCAGGTTTATGCAACACAAATCAGGAAGAATCTTTTGAGTGACTTAAGAGACTAGACGATGGCAAGTAAAGAACTGGGGTCTAATTACGGCACACGATTACGATCATACGTTATCGTGTTGACTATTGCTGTCTCTATTAAATCAATAGAAAAAGATAGAGACAAATAGCGATCATACGTTAACTGTGATTCGATCCCTGATCTACATAATATCTTCAGAACAAAAGCAAACGGAAATAAAAACGTTCGGCCAAACAAGTTAACGAAGCTTGATGGTTGATCGGATTGAACGAATTCTTCACCATCATCAGCATCAACTTATGTATCAACTTTGAATGGATACCTACTTAATAAAATGCACGACTGGGTCGCACGAACTTGCTCTTAGAGTTCAAGTTGCTTAAATTTTTAAGACTTTTTATATAGAAATTTAGGAAATGTATAGGTGCAAAAAAAAAAACATAAAATTCGTTTTTTTAAAAAATAAAACAAAATCCGAAATCAAAATGCCCTCCAAAACAAGTATGCAGTTTTGATTGACATAATTAAGATTCATTTTTAGAAAATAAATTTTCAAAATCGTTAGAGCCGTTTAAAAAAAAAACTAATTTTTTATAAATATTTTTTTTGGAAAAAAAGTTTTAAAATAAAATTGGTATGCCATTTTGTAGAAATCACTAATCAACATCTAAAAAAAATTTCAAAAAAATATATTTTCCCGTTGTCGAAAATTTTATTTTTCAAAAAAAAAAATTCAAAAAAATACCGTTAATAATGATTTAAAAAAAAAAAAAAATTTTTCATAAAAAGATAGACCTTGTCTTAAAATTTACATTTGAATTTTCTAAACAACATCGTTGGAGCCGTTTTTGAGCAATTTCAACTTTACTAAAATCGGTAAATGACAAGTACCGTTATTTTTGGTCCAACAAAATTAATTCCAAAAATCCCTTACATACCAAAAAATGCTACATACCAAATTTGAAGTCAATCGGTCCATCCGTTTAGGCTGTAGCTCCTTATACAGACAGACAGACGGACTTCCGGGACCCACTTTTTTGGCATTGTCTACCATCGTAATGTCATGGAAAAATGTTATCTCAACCTTTTACTTGCTCTATAGGGCAAGTATTGGTTTCGTGTAGAAAAAAAATTCGAGGTTTCAATCAAAACGATGATGGAGAAGATCAAAAAAGTGGTTTTCGTCATGCCGTCCGTCGGTCTGTGCGTCCATCTGTACATCGAGCTAGAGCCTAAACGGATGGATGGATTTGCTTGAAACTTGGTACAGATGCTTTTTAGGTTATTCCCTAGGACGGTTTTTTTTATTTTTTTAATATCTCCTTTTTAACGCATATCTCCCATATAACGTTTTCGAGGTATTGCAACTTTCTCGAAAACGGCTCTAACGATTTTGATTAAATTTGGTATACGTAATAGACTTATTGATTCTTACAAAACTGCGTTTTTAGTTTTTCTCAAAAAATGCTGAGAACGGAAATATGGCGTTGCCGTTTTTCAAAAATTGACATGTTTTTTAAGTTCATATATTTCATCAAAGCATTAGTCAATTTTATTGAAAATTTACAGACATCATAGGTATTGAAGTGTAAAATGTAAAAAAAATTAAAAAAAAAAGTTTTTCAAAAAATATTTTAAAAATTGAATTCTTTTAACTTTCGATTTTTTTTTTGTTTTTATTTTTTTTTTTCTCCACAAAATCTTAAATTTCCAATAGATATTTTAGATAAAGATACTTTGAACTACAAGAGCAAGTACGTGCGACCCAGTCGTGCATTTTTTTTTTTGTACGAATGCATAACTTGATATATATATTAGGGTGGGTCAAAAAAAAATTAATATAAAGAGCTCATATTTGGTGTGTATATTCTAGAGGGGTCTAGCAATCGATTTTTCGGAGTACCAAATCAAAAAAAAGAATTTCGATTTTTTTGACCCACCCTAATATGTATATTGTATAGTACCTACATATATCGCAAGTAAAAACAACATTTGAAGTCAAATTTAGATCCAAAACAAGTATGCAATTTGATTACTTTAATTAAGATGCATTTTTGCAAAAAAATTCAATTTTTGATTTATATTGAGGCAATATAAATGCTTTTGCATAAAAAATTTGTTAAAATTGAACCAGTTATTTGGAAGATAGTCAGAAACTTTAAACATTGATCTACGATGGAGGGTACCGTTAATAATGATTTTGAAAAAAAAAAAATAACGTTTTCATTAAAAAATAGACATTGTCCAAAGACTATAAGTTTATTTTTTTAATCAAAGACGTGCCACTGGTTAAAGAGGAATGCCTGACACACGAAGAGCGTACAAAAATTGAGATCGGTAAGTCATGTGGAGCACTTGCTCCTATTTAGCTAGATTTTCGAACCTATCCTGGAACGGGGCAGTATATTAGAGCGAAATCGTGACTCTGATAGCTGGATTTTCAATTTAAGCTTGAATACTAAGAACCGTATAAAAACCTCAATTTTGAAGACCAACAAAATTGGACTCTATTAAATTGTATGTAAAACTGTTCCGTATATGTACGTTATTCCGTATACTCCCCATAAAAGGTACATACCAAAACCAATATACAATTTATACATCACCCCAAAAACATATGGACACCATCAAATAATGTCCCCTATTTCACTCTCATATATTACAAGTTTTTCTTTATTTAAACTTCATCTGAAATATAAATTACCAACATAAAAGGAAAACTACATGAATATTAAATTTGTATAAAGGTTCTTGTCGACCGGCCGGCCCCCCTTTTATGTTGGCCCCTCATATTATACAGATTGCGCCTTTGTATCAAGGTGTTTTGTGCCTGCAGAGTTTGGTATAAAATCAATCTGTTTTTCATTTAGCCCATAACCATTACCATATCATCGGCATCGGCCTTCTTTGTACCTTACCTTGCAAACGGCTTTTACAAGGGGTGGTTTCTCGTCATCCACGAGGGCAAAAAATATAAAGGAGCTTTTGATTTCTTGACTTTGCTTCCTCCAAGTATATTAATATACACAAACAAACACACACACACATAGACTTTTATGTATTGTATGTCTTGCTCCTGCTGTAGCTTTCCTCAAGAATATTGAATATGATTTGGGTTGATTGAGTATTTTGCTTCCTGATAGAATATTTATTAAATGAACACGAACTAGGCATGGTAGGTATACGCCATTAAACGGTTTTTACCTTATATACATGTGTTTTTGACATGACACACAGGAGGGATATATTTGTTTCGGGAGGGAGTTGGGACTATACAAAGGATGGGACTTTGGGACATTGTTGGTTAGCTATATACTCTATTTCAACTATATTGTATATTATGAGCTGCTTGCCGACAAGCCATAAACATGTATTTGCATTAATTTGTCCAAAAACTCATTCCGGATGAGATTAAAATTCATTACATTCGGATGTGCCGCAGACCTCGAACCCAATTGCCATGTTGTCGAGTCTGGCAGTTTCCGTTCTAATATATTGCTAACTTCGCGGATGGAAGCTGAAATGCCTAATATTCTCGTTTTAGAATATATATGTATATACAAATGGATGCTGCTATCTACTATGAGATGGGTGATATGGGCGTGCATTTATTTTGTGTCACAGCAGCAGCAGCAGGATTCGAGGGAATGGCGTTTCCAACATCAAACTAGATATTACTCGAATATCGTATGCTCAGCTGAACCGGAGCGCGATTTTGGATGTAATCGGATGTCAATTGTAACGATGTGCTTAGTTTTTGAAAATTGCAAAACGAAAATAACATCAATTCCATTATAATGCGAGGGAGACGACTATATGAGATATTGAGAATGTGGGGGAGATATTTTACAAATATTCGAACGACCGACATGTAGAAGGCTAGGTGCATTTTTAAACACGAATATTCAAAAATTAATTAAAATCCATGAATTATTATCGGTGAAACATATCGCAAAACAATGGAATAATGTGGAATAATAATGAGGTATTAGTTTTTGTTTTCAAACTACAAAATCGTGTCGTGCGTTATTGGGTTTTGTTTTGAAAGTGCGTTATTATGCAATATTGGGTTGGTATAGAAAGGTAATACGATAAATGAGTGTTAGATGGATATTTAGAGGCATGACGTTAATGCTTTTGAGGTGTGTAATTGCAAAAAAAAAGAACAAAACGAAAACCATCAGAATAGTGGGTATTTTAGTCATTTTGATTAGTAATATACCAAAAACTATTATGTAACACCTTTAAAGTTTCTCTATGCAGTTAAATGGAGTTTAGTTGTACTAAATGACAGGAACATTGGGCTGTCGATTCAAATGAAGACATTCAACTAGATTTTAATTAAACTATGAAAGGCTACAAATAACTTAACCTTAAGTTATTTTTTCTTCGTTCTTAAGAATGAAATACAGCAAATTATAGTGTTCCCAGTTGACTTCAATGATATCCGTAGGTATTTCGAAGGGTAACAGATCGGTTTTACGGTTTTACATTGAAGAACAGCACCGAAAAATGTTTACTATGAAATTAGAACCTACCTACTGTGGGGTCGCTTCCTAAAACCAAAGAATAAAAATTCTGAAAAATTTCAAATTTTCAAGGCATTCAAGTGGTGAAATTCAAACAGGAAAGAACTTTTATAAAAATAATACAAGAAAATATTTAAAATTTAGAAAGTTCGAGAATAGATTCTTGGTTAAATTTGTTTTTGCATATCCCTGGCCTAAAGTAAAACTAGAAAAGTTTTTGAAAGTTTAAATTTGTCTTTTATAATATCTTTGGCCAAAAGAAAAATTGTGCATTTTGAAAAATAACGAAAAAACGTGGATTAAACGTTTCGTTTTTCCTTCCCTAAACTTTTTTTAATAAAAGAAAAGAATAATAAAAACTATTATTCTCCAAAAGGAAACGATAAGGAAACAGGAGCACTAAGCAGTGCTGATATTCCTGAACCTGATATTATTTCCACAAATACTAAAATATAGTGATTTCTGTTTGGCTGTTTGAAAACACATATAATAAAATTATACTAAAAATTCCAAATATCGAATTATATTATCATATGAACTATATATAAACTCCTGCTCAAAATTAACGCACACTTTTTTTTTCTTTAGTTATACCCCTGCATCTTGTTTGAAATGGCTTTAAAATTATTTGTTGTATTTTTTTGTGTTTGCTTATTGTTTAGCAAGTCAGAAAAATGCTAAATTGCAACAGTATTATTAACCAAAAAAAAGATAAACCAAATTTAGCAATTCAAGGTCTGAAAACTGATATTAAAATAATTTTTGTTTTTTAAGAAAAAAAATTTAAAAAAATGGAAACGCTTGACAGTTCTTTCCAATAATTTTTTTCAATACTTGGCATTGTCTCCTCTAGCGCATATGGTAATTTGGAGTGGTCTATTCATTCCACGAATTAAGTTTTGAAGGTTTTGTTGTAACTTTTCTTTCACTGCAGTTTTCTGTTAATCAAGAATGCTTGGAGGTGGATTTCGGCAGCAAATGCATTTTTTTCAACATTTCCTAGACATGTTCTATTGAATTTACATCCGGATATCTGTGTGGTCAATTCAAAGGTGGCACATTTTAATCATGAAGATATTCTCAAACCACTCTAGCATGCATTATCGTGCATCAGACTGATTTGTGGACCAAATCTAGGGGTGATTGGAACCGCATGCTGTTCCAGAATATCAGCCAAGTATCTTTGGTTACTTAAATTAGGTCTAGGAGATCTCACTAACTCCGTAGGTGTTGTGAGGCAGAGTTTACTCCATGAAAATTTATGACTCATCTCTAAAAGGTTCGCGGGTTGACAGATAGACTTCAGCATACCTCTCCAAATCTTCCCCACAAACATTTTATTCAATACCTTCAATTTAAGCTAACTCCTGTCTTATTTGAGAAAATAACCACGATACTGTGAGATAAAGTAATAGTAGGACTTTTTTGTAAAATAAATATGATGTGCGTTAAATTTGAGCAGGAGTGTACAAAGGGAACATCCGATTTCAAGAGGAAAATTGATTTTCAAGATCCTTTCAACTTTTTTAATTCCTGGTGTTAAATTTTATTTTATTAAGTCGATCCTATTCCTAATCCAGTTTTATAATCTTTTATCTGTGTTAATAATTTAAATTCATGTTCCTTAATTAAATCTAATTCTAATTTTGTTTGCTCCTATATGTTTTTTTTTTTTTTTTTTTTTAATTAATCCTTAATCTAGTATTTGTTTCTTTAGTGTTATTCAAATTTTTTTTCTTTAATATTGTTCTTTAATATCTGTTCTTTTATCTATTTGTATCGTTTCTTAATTTTACATTTTTTTAATAATAATCTAAAAATTTGGGTTTATATTTGTTGGATTGTGCGGGAATTCACTCGGTGTGTGAACTTGTTAATTTCATAAATTCAATTCTATAATACAGGTAATCACATATAAGATATTAACAATTGTGCGCACAAAGAAATTGGATTTAGGTATGAGATAATTCTTACTATTTGTTATTTATATTACTAATTTTTTTTTTGTTTGTTGCTTAAATACAATATTGAGTGATTTTCAAGTAAACTTACACATATCTTCCATATCAATACTAATTTTCATAATAATAGAAACCATGTAATAATTTTTAACAAAAATCATAATTTTATAAGCCATACAATTTTAAGAAACGTAAATTGACATTCCCATTCAATAAAAATTAAATTGTTCGATAATGAAATGAACGTTTATATGTTTTTATTTCGGTATTGGAACAAAATTGAAATGAATTCGTAAATTCCATGAAGAGTGACTGATGGTAGATGGGACATGAGGGTCCATTTTGACAATTGAGTATCCGCAGGAGAGGCTAAGGCCTTGTCTTAGGGGCTGTCGCACAAATCTGAGCACGCGGCAGCCAAGGAGCCTTCTCAGAAATGAGTTAGGCAGAGGGAGGGAATGCTCAAGGGTGCCAATTCCACCAATGGTGCCCGTGCATTGTAAGGACAAGTAGGTTGATCAGTTTAAAGGTTCTTCATTCACTTCCTCATATCGTTTAAATATAATTTAATGTAAAGTAGCTTAATTTTACTAGTCCATGTTGTCTGTCTGTAGTACTCTTACTAATTTTCTTCAACCAGGCATGATATTATATGCGGTAGTCTAGGTAGGCGGGTCAAAAAGAACCCACCCCACAACCGGCGAGCTAAGCAAAGCACTTTAAACATGCCTGACCTGGCCCTGCTTACTGGACACCCTTCCATCTATGGTTTTGTGTAAGATCTGTACTTACAGGATGGAAGGGTTGACTATATTCTCACTATTACTGGTGGGAATGGTCTTATACCGTTACACTACACGGTTAAAAATTCTGGAGTATTTTTTAATACAGCTCTTGTAATTTGTAATACAAAAAAAATTACATTTTAATACTTCCAAAATATTAAAATTATTTTTAATCTATTTTGTATTAAATTTAAATATTTTAGTATTAAGTTTACCACTTGTCAAACAAAAATGATTAGAAAATACCCTCAGTGGATTAAAAACTAATCCGTCGGTATTGAATTCCAATCTTGTATTGAATTTTAATACCGCTGTAGTAGATTTTAATATGTTTGTATTACATTTTAATATAATTGTATTAACATACAATACAAATTTATTAAAAAACTAATATAAAAAGTATTAAATTGTAATACAAGAATATTTAATTTTAATCAAATTGTATTAAAAACCTAAAAAAAATATTATCTATGGTTTGAATGTAACCGTCACCTGAAAAAGTAGGTACCTTTTCTTAAAAAAAATTAAAAACAAAAACTGTAAATTTGTACTAATTTGAAGTCGCTTTGTGTTTTTTGGAAGCAAAATGCATAAATTGCAGACGAAGTTTGATTGGCAATAAGATTTCACTTGCTACAGTTTGCGAATATCACCATTATTTTTTATTATATTATTTATGATGAATAATTATATTTTGAGTAATGAATTTTGGAAAAAGAATACATTGTATTAACTTTCAATACATTTGGAATTGAAATGCAATATTTTTGTACTATCTTTTAATAAAATTTTTATTAGAAATTAATACCCATAAGATCTGTGCGAATTTTATTTTTTAAATACAATTGGTAATAAATTCTAATAAAACTGTATTATTTTTTAATACAACTTTTATTAAAAAGTAATACAATTGTATTATAAAATATTCCTCAAATATTAAATAAGAATACATTTTGTATTAACTAAAAAATTTTAATATTATTTGTTATGTATTAAATTTTAATACATTTCTGGTGTAGACCTATATGTAACCCAAAAAGTATTTAAAAATACTCCAGAATTTTAAACAGTGTATGTATTTATACTAAAAGCATCAAAGAGATATCCACAAACTGGCAATTTTAAAGACAAAAAATCTTCTGATAACCCACTGGAATGCATAGAAATTCCTGGCAATTAGAAGCTCCATAAGGAAAGTATCAAAAAATTCAATCCGGTAAAAGATGTCTTCAAATAATGAAAATTTGGAAGCCTTCACTTGGGTTATGTTAAATTGCCATACATGAAGATCGTTTTCATAAACATATGGAGGTCTCACAAAAAATGTTTCATTTCAAATTGTCATTTGTTCAAACAAAAAAAAAAAAATCCCCATAAGATTCAAGCGTATTTAGTTTAGCTCGTTTTATCTCCGAATTCACTTTTTGTGACTTGACTTCAGCTCTTAGCTCTCCATATGCCTTTTTGTTATTCAGTTTTGAACTTATAGTAATTATATTATTTGTAAGTACTAATACTTATTTGAATACCCACAAAAAGGTTCTGATAAAACAAAACTATACACAACAAAAAACTTTAACTATAAATAATGTTAATAGGGATAAAAAAAACTTAAGTGGAAGCAGTATTTGTTAAACCAAACAAAAATTTTTCTTAACGAACCGCAATTCGTCAGCATAAAGCAAAATTGTTCTAAGTACATAGGATTTCTTAAGGACTTAGAACAATTTTGCTTTACGCCGACGAATTGTAATAAAAAAAAAAAGTTACACATACGCCACAGTGACTGGTCAAGTTTATAGAACAGGTAAAATAGGCATTTAAAAAAATTGTTACGCTCATGAAAATTTAAAAAAAGATTGCTCTTGGGATAAGAACCAAGGATAAAAATTTGGTGAAAGGGTGTTTTTTTCGCGGGAAACAGGGAAGGGGTGAAAAATGTATTTTACTTTTGAAATGTCAGCTCAAAAGTTTACTAATATAATGTTATTACTAGTACCTAAAATAGTTATTTGTTATTTCTTCTGGTCTGTATTCAAAAAATTTTAAAACTTGTACCGGTCAATAGAGGGTGAAAATACTTAATTAAAATTAATAAACTAAATCATATCCTTGGATTATCAATTTACAATTTTTGTTTGTCATTTCTGAACCCTGAATATCACTGCAAATCATCGTAGTTTGTGTGTGAATATGTTATCTTTAAATTAAAAAATGTAGTCTTCCAAATAAAAAAAAAAAATACCCTTAAAATAAAAAAAAAAAATAAATAAAAATAAAAAAAATATAAACAAGTTCTACTAAATGTACATAACCTACTACCAAAAAACATCGCTTTAAATTTGGCATATTTGAATATTTTTTATTTATGAATAAAACCAAGCCATTATGTAAATGTCAATTGAATACATATCACAACCATTTTCTAAAAAATAAATATTTTTTTTTACGAAAAAGTATAAAAACCAAAACAATGAAGACCCTTTTGTAACAGCCTCCATGAAATCCATAACTTTTTATCAAAATAATTGTCAAAAATAATGCTAAAAAAAAAAAAAAAATAATAATAAACACCCACACAACAACCCTCTCTCTCTCTCTCCTCTATATTATGATAGTCAAACAAGAACCACTGGTTAATTTCGAAGAATTTATGACATCCTAATTGGGTAATCACTTCCACACACAAAAGGACCACTTCAAAGGACTCAGCGCGCCTCAACCTCGTTTTCGCCTTTTGATATGTTTTTTGCATTTTCTATTTTCTTTCCTTCTAGCAACAGTTAAATCCTCTTGAAGGAGTAGGCAAAATAGGAAAAGTATATTACCATTTTATTCCTGCAGCGGCACCAGCTGGACGATTTCTCATAATTCACAGGCTCTTAACCAATTTTGCAAAAAGCTCTAAAAGCAAAAGAAGCACACAAAAATGGAAAATGGGAGAAGAACCTTATCATAAACTCCAAAATAAGAACCATCACAACCCTATAGAAACATCCCTCCGGGCTATTTCAGAGAGAAGTTATTTTGCTTTCATCCTTTTTGGTCGTTGCGTTCATCACCAGGATCTAGCAACCAAAACACCACCGTCTCCACATAACCGCCCGCCATTGCCATCACACCGTTCTATCGTTGCCGATAGGATGCTTATATTCTCGTTGGCGTCCATAATTGGCATGACAACCGGGTCAAATCAGGACCAATTTGTAACTTAAAAATCTTCTCGCGCGATAAACCCAATGCGGATGCCATCATCACTTTACTATACAATATTCAACCCCCTCGAAGCTGTTCAAATCACTTCGGCATAAAACCCTATTTTGTGACTTAAATACAGTTGAATCGAGCGCGATGGCGAAAAAAAAAAATTTATTCAACAAAAAAATTTATATATATGTATACATATACCGCTGACGCATCGATACAACAGCATTCGATTTTACCATCGCATCGTTTGCAAATCATGCGCTTTCGTCAAAAAGAAGAAGCAAACAAAAAAAGAAGAAAAACAAATTTTCGTCGTTATTGTTATGCTATTATAGATTTTTCCGACATGAATTCTATAATATTTTCCTGATATTGTTGTTGTGCTTCTATAGCATTTTTTAGCCATTTTTGAAGACATGTTGATGTTGTACCCTAAAGGACTATGTTTTGTAATTTTTTTTCTTCGCCAATATGCTGCTTGTGTCCTTGGAAATTTTTTCGGAAACTTAATTTTATTGCTAGATCAAGCGCACCACAATGGTCCCGATGGTGGTTAACGCGAAACACACAAAACCATATGCTACTGAATTCGGATAAGATTCTAATAGAAAGTTGTTTTATCAGGGCTGTAGTTAGTTTTTGAGTTTTATGTGACTTGTTAAGGCTCTGATTGGTCTTAAAGGATCAATATTTGCTTTAATACTTGAATAAAATGGAACACGATTTTTGTAAATTTTGCCAAGGCTTCTCCATAAAAATGATTTGAAACTTTATCGAGGGAGTTATGGCATCTCCAACTATCAAGCTAGTTCAAAACCTTCAGCAGAATCGAAAAGTTGAAATCGAGACACTCACTTGTTGAAAGAGGTATTGAACTACAGAGGGTTTTTTTGCTATCGTAAGTCACTTAGTGCCCCCTTAATTGTTTGACAGAAACCCTTACAAGGATCTCTAAGAACTTCTGCCACTGGTCTGCTGGTTTTTTCACTACCAGCTGACTAATACAAATCCTCTTCTTCGATGAATAAGCTTTTGGACACAGACTTCTAAAACCGGACAAGAGGCACTATTAAAAACTAACTTGGGAATTCTATTGAATCTTTCTATGGAAGGGCTAAAAATTAAAAATTCTATTTAAGGATGAAATATAAAACCCAAGGTTCCAGATCAGAATAGAAGCTTTCCATGATGGAAATAAGTAATGATATAATGATCAATTTGGGAAAAGTATTCTAAAAAGAAGTGTTATTCTCAAAGGTTTTACTGGAGGCCTAGAAAGTGATGCCTCCGTTCTTCAATTCATGGCTTTCCAGTTTAGATTAGTCTTCAGAATGACAATTTAGAACACTGCGCTAGAAGACAGAGATAAGGTTTGACGATTAAGATGAGAAAAAGAGAAAATGGAGATTTGGTTTTTGTGTCTAAAAACCATCAGTTCAGTTTTAAATAGTTAAACTCCTATCCCATAGCGTACAGTTGGTAACTGTTGAAATTCTCCGTTTATTCTTAAACGATCTGAAAGTAATTCTACCAAAATAAATATTCGAGACTTATAAGAAAAAGTGTTATTATTGAAATCGTTACTACGATAAGTTTGAAACAAAAACAAATGACTTTTTAACAAAACAAAACAGAACAAGTCACGGTGGTCTTGAAAACGCGGCAGGTTTTATATAAATGGATCCCAAAAGTAATGATGCAGATTTGTTCGAAATGATCTCAGGATTCCAAATTTGTAAATTTCAAAATCGTACCTGATCCCTTTTTTGAGTTACAGGCATTATATATATATATACATTTGTCTTAGAATGGGGGGAAAAAAATTAATCAAAAAACAAAAGCACATTATAATGTCCTATACCTTTTTGGAAAGCTAAAATATACTCCTTGAATTTGATGTTTATTTGAAGTTGATTGAGCAAATAGTTTTTGAGAAATTTAATTTCGAAATCAAAATTTAAAAAAGAAAATAATTTTTTGTATTTAAGTTAATTTTTTTTTAAATTTGAACCTTGTAGCAAGTTTTTTTTTCAAAATTGACTGTTCTATTTAGTTCTTAGTCAAATCCTTAAAAATAAATGCAAAAAACTATTCTAAATTTTTTAAAAAACGGAAAAAAAAGATAGGCTTTTTTATATTTGTTTTATTTGTTCCTAAGGAAAAAATTGTATAATGGTTATTTAATCAACAGATTTGTAAGTTCTAATCACACTTAGTGTGACTCAGAATCAACCCCAAGAACGTCGTGGTATTTTGGCTCCTTTTTTGAGGTTTTTTGTTCATTTTTTGTGTTTTTTTTTTGCCATTTTTAGAGTTTTGTATTTTTTTTTTATTTATATTTTTTTAAATTATTTTAATAACGTTTTGAATATTTCAGGACTATTTTTGAAATGTAAGAGTTATATATTACGTATATCAGAAAAATATCCCACATAACATAGATTTCAGGACAGCTAAGGTCCTTAGGGAGCACAAAACCGTTTCTCAATTTTCATCTTAAGAGCCATTTTCCATGAATCCATAATGACCTTTCGCCTTAATTTAAAAAAAAGAATATGTCCTGATCAGCAGCGTGTAACAATGACCTTTTTTTCCAATTGATTTGAGGCTAATTCTTTTTTTATTTGAAAAAAATCTAAAAATAGCTAAAAAAAATTTGGAGAAAAAGTACATTTTTCCTTAAATCTTAAAAACCAAGATACTTTTAAATATGCGGTTTTTTATTTTTGACTTAAAATCAATGAGAGCATTGATTTGTGTAAAAAAAATTTACCCTTTATTAAAAACAAATGAATAAAATAAACTAAAAGAAAAAAAAATATTTTTTTTTAAATAATAACTTTAAAATTAAATTTCTCAAAAACTATTTACTCAATCAACTTCAAATAAACATCAAATTCAAGGAGTATATTTTAGCTTTCCAAAAAGGTATAGGACATTATAATGTGCTTTTGTTTTTTGTTTAATTTTGTTTCCCCCATTCTAAGACAAATGTATATATATATGTATAATGCCTGTAACTCAAAAAAGGGATCAGGTACGATTTTGAAATTTACAAATTTGGAATCCTGAGATCATTTCGAACAAATCTGCATCATTACTTTTGGGATCCATTTTTATAAACCCTGCCGCGTTTTCAAGACCACCGTGAAGTAGTTATATTAAATTAAAGCATAATATTCAACAGTAACCAAGTTGATAACATTGCCTGAAAGCTGAAAGCCAGTGATTTCGATGACCATGATTTAAAACTTTCATTGGAAATAGAAATTTAAATTAGTTAAATTGGAAAGTTCAGTTTTTTTTTTTCCATTTTTACCGACTTCCAAAAAGGAGGAGGTTATCAATTCGTCTGTATTTCTTTTTTTTTATGTTACCTCATAACTATGTAATGGGTGAACCAATTTTGATAATAATAATTGGGTAATTTTTTTATTCGAAAGCTGGTGCCTGCATTGTGGTCCCGTTTCAATTTAGTCCAGTTTTGACTAAAGAATCCATGAGAGAAAACCATAAATCCCGGTTTCGATTCATGGAAGTCGTTTTTTTTTTTTTGATAAAAATGATTATTAAGAGCTGTTTATGAACTTGAATAAAATTTATTGCATTGAAAAAAAAAAAAAAATCTACCAAAACGGGAGGAGTTCTAAATATTTTTACAATTCAAGTGAATTTCTAATGAAGAAAATACGCCTTTTTATGTGTGTTCAAATTCTCTGAAATGCTCACATAAAAAATGTATAGCTTCAATTCTGTTGTTTGAGTTTTTTTTTTGGGAAACAAATGAAATATTTCAAATTTTTTGCGGAATAACAACAGCACTTAAACCATTTTTGTTTCAACTAGGTACCACCATATCGCTCGCCATCAATTAGGATGTTATTCTCATTTTACATAATAAGTTAAACACTATCAAAACCCTAAATATAAACTTTTTCTTTGAAAACATATCGTTTTCACTAAACAGATGTCCGGATGACATGCCATGGCATTATTCTCATAAATAAATATTAAAAGAACAAATATCCAAATTCAAATAAAAATTTGTTGTTACTAAAATTAATGCAGATGGTTAGAAATCTGAAAGATTCATTCGAACGATAAATGAATGCAGGTAATCATCGATTAAAAAGTCAAAATTTTGATTTTTGACAAAATTGCTATTATTTGACAAAACAACTTCAGGAAGAAAAAATTATTTTCAGGAAAATGTAGGTACACTTTAATGTGGCTAAAAAAATTATTTTCTAAAACTTATTCCTTTGAGCATTACCTGGAACAAGTAATCTAAGAAAATCGTGTAATAATAATTTTCAGCCGTTTCCGTTTGAAAACATCGGCTCAAGAAAAACGTGTTTAAAGTTTTGGGAACTATTTAAAATAAGTTCAGACGTCTTTAAAAATTCGAAATACATAACTTTTTAAATAATTAAACTTTGAGACTTTGTTTGAGAAATTTCAAATGATTAAAATTAACGAAAAATTGAACACAAAATTTTCAAAATATACTCAAAATCAAAACATCGGAACACCTAAATTCATCAAAAAAATAACAAATTATTCTTGGCCTTGGAAAGTCTACGTTCCATACAAATGCTGGTCATTCTACACTTAGGAGCTAAAAAATGGAATCAAATTTTGCGTTCTGTAAAAACGATATTTGGTCGTGAAGTAATCGACATACATGAATGTTAATGGTACCATTGAAAAGCTTGAAACAAAAGCTTTAATTCAATGCTAAGAACTCAAAAATCCGTTCGTTGGTTCCATCCATCCAACATATATGAATTATGTAAGGAAAAAAAAAATGGAAATTAAAACACAAATTATCTGGAAAATTTAACATTTAAAAAAAATTAAGTGCAATTCATTGACAGACAACGCTAATACTATCGTTGGAAAAAAAAGACTGAAATTGAAACAGAGAGTATCTGGAAAATTTAACATTAAAACAAAATGAAGTGCAATTTATTGACAGATAGCGGTAACACTATCGTATACATTTTTATGTTTTTACCAACAATTCAAAGTAAAAAATACAAGCTTTAAAATGAGACCATGAGACTTTGAATAAAAATATTTTATCCATGGCAATTTTTGTTTTTAATATAATATAATTTATTTGATTCCTTTTTTTTGCTCCTAAGTGTATTTACATACAAAACTTAATTAAAATAAAATGCACGACTGGGGTCGCACGTACTTGCTCTTATGATAAAAGTAGCTTTTATGTCAAAGCTTTTTAGGAAAAATATTTTCAATTAGTTATAATTTGATTTTTTGAAGAGATTCATAAGAAATGCAGAAATTTGTAATTTTTTTTTATAATTTCTTACGCCATATTTCCGTTACCCGTATTGTTTTTAGAAAAACTTAAAACGCAGTTATGTTAGATTTACGTACAACATAATGTGTGTTTAAGGAGAATGGGCATATTGGACGTTGAGCGGCCATTAATAAAATTGGTATCAAATGAAAGGACTATAACTTAGGAAAAACTTTTACTATGGACTTTTCGCAGTATTGCGTTAAGAATGTAAGAAAATGCAGTATTAGTATCGTTAATGCATTATTCAATGTATGAACGACAAATTGGTTTATATTTTTATTTGGAACATAAAATATGATGCTCTGTCATTTTCCCTGAGTCTGAAGTAATTACTCTTGAAAATCCGACCAATAGAACTCATAATATAAGATTTTTAAGACAACCACTTCAAGATTTTGTTCGAAAGTTTTCAAACAATTCTAACTAACAAAAAATTGAATAACGAAACTCTCAAAATAGTCTAGAAACTGTTGTTTTAAAATGCTTATAGTTTTGGTTCTAGTGGTTGGATATTCAAGATAAAGGTCTTCAGATTTAGGGAAAATGAGAGAGTATCGTATTTTGCACTTAAAATACACACATAAGATACAACTTTGAGACAATCTGCTAAAAGTGTTATATGCAAAAATGCATTTTATCCGTTTTTGGAGTACGTCACAAGGATAAAACTTCTCCACAATATAATATGTAAACCTTAAGTACATCAAAAAATAACAAATTCATTCCTGGCCGCGCAACGTCCACATTCCATACAAACTTGCCCATTCTCCTTTAATCAAAATCTTTAGAGTCGTTTTCAAAAAATTGTAATAACTCATTAATCGTGTACGGGAAGAGCCGACATCAGCGATTTAAAAAAAAATTTAATATCATATTTGCACTATCCGTATTTTTTGAGAAAAACTAAAAATGCAGTTATGTTAAATGTACGTATAGCATTACGTGAGTAAAATTTAATCAAAATCGTTAGAGCTGTTTTCGAGTAAATTGCAATACCTCGAACACGTTGTATAGAGGTAGGGGGAAGTGGTCACCCTTCGTACACGGTCACTCTTCGTACAGTGAGCTTAAAACAAAAACTAAACGGTTTTCAAACACGTGCTTACTAGTGTGCATAGACATAGTAGGCGCCGAGCTGCTAGATAAATTTTGAATCCTAAGTGCAACGGATTCGGTCGCCACAAGACTTTTAGTGTTTTTTAGTGCTCTGAGTAATTTTTTTATGTGCATTTGATGTCATGTTGTGTTTAAGTTAAGTATGTTTTTGGCTTAACAGTAATGAAGAATTGTTGTTTAAAGTGTTAAATTTGTGTTTTAATTATAAATATTGCAAAATCTCAGTACATTTTCTCAAAAATCGATTTTTCTGCATTATGTACAGCTTGGGGAGCATTCGTACAGTCAAACATGGGGCACATTCGTACGCATAAGTATGCCCGCCAGTAAAATTTCTTGAGCAGATAACAATCAAAACACGGAGTTACAGTTTTAATGAAATGAAATTTAAACCTCTATAATAAATTTTTCGCATTCTATGGTAAATTAAGGTTGGTATTTTTATATATGTAAATAATAATCACAACAAAAACATTACTGTTAAAAAAAGAGCCAAGTTCTCCTATGTTGAAGTTATGCTAGCACAAAAAGTACTGAAATGTAAAAGTGCACCAAGTTCTAAAGCTTGGCTTTAAATTTGTATACATAAAATGTTGATTGTTCTCTTGACCATTTTTTTTTTAAATTACCGATTTTTAAAGCTATTTGAAAAATTGCCAAGTAAACAATCAACATTTTATGTATACAAATTTAAAGCCAAGCTTTAGAACTTGGTGCACTTTTACATTTCAGTACTTTTTGTGCTAGCATAACTTCAACATAGGAGAACTTGGCTCTTTTTTTAACAGTAATGTTTTTGTTGTGATTTCACTACTTTTTGCAAGGTATTGCTCAGATAAAATGGGCGGTTACTACGACCCTTGTCTAAAATTGTCAAATTTTAAATTTTTTCTTTTGTATAAACTCCCAGGTCTACCATTCTACCAAATTTTAATGTTCTACGAAAGTTAGAAATGCTCTATAATATTTGATGAAAATTCACCGGAAATAGGCAGTTGCCACGCCCCCTGGCTGAAATTCACAAATTTTAAATTTTTCAATTTGTATAAATAACCAGCTCTAACATTCTACCAAATTTCAAGATTCTACGATAACCAGAAGCACTCTATAATATTTGATGAAAATTCAGCGGAAATGGGCGGATGCCACGCCCCCTGGCTGAAATTCTCAAATTTTAAATTTTTTCCTTTGTATAAACTACCAGCTCTACCATTCTACCAAGTTTCAAGATTCTACGACTATCAGAAGTGCTCTATAATATTTGATGAAAATTCAGCGGGAATGGGCGGATGCCACGCCCCCTGAATTGAAAATCTCAAATTTTCGATTTTTTCCTTTGTATACACCACAAGTCCTATCACCGTGTAAAATTTCAAGTTTCTACGATATCGGGAAGTACTCCATAATTTTGATGATCTGTCAGTGAGTCAGTGAGTCAGTGAGTCAGTGAATCAGTGAGTCAGTGAGTCAGTTACGGTTTTTGCGATTTTTGAAGCCCTATATCTCAGAAACTACTCATCGTAGGTGGCTGAAATTTTGTGAGGTGTTTGGCTTCGACCAGCTCAACAAATGTAGTGAGTTTGAAATTTCTAGCATCTTTGATGTGGAGATTAGAGGGGGGTCGAAAATGGCCTGAGTTGTTTCCTGTAAATAAGGGTGTAGTGCCAAAGTTGCTAGAGAACTTGGCTGGGCACTACCGTGCCCCTTGATTTGTTTCAGAATCGTCGAATCGCGAAAAATTAAGTTTTTGTTTTGTTTTTGTTTTTTTCTGAGTCAAGTTCAATTAATTAATAAATTAATAAGTAATTAAATGTTTTAAAACTCATATTTGGCATTTGACAAATCAAAAGTTATTCAAATTAACGTTTTAAATATCCTGTACGAATGTACCCCACGGGTGGGGAGGATTTGTACAAAAATCTATTCCCAGTAAAATGGCTATAACTATTTAAGCCTTTGACTTAGAAGTGTCAAATTTTTTTGTAAAGTGTAATAATATACATATTACAAATAAAGTCCATTTTCTCGAAGCTGGAGTGAGTAAATAAATAACTAAAAAAAAATAAGTAAAAACTGTACGAAGGGTGACCACTTCCCCTTACATGTTCTAAGCGAGATATTAAAAAAAAAACAACCTTGGAAATTACGAAAAAATCATCTGTACCAAGTTTCAAGAAAATTCGTCCACCCGTTTAAGCTGCAGCTTTATGTACACCTTTTTTGACGACGCACAGACGCACCAACGGACGCACAGACCGACGGACGTCATGACGAAAACCACTTTTTCGGACTTCTCCATCATCGTAATGTTAGTTTTGATTAAAACCTCGAATTTTTTTTTTGACACGAAACCAATACTTGCCCTATTGAGCAAATAAAAAATTATTATTTAACGCAATTTTTAGGATAATAGCAAGTTCTTGCAATTGCAACCCATTCGCGTATTTTATTTTTATTTCAATTGTTTGACGTATGTAAATTATCTGATTTTACTAGAAAAATTTTTATATTTAACTCAAAGCCATTTTTTTATAGGTATTCAATTTGTTAAATATTTAAACGAGTAAAATATTTTTTGTTTCAATTTTCTGCTGCTTTCTATGACAACTCTTCCTCTCATCCCTGGTAACAAATTTCCTTTAATATATTTTATACATGATGGTGCCACTGTAAAATAAATGCCTTGAGGCGTTGAAAAATTCTTTTTTTGGCAAGCCCTTTGATGTTGAAACGTGCACCTTCCCCTCTCAACATATAACTATGCAATATTATTTCGTTTCATTTATTTTTCAATCTGCAAAGGGAAATTGAACTAATATTGAAAGGATTAAAAGCAATGATTGTGATTTTGATAGTAAAAGACCGATAATTGGATTATTGTTTGTTCTTTTGTCACATACTCCATGTTTTTTGTTTTTTGTTTTTTTTTTTTATTTGTACCACTATTATATCGAACATAGTCATCCTAACAGCAAACAACAGTATTTAGCCTAAAAAAAAGGGATATACCCATATATTTCCAGGACAATAAGCAACATTTGTCGACATCACAGTATAGTAGTTATTATTTTCCAGCAGCAAGTACAAGTTTTAGTATTCATTATTAAATGTTCAAAAAGGATAATAGGCATTTTCTAGAAATCGGACCATAACGATTCTACAAATAGGGATATTGGTGAAATTTCCAAGTATAATCGTTATTTGTGTTGTGTGTGTACATTTTGGGATTAGAGCGACATAATTGAGAAGTTGTTAGGAAATAAAATGGTTTTTTAACAGAAATTGCATACAAAAACACTTTATTCATTGTGAATATAGAGGACGACTTTGGATATAAACTAACTCGAATTCGGGTTTTATTTGGGGATGATTTTGTTTATTTTTCCCATTCAAATTCAGGGAATTTAAGGAAAGTTGAATGTACTTTAGTTCATTATTAGGAATCCATCAACTGTCGATTGGGTTTATTGGGAAACTGAAAAAACGAAAAGCCGATTATTATTTATGAAAACTTCTGAATTTTTTTTTTTTTGTGTATGTATAAATTATATATGATGGTGTTGTGGTAAAATTTAAAATTTATAGGAGTAGAGATTATATTAGAAAACACTATAATCACTTAAATAGATTAGAGCGTTTGTTGAGAAATCTATTTGAATTTAATAGTAACTTCATTTCATATTCGTGGTTCTGTGAATTAGGGGTTTTTCCAATAATTTGTAGATTAGTTTGAAAATCAAAATAATATTTAGATCATTTTTATGGTTTTAACGTTATATTTAACTTAGGTCAAAGAATATGTTTAACTATTTAAAGTCTTAAACTCAAAGACAAAAAATAAGACGCTAATGATAAGTGCTGAGTATTTATGAGAATTCTTTAAAACGCCAACATTTTTTTGTAAACCAAAGTATGGACGAAAGTTTTTACAAAAACTATTTTTAGTTTTAGTAGCACAAGGTAAAAAAATAGCTTTAGGCCATTTGAATTCAGCAAAAAGTTTCATCGGAATGTTAAGACATGAAATTTTATTTCATCATTTGAAAGTTTTGAGAGGTTGATTGTTTTTTTTTTTATCAGTGACAGAAATTTTTAGTGAGTTTACAAATAAAAAAAAAAAATGTTCCACATACGCCATAGTGACCCACTTGGATAATTTTTGTTTACAGTGTAATTTACACGATTTATGTGTGAGTAAGGTCTTAACATATAAAATATCGAATGGTAGGGAGGAGGGGAGAGGAGAGAGGAGAATGTAACCTGCTTTTATTTTAAATTATTTTTGATATTTGAAATGTTAGGGATCCCTCGTCTTAGATATAAAAACTTTTAACTAATACTATGTAGAAAAATGATTTTTGACTTTCTGGATACGATTCTAGTATCAAAATCAATCTAGGGTTTAAAGTTTTTCAGATATCGAATTTTGAGCTTAATGACTTAGTCTTAAATGAAAAGTTTTAATATAAAAAGGCATACCAAACTTAACAATTGAAAAATAGGATATTTTCTTATTGATTTCGTTAAAAATACAAAATATGTGATATTTAGCTGAAAAAAAAAATTAAAATAATTAAAAACATAAAAGGTAAGTTTAACCCTAGTTTTATTTAAATTCAACTACATATTTTTTTTTTTTTTTACACTATCAGTTCATAGCCGAAGAGCGCTTATAGCAAGCACCGTCTTGCGACCATTTGCCAACACAAAACTGTGTTATCCGGCTCATCACTTAGTGCAATGTTAGTAGTTAGTAAGCAAATAATAACTACAAAAAACGCACACTAAGAAAAAAAACATTAATTTCAATATTAGATAAAACAAACATTAAAGAAATACAAACAAAATAATTACTTGAGCAACAAAAAAGACATAAAAATAAACACAAACATTTATGAGCGTGGTACACTGGTTTTTAAGACAGTTTTTAATCTATTTTTATTAATGTTTAAATCAAAAAGGTTTGAATTTAAATTTAGAAGTTTACACATGCGTGTTAAAGGTTCATGCAAGCCATAATTTGTTCGGTGTGGTGGAATATTCATTAAATCTAAGCATCATCGGAGGCTATAAGCACCCCCTCGATAGTTAAAACCAACAGAATTAAGTAAATTTGGTGCATCAATTACGCCTGTGATTAACTGGTGAATGAAGATTATGTCATTGTTAACCCTCCTTTGAGCCAAAGTTTGAATCTGAAGATTAATCCGATGTTCATAAGGAGGAAGATTATAAGGATCAGACCATGGCAGTCCTTTTAAGGCGAAACGAATGAAATTACGTTGTACTGATTCGAGTCTTACATTATGGGTCTCGTAAAAAGGAGTCCAGACTTGCGATGCGTACTCAAGGTGGGGGCGTACTAAACAATTGTAGAGGGAAAGAGTCACATAAGGATCTTGAAATTCTTTTGATCAACGCTTCACAAAACCTAGCATAGAGAAGGCCTTATTCACGATGACGTTGATATGTTCGGAAAAATCAAGATTATAACTAAAATTAACCCCTAGGTCTTTAAAGCTCTGAACACGCTGTAATTTGTGTTGGGATATTTTATATTCATACAAACTAGGGGCACGTTTTTTAGAAAAAGTCATTGTATGACATTTTATTGGATTCAAAACTAAGCTATTCTTACTACACCATATAGAAAAATGATTAATGTCCTCTTGCAGAAGCCTCCGATCATTAACCGATTTGATACTTTTATAAATTTTCATGTCATCTGCAAAAATGAGAATTTCGCCATGGTGAATACATAATGGGGCATCATTTATAGCTAGAATAAAAAGAAGAGGCCCTAAATGACTTCCTTGCGGAACACCTGATTTTGCGATGAACGAATTTGAGAGAGCGTCTCTGAACTTCACTTGATAAGATCTATTTTCAAGATAAGAAGAAATCCAATTCACGAAGCCTAAAGGGAAACCTAGAGTTTTTAATTTAAATTTGATTATATCATGGGAGAGTTGGTCAAAAGCCTTAGAATAGTCCGTAAAGATACAGTCAAGTTCCTGTCCACTTTCTAACGTATTTGAGCACTTATGTAAAAAAGTAAGCAAGTTTGTAACCGTCGATCGTTTTTGCATAAAGCCATGCTGTTGAATGCATATAATTCTTTTTCAGTGGAACGCCAAGCTATCGCAAACAACTTGCTCAAAAAGCTTTGGAATACAAGACAGCTTAGATATAGGTCTGTAATTGACTATATTGGATTTATCTCCTTTTTTAAAAACAGGAGTAATAAACGCTTGTTTCCAAATGCTAGGAAATTTACCTAATTTGAGAGATAATTCAAAAATAAGTTTAAGTGGAAGAAATAAAACTGACCTACAATTTTTCAAAACTGCTGCAGGAATACCGTCTTGTCCGACAGAATAATCTTCATGTAGTAATGAAAGAAAATGGGATACTTTACAAGTATCAATTTGAATATTATTAAATGTAACTTGTGGGCAATTTTCTAAATAAAGGAAGTAATCTACGTCCACATTGGCGGGTATGCCAATAAAAGATTGACAGAAGTTAGTCGCAAAAGCATCGCAAATATCTGAAGTACTCTTTTAGATGTTTATAATAGAAAAAAAAAAAGAAAAAAACAGGTTAATTTTTCCAGTCATTGTTGAAACTAATTGGTGATTTTAAATTAAAAATGGAACAGTCTTATATTTTTTAAAACATGAAAAAAGTTAAATTTTTTTTAGTTTGCGTATTTTTTGGAACTTGTGAGTCCTACCGATAGCAACCCTTTAAGCCCAATCTAAACAAAAAAGATCACTTGTTCGCTACTTTAGTATTAATTGTATAAGAGAATAGTGGGTTGATGCGGCTAAATTGTTAAATAAGTCGTGTTTTATTGGAAGCTTAGTACTTAGTTGAATAAGATTTTACAGGGTAAGCAACAAAAAACGATTGGTATGGATAACCATAATCATTTTTTTCAAAAAAACAAAACCGACTTCCATGGATCAAAACTGGGTTTTATGATTTTTCTAACAGTTTCTATGGCCAGAACTGAACGAAATTGAAAAGCAGGCACCAGCTTTCCAATATAAAAAGAATTATCAAAATTGGTTCACTCAGTCCAAAGTTGAAGTAACAAACACAAAAATAATACAATCGAATTGAATACGTCCTCCTTTTTGGAAGTCGGCAAAAAGTAAATATTTATACAGTTAATTTTGATTAACTAACTTAAAATAAATTAAAAAATAACAACAAAATTTTATTTTATTGTATTATAGGCGGGAGATGCAACTTCCTAAAAAGTGACGTAAAATAGAAACAAATAAAAAAAACAAATATGGACTATAATTCTTATCGTTCGTTTTAACAAACGTCCTCAATGGCTGATGGAAACATTCAATTCGGACTTTTTTTCAGTACACAGAGAAAAATATGACCACCTTTAAACTAACAGATTGCCTTATTGTTTTCTTGTTTATTTGTTTTCTAAGGAAATCTCATTAAAACCAACGATTAAGAAGGTTTTTCCATAGAGATTTCTTATTATTTTTATAGAGAAAATCTTCTTAAAAGTTGAGTGAAAAATTAATAATTTTTTTTTTCAACTTGGCACTAGAACAAAAATCGCGATCAATATTTGTATAGCAGATTGGTTCAGGTGGTAAGGTGTGCGACTGATGATTTAAAGTTTTCAGTTCGATCCCCTTCTTGGTCGTCATTATTTTTTCTTGGTAAAACCCTACAAGTGCAGATTTTAAAACAATATAAATAAAACCCGATTGTTTTAATAATGTTACCTTCTTGGATGAAAACCATAACTAGAGAAATCTTACTGTTTTTGTTCTATTTGATGTGATCTATTTTTCTCTGTGTACACTGAGGGAAAAACCGCAACGTAAAATGTAATATGTTCAAAGTTGATTTCATGTTGAAAAAACTAACATGAAATATCTTTAAATTAAAATTGAAACAACTTGAAAAATTTTTTTTTATTTTTGCCGGACTTCAGCTTTTGTTGCATTTTATCACCCTGATTTCCAACAGTGAGATAGCACAGTGGTAAAGCATTCGCCTAGTGTCCCAAGAGTTGTAGGTTCGATCCCCAGCGGCTGGCAATTTATCTTTTTTTTTTTTTTAATAAATAGATGCTTTTTTTCAAAGTTGAAACAACTTTGATTTAAAAATGTTTTATAAAGGCAAACCACTTTAAACGAACGATGTTCTACTTTGATTTTAAAATTTTTGTCTTCAACGCAAAATCATTCCGAAAAATAGTTGAATCAACGTGGTTCTCGTTGATTTTAAGTTGCTTTTTCCCTCAGTGTGCAAAATGGAAATCAAATGAAGCTATCTAAATTAAAAATTTTTTGTTTAATTGTTATCAGTTGAGAATTCTTATTTCTTATTTATTTAAACATAGTTTCTACTCGAATAACTAAAAATCATTTACTACGAAGTTAATAATGACAGTTGTAGATTTCTTTTCAAATCATTTGTTTAGATCTATATGTATTGTATAGTAAAGGTACCTTGATATTTCTCAATTATTTGTAGAATTTTGTTTCATTCCAAATGACTTCGTTATAACTGTCTTCCTTTCTAATATCCAGATAACATTTTTCAAAACAAACAACCCAGAAACAGTTAACACTAATTTATGCCCTTAAACCATTTTATGACGCATATATTATCTATCAGTGCATCCCATCTCTAGAATTGTTTATTATTACCCCCAACTTCCATCAGGATTTCTCCTGTCTAGTTTATAACTTTTCAACCTACTTAAAAGAAGGACTAACAAAAAAAAAAAAGTAATATCTTCCAGCCATTCACTTTTTATAATAAGGCTCTCTAAAAAAAAAAACAAAAAAAACTTACATAAACTTAGAAGCATTTTTATTTCCAAAATGAAACCTTTATTAGCCCCAGTGGATAGGATGGATGTGTTTTATCCTCCGGTCTTAACACTAACATCGGCTATTTATTTATTTTTTACGACAGTCCCAGAATTATTATACCTTTTTCAAGTTCTATGTTTATAGACTCACTTCGGTCAGGATTTTTTAATATGTAGATAGCGCGCGGACATTTCCAGAATAATATTCTTAAAAAAAAAATCTAATAAAATAAAATTTATATAACCGCGCTAGAAGACTCATAGTCAATGAAAAATTATATTTCAAATAAGCTTGCGACTTAAAGCTTAAATAGTTATTCAATACGCAAGAGCTTTTTTCTTTTGTAGGTATATAAAGAATTTGCCAGGAAGAGAATGAAAGAATGCATAAAATTTTACATCATCAATACTGCAAATGAATTGGAGGGATTATATAGGTATTTTGTACTCACCCACGCTATGACGTGATGCAGATGACAAATTTCTAGGTAGAGTCATGCAGTCTCCAGAATTGTTCACCATTGTATTTCCAGTGCTAGGTGTATTGCTATTTGCATTGCCACCACCACCGCCACCTACGCCACCCATGCCGGTGGAATTGCGCCCGTAATTCATTGAGTTCGAGTGATGCATCGCACCCACTTTTGGCAAAGTCATCATTCCCGGATTGTAAGCATTGTTGGCATTTCCCCCACCACCGCCCATTCCACCGCCGCCGCCGACCACATTTCCCCCACCCCCGCCGCTCATATTCCTTCCGAAAGTTTGTGTTCCTTTGAGTTGCATATGCTCACGCGACGAAGGAGCTTGCTGCTGTTGTTGTTGTTGTTGTTGCTGCTGGTGCTGCTGCTGCTGCTTACTACTTACGGCATACGTGACATTACTTCCACTATTACTGACATTGCTGACATCTGCGGCACTCTGCTGCACTGCATTCGATGGAATTTTCGTTGTCTGGATGCCACAACTGCTGTTGATTTGCATTGCATTGGAACAAATGTGGGGCGGGGGCTTAACGTCACCCGACAGCAGGATAGCACCCTGATCGTGGTTCTCGACGTCGACGATGACATTCGCACTCTGCGAATGTCCCATGTGATAATGGGCGTGTTTAATCGGATCGAAAGCCACTTGTTGGTGCATTCCACGCTGCTGATACTGCTTCTGAAGTGTCTTCACCTCTAGCCGAGTCTTGTCACGTTGATAGTACACTCCGGCAAATATTAGCACGTTCAAAATGAGGAGGCTGCATCCGATTGCTATTGTTACGCTTAGCGCTGTCGAATAGGCAGCATAGCCGGCTGCCTCGAATCCAGATAGAGTATCTGTGGTAGCATTAACAATGGTTGTTGGTGCGAACACAGCGCCAGTATAGTTGCCAGCAACTGGGATGCAAGTGGTAAATACATTCGGTTCAACTGTTGTAATACCTACAAGAAGTCAGGAAGAGAAGAGAGAGAGAGAGAAAGATTATTATAGAGGATTTAATTGCTTTCTTGTGAAAGGATTTGTGATAAGGATTTGTGGGTGAACAAGAATATCTAAAAAAAAAGGAAACTCATTTTGTTGAACTCTGATGGAAGATATTGACGAACAACTTAGGTACTATGCACAGAGGAATTTTATTGCAGCTTAAGAAGTGCATTCCGTTGTGTTTAACTTTGGAATTACATTGAACCGCAAAAATGATGTTATGTAAAAAACGAGACAAAAGATAACAAAAATGAGAAGACATTAAAAGTTAGAGAGATGAAAAGAGATTTAATTCCTCTGGGAATTTTCGACTAGGAAGCTTATGAAACTTTGATTTACCTATAACACTGGTTTACAAAACTTTTTTTTGAGTTCTTCGGACCTTATTCTTTTGTATAAGGAAAATTTAGTAAAGGTTTCTTTAAGAACTGTTTTCCATCTTTCGATACCTGTTTTAATCTTTTTATATTTTTTATTATGTATTGCCTGAGATGAATTCAAATGAATTAAGTGTGTTCGGCTTCATATATCATAAAGGAGATAATGACGTTATAAAATTTATAAAAATACCAAACATCTGAGGATATCTTGGACAGTAAAAAAGATATCGGAAAGATTTAAACAGATTTAAAAAGGTGGAAAATAGTTCTTAAAAAAACCGTTACTAAATTTGCTCAAACAATTTTTCTTATATAAAAGAATAAGGTCCGAAGTACTGCATTTTCTAACGGTAATGTTTCAAAAACGTGAGCTGATTAATTTTTTTTTTACTTCGGATTCGAGTTCAGAACACCGTTAACCTTCAGAAAAGTGTTTTTTTTTTTCGGCAACAAAAAAAAAAGAGGTTTACGGACGATGATTTTACGTGATAATATTATATTAATTGTTTTATTTTAAAAGCTTACAAAAAAAAAATTATACCATTAAAAAGCTTAATATTTCTTTTAAAGAATAAGACAATTTTGAAATTTTTACAATGCTCGAAAAGTATAAAAATAATTTACTGAAAACAATCATTTTCATCAAAAAAAGCAAAGAAATCATGAATTTTTATCTTCTCACGTCATTAATTCCAATTTTTCCCTAACCCTAACCTATACAAAATTGTATACCATCTGAAAGCTTATTGTCTTATAAGTTTGAGATTTTTTGAACGCTGAAAAAAAAAGCTAAAAATTTCTTTTACCCAAAATAATCATTTTGTCATAGCCCCAACACGTGTACAACGTTCAAACAAAACGTTATTAGCTTATTTTCAAAATTTTTTAGAATTTTTTCTTAAATGCAGTTATTCTTAAGTTAATCTCATCTATCTATAGCAAAAAAAATGAATTCTCTACGAATTCGTGCTTAGATTTTAGCCCAAATTTCATCTTTCCGTTTTACCCCTGTTTACCCTATTAAATGACGGAATTTTTAAAAATCCTTCATTTGGATTAAGGTTTAGGTTATTATCTTTTAAATAAGATATAGAATTTTTTTGTATCTCTAATAGTTTATTTTTAGTTTTGAATTGAAATTTTTCGCCGCGAGAGTGTAACGTTAGAAAATGGCGTCACTTTTTTGTGGTGGCTGCCATGGTTCATCGATTTATAAGACGTTATCACGTCAAAAGTTTAATTTTGTTTACCAGTGTAATAGTCTGTGAAACGGCCGATTATAGGTTAAAATTAAAAGGAAAGTTAATACAGAAAATAAAAAAAATATGGTTGCCACTCTTAAAATGGGAACTTCTAATTATTCTAAATTCGGGTATTTTTTGAAAATTATTTTGTTTTTGACAATGCTACGTTTGACACTTGATTTCGAAAACTTCGAATATTCCTTGGACCATACTGCCCATAATCTCGTAAAGGCCCTAACTACACTTTTCTTAGTTCTGAGTTATAGAGGGAAACAGTAAATGTAATATCGCAAATTTCATATAAAAATGAAAAAAATCAAAAGTTCATTTTGAATTTTCTGACGTATTTGAAGACCAAGGCTAAAAAAATAAATGAGAATAAATCAGAGACAATGCCTTAACTCAAAATATGTTAAAAAATCAAAATCGAAAATTTTGTAGTTAGGGCCTTTACGAAATTATGGGCAGCATAGCTGAAAGCAGCTCTATGTCAATAACCAAAACTACCGGATTTGCCAAACGTCTTTATAGAATCGTCGCTAAATCTTCGCCATTTAGAAGGAAATATAATGTACCACTGCTGTCTTGACTGTCTCAATTATTATACCTAATAAAATAACAACTTTAATTTAATTTTATCATTAATCTTAAAAGTAAAAAAAACTTTCTCAATTTCCAAATAAAGTATGATATTATATTTTTTTACAATAAAGAATTTTTTACAAATTTTAAAGAAAATTATTTTTTATATAGAATTTTTCTTAAAAAACATTTCACTAAAAAATTGGTATGAAAAAAAATTAAAAAACTACGGTTCGAGAAAACCAAAGAAAAGAATGATTTCTCAAAAAAAAAAAAACAAAAATTTTTCAAAGTTTTTAAATTAAGATAACTAAAAAGTTTTTCGTTGAAATCGGTTTAGTCGGTTATGAGGAGTATATGATCAAAAAACGGTTCTATGGGAGGTATCGTTAATAACGGATCAAATTTTTATTTGTACTTTTCAATCGACAAGTACCTACCGTTCGTTAAGTTTGATAAAAAATAAAAAATACTGTAGCACGAATTGTCGTGGATGCGACAACAAAGGAAGGAGCAAGGATAGTGGCTAACAACTCTCACCTGAACTATTATTGTGTGCGTGTACCTAATTTTTTGCAAGGAACTTTAATTTTCCGCAAATTTCGAAGCAGATATGAACTTTTTCATGACAATGATAATCTTGTAGACTCTGTCAATTCCTCGCAAGAGTTAGTAGGTACCTACTAATGAAATAAAATGCACGACTGGGTCGCACGAACTTGCTCTTAGAGTTTAAGTTGCTTAAATTTTTAAGACTTTTTATATAGAAATTTTGAAAAAAAAAAAAATAAAATTCGTTTAAAAAAAAAATTAAATAAAATCTGAAATTAAATTGCCCTCCAAAACAAGTATGCAGTTTTGATTGATATATTAAGATGCATTTTTAGAAAAAAAAAATTCAAAATCGTTAGAGCCGTTTTTTAAAAAACTAATTTTTTATAAATAATTTTTTGGAGAAAAAGTTTTAAAATAAAATTGGTATGCCATTCTTTAGAAATCACTAATCAACAACTAAAAACAAAATTTCAAAAAAATTCAATGTCCCGTTTTCAAAAATTTGATTTAAAAAAAAAAATTTTCAAATTTTTTTTTTAAATCCAAAAATTATTTTTTTCGAAATCTTATTTTTGGCTTATATTTAAATTATATAAATGCTTCTTCACAAAAAGTTTCGTTGAAATCGAATAAGCAGTTTCGGAGATAATCGGATTTGAAAAAAACGGTTCTATGGCAGGTACCGTTAATAATGATTCTCAAAAAAAATTTTTTTCATTGAAAGATAGACCTTAGCTTAAAACTAACATTTGAATTTTTTAAACAAAATCGTTAGAGCCGTTTTCGAGATATTTCAATTTTACTAAAATCGGTATATGACAAGTACCGTTATTTTTGGTCCAAAAAAATTAATTCCAAAAACCCCTCTGGAGAGTCGCCAAATAACGCTACATACCAAGTTTGACATTAATCGGTCCATCCGTTTAGGCTGTAGCTCCTTATACAGACAGACAGACAGACTGACAGACAGACTGACAGACAGACAGACAGACAGACAGACGGACTTAAGGGACACACTTTTTTGGCATTGTCTACCATCGTAATGTCATGGAAAAATGTTATCTCAACTTTTTTTTTTGTACGAATGCATAACTTGATATATAGTACCTATATCGCAAGTAAAAAAACCTTTTAGGTAGTGAAACCCAGCCTCTACCACCTCTCGAAGGAGGAGAGATATATTGAAAAGGTTTAAACGGATTAAAAAAAAAAAAAACAACAATTAAAAACAATATTAAAAACATCAATTTTGTTTTTCAAACGCACACCAAAAACCTTAAGAAAAGTGTATTTAAGTATAACAAAAAAAAAAAGTTTTATTTGAAAAACTCATATTTTTGACAGATAGGTATTTTAAATTGTGACTTTTAGAAAAACAAAAATTTAGCATTTGACATCCTCATCAAGCTGATATTCCATGATCTATTCAATCCGTCATTCTCAAAGAATCAACTTTTAAATAATCTTTTGTTGATAACTTGAGAGGTACTATCTCTCGATTCACTCAGTGAATGACAATTACAATTACAATGAATATTAATTTTCAATCAAATTTTATGAATGATACGTTTTATTAAATTCCAAGAAAAGTATCAAACAAGAAACTAAAAATAGATTTTTATTTTGTTTAGGTTTATTTTATTTGTTGTTGGTGATTCGGAGAAAAAAAATTAGTATCTATGTATCTACGAATATGATGAATTTTTTGTTCTACTCGAAAGTTCTGCGAAAAAAAAATTACAATTCCAAAAAAGAAAATGCCATTTTGGAATGTCAATTTTGAAAAAGACAGCTTTTCATTGTTTCATTAATATACGATTTAATATTAATATGCAATTTTTATTAAATGTAACTCTCATTTCCTTGAAAATTTAATTTAGATAATAGTTGAGAATATATATTTTTAATTATTTATTATTAAAAATATTTAAGTAATTTCAGGGAAGAACACCGAAAAAGTCAACAAAATAAGTGAAATAATTGTAATGTTTCTTAACGGTTTTGTGTTCTTTTTTTCAATGGAAGCGTTTTATGAATTTCACTCAATTTTCAGTTTGTTTTTGTTTTTTTTTGATAATTATTTCATTAAATTTTAAGAGAATATTTCACATACCTAATAAGAAGTAAAAAAAAAAAATGGTTCTCAATACCCCAAGGGAAATCTGTCAGATAATAAGAATAATACATTTTACTACTTTTATATAAGCTAAAGGTTTTTTTCTTAAATCTTCCTACATCAATTAGACCTGTAGCCCATATACCTAAAAGTAAAAATAAATTTTACTATAAAGGTCACAGAAAAAGAAATATTTAAAAGAATGATTTATGCAATCGGTTATAATTTGACAAAAAGAAAATAATTTACAAGAAACGAGACTCGAGAAATTAAATGAAGTAATGTGGGCATTTGGTACGTGGAAGCTGAAAGTATTACTTTTGGCACTACTTGAAATTTATAGAGCATGTAAAAACTATTAGACCAGTGCCGATGCCTTCAAAAACATTAAAAAGTACAAACAAATCATAGTAGGAAAAGGAGGTGAATATGATAAAAATGGAAGGAAAAATAAATTACGGGCGAACCAAGTTCAGGAAGTGGGTGGGTTGAGTTTTTAATGGTAAAAAATGGTATATCTCGATTTCCGGCAAAACTACAAATCCTATAGAAAAAAGTTGTATGGCAAAGTTGTAGGTAATAAAAAGATCTACAACATTTGTATGAACAATTTTTTCACATAACCCCAAAATTTATGTGAAAAATTAAAAAAACCGAGTTTTTGGTTTTTTATTTTTATATTTTTCAAAAACAAAAATTTTTCTACGAAATTTGGTGAAAACTTACCTTATTATGTCCCAAATACACTGTAATTTATTTGATTTAAAATATTAATTTGTTTACCTTATTTTGACTTAATACCAAAAAAACACCCTAATTTTCAATTGAAAATTCACGTGTCAAAATATCAGCTTTTTTCAAAAAGTCGGTGGGCATTTCGTTCGTTAAAATGTCTATTTTCTGATGGTGTAAAAAAAATTTACATTAGTATACTATAGAACATGTTCTAGTAAAATTCAAAAAATGAAAAAAGCTTGAATTCGAAAAAAATTTTTTATCATTGTTTACAATTTTGGCCTATTTATTCAAATTTACACTTTAATTACTCAAAAAACGTAAGATTTCATGTTACATTGATAAATCTTACGTTTTTTGAGTAATTAAAGTGTAAATTTGAATAAATAGGCCAAAATTGTAAACAATGATAAAAATTTTTTTTCGAATTCAAGCTTTTTTAATTTTTTGAATTTGACTAGAACATGTTCTATAGTATACTAATGTAAATTTTTTTTTACACCATCAGAAAATAGACATTTTAACGAACGAAATGCCCACCGACTTTTTGAAAAAAGCTGATATTTTGACACGTGAATTTTCAATTGAAAATTAGGGTGTTTTTTTGGTATTAAGTCAAAATAAGGTACAAAAATTAATATTTTAAATCAAATAAATTACATTGTATTTAGGACATAATAAGGTAAGTTTTCACCAAATTTTGTAGAAAAATTTTTGTTTTTGAAAAAGATAAAAATAAAAAACCAAAAACTCGGTTTTTTGAATTTTTCACATACATTTTGAGGTTATGTGAAAAAATTGTTCATACAAAAGTTGTAGATCTTTTTATTACCTACAACTTTGCCATACAACTTTTTTCTATAGGATTTGTAGTTTTGCCGGAAATCGAGATATACCATTTTTTACCATTAAAAACTCAACCCACCCACTTCCCGAACTCGGCTCGCCCGTAATTTATTTTTCCTTTAATTTTGACCATATTCACCTCCTTT
Organism: Episyrphus balteatus; assembly: GCF_945859705.1. NCBI lineage: Eukaryota > Metazoa > Arthropoda > Insecta > Diptera > Syrphidae > Episyrphus > Episyrphus balteatus. The sequence goes on along the minus strand of NC_079136.1, from coordinate 85,557,162 downwards.
TTCAATGGGTTTCATTCTACTATGATTTTTTTTGGTTTCAAAAATTATCGACCCTGGTCTATATAGATAAAATGAAAAGCAAATAAAAGAACTTATTTCTGAATACGATTTTTTGATTCCTTAGAAATTAGGAATTTCCTTAGAAGTATCCATATAAAAAAAAAAAACACCCTTTAACTACACCCATATCAAAGCATTTTTTATTTCCAAGTTTTCTGAGCAACTCTGTTGAAATTTCCTATGGTTAACTTTCATTGTTTTAGTTATCTAAGTTTAGAAAGTAAGATGTTTGTTTTATTACCATGAAGTTTTTTTGTTAAAATCGAATTCTATTAAAATCAAGTCTATTACTAAGGTCCAATCTTTTGTAAACACTTTTGATACCAATGAAATCTATTTTCGTCCTTTTCTCTCTTGAAAGAACATAAGAATTTGTCAGCAATTACATGAAGCCTCAAGAGGCGCGACTCTTTTTAAACATAATGAGTGCAAAAGAGAAAAAAGATGAAAGAAAAAATTATCCGACCGGAGAGTCGTGGGTCGTGAGTCCGAGACTCTTTTTTGACGTTTCTTTTTCCACTTTTTCTTTTTTCAACATTCCCTCACATTTCTTTTTGCTTCTTGGTGCAATACAACAACAACAAATTTTAATTCAAAAGATAAATGTCAAATTGAGTCCTTGACTCAAGAGGCATCGTGTAATAGTACGCGCCTCACAGAATGATTACACACCGACAAACAATTTTGGTTCTATAAAGCTTTACAGATGCAATTGTTGCTTCTTTAAAGCATTATAGAAGCAAAATTGTTAGTAGGGCAGCCACACAAAAAAATATAAAAGTTCTGACCTGGGATTGCGACTAAATTTTTCATATAGTTTTTGGGTCGCTGAAACCGAATCCGAAGTCTATTTTGGGGTATCACGTCAGGTTTTCGAGATAACCTCATAAAATGTCACGAAAACAAAACATTTGTTTCTCTGATCTGGATGTGCGAATATGTTAATCATATAGTTTTTAGATCACTGAATCCAGATTCGAAGTCAATTTCGCCCTATCACGTCAGGTTTCTGGGATATCCTCAAAAAAATGTCAAAACCAAAAAAACAAAAGTTTTTACCTGGGGTTGCGACTAAATTCTTCATATAGTTTTTGGGTCGCTGAAACCGAATCCGAAGTCTATTTTGGCGTATCACGTCAGGTTTTTGAAATATCCTCAAAAAATGTCTAAGCTTAAAAAATCTGTAATTTTTTGAGGATATCTCAAAAACCTGGGGTCGAATTACGGCACACGATTACGATCATACGTTAACGTTTTGAATATTTCTATCTCTATTTAATTATTAGAAAACGACAGGGACACATAGCAACCATTCGTTAACGAACGTATGCCGTAATTCGACCCCTGACGTGATACGAAAAAATAGAGTTCGAATTCGATTTTAGCAACCCAAAAACTATATGGAAAACCTAGACACAACCCCAGATAAGAAATTTTGTTTTTTTGGTTTTGACATTTTTTTGAGGATATCTCAACGTGATAGGGCAAAATTGACTTCGAATCTGGATTCAACGGTCCAAAAACTATATACCTAACATATTTGCACATCCAGATCAGAAACAATTTTTTTTGTTTTCGTGACATTTTTTGAGGTTATCTCGAAAACCTGACGTGATGGGGAAAAACAGACTTCGGATTCGGTTTCAGCGACCCAAAAACTGAAAAGCTATATGAAAAACTTAGTCGCAACCCCAGGTCAGAACTTTTATTTTTTTTTGTGTGGCTGTGTATCAAAAGAAAATTCGAAAAAAGAGTCAAGCCTCTTGAGGCTTAATGTAATAGCTGACTTTGAAAGTTCCTTTACCATTTTACCAAGTTTTCACTTCTAGACGTTTACATTTTTGAATAAAAGTCATTAATATTTTATAGCCGCATGGCAAAGCGTTTTTCTTATGAGGTTCAGGGAAACCTAACAAAAACGTCTTCTTTCTTCCTTATACCTTCCAGCAGAAAGCTTAATTTTTGGTTTAAAAAACAATTTTTGTAGTTTTTCCAAAAAAAAATAGCGCTAGAAAGAAATAAAAATTTTTTACTTTTGTAAATTTCCCACTTTTTCACTTTTTAGGCCATTGTGGTTATACCTTTAACAAATTGTTTTTAAGGCTTGGCCACACGGGAGGGTACGCGGTAGAGGTACAGGTAACGGTACGGGTATTTGTATGGAAAAAATTCCAAACTGACACATCAACGTTTGGGTGTGGAATTTTTTTAATACAAATATCGTTGCCGCTACCCGTACCGCTACCGCGTACCCTCCGGTGTGGCCAAGCCTTTATACAAAAAATATATAGTTTCCGCAATTTTTGTTTTAATTTTCTAGCCCGAAAAACCATACAAAAATGCGTTTGAAAATTTTCACTTTTGTACTTTTTCACTTTTTGAGCCAATGTAGTTAAAAGCCACTTTATGCAAAAACTCAATAAGTCAACATTTTCAAAATCATTTTGTGATAGTTTTTTCGACCAAAAAATTAAAAATAATGATGCAGAAAGCTTATTTTTTCGTTTGAAATTTTTGTAGTTTTTTTTCAAAAACAAATGGAGCTTGAAAGAAATAAATTTTTTTAACTTTTGTAAATTTCCCACTTTTTCACTTTTTAGGTCATTGTTAAGCCTTAAGGCTTTAAAAGTATAACTACAACGGCAACTTTTTGCGAAAAGTCAAAAAGTGATAGATTTCAAACTCATTTTATGACAGTTTTTACGACGACAAAATAAAAAATAATGATGCAAAAAGCTTATTTTTTGGTTTCCAAAAAAATTTTTGGTAGTTTTTTCCAAAAATTTTTACAAAAACAAATATTGCTAGAACGAAATAAAAAAATTTAAATTTTTATCCAATCAAAATTTTGATTGGAAAAAAGGTCACGAAAATAGGATAAATTAAAAAAATTTAATTTTGTAAATTTCCCACTTTTTCACTTTTTAGGTCATTGTAGTTATGGCTTTAACATGAAAAAAACGTTGTTGTGCGACGTTGTTGTGAACGCACCTTTAATAAATGTGAACCTATCTTTAATCATTAATAAGTTTCTGAACGCATTCATTAAAATTTTAATGGAAACCTTACCACAAATATCATTCCAAACTGGAAGTGCGATAAATAACGCCCTCTCCCTTCCGGAAATTTTATCTTCTACAAGCTAAGCTAAGACGAGAACTTACAATATACAATGGTGAATGACAAATTTGAGTGAAGTTGGTGGAAGTTGAATGATTGAATGATGGAATTTGAATGAATGGAACATGAAACAGCTGTTGTTTAATTAGGTTGAATTGAATCGCAAAATGCAAGGTGCAAACACAATGCATTAAGGCGATTACACTTTGCATTTTCTTTTTCGATACTTTTTTTACGTAGTTGAGTGCAGTTAAAACGTAGTTCAACAATATCTAAATCAGGTTTAAAAAATATCAAAAAGTAGGTATATTATATATACCTGTGTTTTTGTCTTCAAAAAGTGTAGTTAATAGCAACAACAAATACTATACAAAATAATGAAACTATTTTGGTATAATTGTGTTTAAATTTTTTGCAAATAAAAAAAAATAAAGAAATTGGCGCTCGAATTTCGAGGGCGGGGTCGGCTAGTTTTCATTAAAGTGTCATCTATTGGCAAAATATTCAGAATTGCAAGCAATATTTTTATTGTCAAAAATTGCCTTTGAAACAGGGCACACTATTTATGCAAAAAATAAAAAAAAAAACTTTCATCATAAAATGTCCTTTTCAAAAGAAAAAGTTTGCAAATTTTTGACGAATTCAAAATAAACCCTTTGGATATGTTATAGTATGGAAAAGATTCATAACAAGAAAGGAGAAAAAAACTGCTTTGAACAGCACAAATAAATTTTCTTAGAAAAACAAACTTTAAAAAAAGATTCAAAAAAACCAAATTTGAAAGTAAAAAAAACCAAAACTTTTTAACAGAACACACATACATAGGTATATGAATGAATCCTTTTTTTTATCCCACTTGAGGGTTTGATATATTTATGTATGTAAAAATCTGGGGTGTTTTTTTATTTGCCTTTAAAAAGGGTGCACTGAGATAGAAACCTTCTTGTCACGTATTCTTTTGGTCACTTAAATTCTATAGGGAAATGAGCAAAACAAATAAAAATGCAAAGTGACTTTTCTGTGTGTAAAAAATATTCACATTCAGTGACTTTTTCTTTTTTTTTTTCTATAGTGTGTGTGTATATTTGGGTCTGTCAAATACGCCCTAGTATTGCCTCTAAGGGATAGATATTTGACAATTTCATCACCATCACAAGCTGTCATTGCCGCTTCTTTTATTGAACTGGGACTTACTTTTTAGGAGCAATTCAATATCGTTCTAACGAGCAAATGGAAAAACTTCTGTGGGGGAAATCGGGATGATGTGATGATGGGGTAGAATGAACAAACTGGACATACTCATATATTCTACTCTATAGATACTAATATATCTTTTTTTCTCTACCAGCATCGCCTTTTGAGATACACACAAATATACATCATTCGGATGGCCACAGTTGCTTCATTTGTTTGAATAGGCTGTCCGCAAATGTCCCACTCGTAAAAATGCCTCATACAATTTGTAAATAATGCATAGAATGTATGTAGCTTTTAATGGGTACAATATTGCCATCATAAATAAAATTGATTGATGATATCTACTCACATTTTAACTTAAGATAAGTTTGGTTGGGAAAAAAAAATACGTGAGTTCGATATAAGATTGAAAAACCAAACAAGATGAAAAGAAAGGCAACCTATATTGTTATTTGTATCGTTTATGAAGCTTATTTTTGGATACCTGTAGCCATTCCATATGAAACTTTTTCGTTCAACTTGGGCAACTGAGATTGAAAATAAAGGGCGAAATGTAGCCAGTTCAGGGTCGTTTACATGAAAAGAAATTAAATGAAATTAAGTTCAATTTCAGTATAGTTACATTTCTCCTGATTTATATAAATCTGAAAATATTTAATAAGCGGACAAGAATTTCATTTTTGGAATACTTTTTATTGCAAGCAAATTTTTACCCCAATGCTGTCAGTATTGAAACAAAACTACATAAAACAAGCTAAAAGTTGTAACAAAACAATTAAGCTAAAACATCGATATCGTTTGGGCAGGACAAGACTCAAAAATGATAAAACAACTGCCATAAATGAAAGACTCTCGTCGCATACTTCCGAAGTCCAGAATACTGAGCAGCATACTTTTTAGAATAAAACTTCAACGCTTTGGCGGATATTTTAATGCGAAGTATAACATTTGGTTGGTCATTGTTATGAGTAACAAGGTACATAAATAAAATCAATAGCTGACCTTATACTGTACAGTAGATAGCGGTGAAAAATGGTGGTTTTTTAAATAGACTTTCCGGAAACTTTCTAGAAACCTCTTGTTTAGTGACTCGATACACGTAGTAGTTTCTCTTAGAAAAAGAAATACCACAGAAACAGAACAATTATAAGGGCTAACGAATTAAAGGTTCCAAAGACACGTAATCGAAAACAACCTAATCATTTTTCCAGAATACAGAAATATTAAAAACAGGTAAATTGACAGTTCTGTCAACTACTTAGAACTAGGAGTTTCACTGGAGCATTAGAAAGTGGTCAAAACGTCAAACCTTCTTGTGTATTTGGAAAATGTAGGTACATAGGTATATGAAGTACAGAGTGCGAAAACTTTATTCAATCAACGGAACAGTCTAAAATTTTGAAAGCAGATACAACCAATCAAACCTGGGCCAGATGCATTCAAGGAAATATAGGTACAGCATTTTTGGACAAACTCATCAGGAACAATACTGAAAAAAGTATAATCTTTTGTCAGCTACTTCAAATGAAAATGTGAAGTCGATTCATAAGCAACATGGAAAAAATTCAATGACAACAATATATCAAGTGATCAACATAGCAATTTTGGTTCTTCTTGGCACAGGAAATTGGCTTTCTACTACATTCGCATCTTAAATCGGGCTACATAAAAAAGAGACTTTTTTCATTAGCATTTCGACTGTCTATTTAAACTCAGGGTTTAAAGCAGTTCAATCTTTTTTGGAAAATTGGTAAAGAAAGTGGCGATATACACGTACGTCTGCCTTCAGATCATTCGATAACGATACCAGTCATATACCGATTTTGGAAAATTTGTTAAAAAAATCAAAATGTTAATTTTGAAGAAGGATTTTTTAATGGATTTTTTTTTTGAAAATAATTAGTAACTGTTCCTGTAATAGAACGTTTTTTAATCTGACTATCTCCCAAACTAGTTATTTGATTGCAATACTATATTTTTAATATAAATCAAAAATAAAACTTTGAAAATTAATTTTTGGGTAAAAAAAAAATTGTATTTTTGTTTTTTTTTTTTTGAAAATCAAATTTTTCGAAAACGAACAGTTATTCGTTTAAATTTTGGTATTATAATAAATCAACATCGACTAGTAAAATTGCCTCAAAATTACATGGGTTCCAATTTTATTTGAATTTTTTTTAATCATTTCTAGAAAACTAGATGCTGTTTTTTCTTTTGAAAAACGATTTTTTTTTTTTTTTTTTTAATTTACCAAAGTTCTATATAAAAAGTTTTAAAAATTTTGGCAAATTGAACTCTAAGAGCAAGTTCTAGAGACCCATCAGTCGTGCATTTTATTAATTTTTTTTTTATGCGTAGATACACATCCTTACATCGGTAATCACATACAAAAAAAAAACTAGAATGAAAACGTTTTCAAGACATTATTTTCGAAGTTTTTTGTTGTTATTTTCTCAAGCATACTTAGTATTTGAGCTTCATTTGGCTCATTTCAGAATTTTAAATCATAGGTAATAATCAAAACATTTTCCGAAAGTCGTATTTTAAATGAAATTTTAGTAAAAAAAGGAAAACTCGTGTTCGAGTATTGTCTGATTGTTGGCGAAAGAAACAAGACTTTTTTCTAAAATATCTTAGATATAACCAGTTTCGTAAAGATAGACAACTTCGCGCCTTGGTTGTTTTTCGAGTTTTTATCTACATATAACTTAAAAAGCAAGCCGAATTTGTAATTTTCACATAAGTAACTTCTTGTAGATAATTTAATTTTTTATCGATGTAGATCCCTTTCCAAATTTTATAAACAAAATATTGTGAAAAATATTAAGAAAAACAATTCAACAAAAGAAAAAAAAAAAAAAGAAAGCATTTGAAGTTAAATAAAAATTAAGTCTGCAGTTGCCTCAAAGTCCTGCACAGTTTTCACATCCCTCAACGGTTGGTGAGATAGAAAAAAGGATTCACAATATAGTGTCAAAAAGAAGATGAAGAATTTTCAATTTTTAAAGACATTTTTTAGTCCATCGCCCTACTTTGCTTTACTCCATTCTTTTTTAACAACTAATAATTGTAAACGACATTTGCATTATCTACGAACCATTATCAACAATGTATCAATCTGACAGTAGTGAATAAGGATCCTAAAATTTAACGGTATGTACTTTAAGTACAAAAATTTCTGTCAGCACTTTATGAATGTGAAAAGTTTTACAAAGGAAAATTTAAAAAAAAATGGAAAATTCTCGAATCAGTACACTGAGGGAAAAAATAAATTGAAGTTGAAACATCGTTGTTTCAAAGATAAACTACTTTGATTTATGTGACTTTAAGATACAAAACCATACAAAATTAACCTTTTTTCCACGTTGATTTTAAAATGGTCATCTTCAACGCAAAATCATTCCGAATAATAGTTAAATCAATGTGGTTTTCATTGATTTTACATAGTTTTATGGTGGCTTTTCCCTAAGTGTAACGTCTCAACATCAAATATGTATTATAAATAGTGAATGAGTTCCTTTACGATAATGTTTGGACAATTTTACTTTTAGTCTTTACTTACCACCAAGCACTCCAACCATATATCCATTGGACGATGAATTCCCTCGACCGCCCTTCTTGCCCATGGCCTCTTCCACAATCTGCATACGAGACGAAAAGGGATCCGGTTTAACTGGGCCCTCATACAGATCCATATCGTCGTGATTTTTGAAAAGATTATGTCTGGCGATAGCGTCCTCCATTCCAGTTCGTAATAACTCCGGAATGAGTCGCAACCAAATCGAAAGTTGATGGGCTCGAAAATGGTTCTTTATACGTGGCTTCATTCCTGCGGAAAGAACGACACAAAATTTCAACACGATTAGACCGAACCAACATAGTACATTTATATTTGTTTTTTGGTGTGTTTGCTTGACATGTGATTTTAAGAGAGTGTTGATGGGTTCAATGAGCTGTATAGTGGTGTATGTATGTAAACTTGTAAACAGTTATTGTGAATGTATATATGCTCTTACCAATTTCCAAGTATTTTTGATGAAGTGGATCATAGCTCTCCCAGTTGATACTGCGAAATCTATTTCGTTCCTTTGATGCTGGTAATACAGAGTCCTGTCGATGAACTTCATTCGGATTTCTGTTTATGGAATTGATAGAATCAAAGGGAATGATTTTGATGATTACAATTTCATGTTTGTGTAGGAGTATAAGAACATTGGGATTTCAAAAAGGACGACAATGAACGATGGTTTCTATGGGTTTTTGTGTTTTCTTCCATTTTATGTGTAGTACAAAGGAACTTGTTACATTCAATATAATAACTTGCCTTAAGAAGGAAAGAAAGAGAGAGATTTGAGGCGCAAAATGTTCAAAAGACTTTGATGATGCCAATGTATTGATTAATACCCTTATTTTGTATTTCTATTGAATTTTAGAAAAAGGGTGTGGTTTTTTCTAAGCTTTACTGATAAGTAAATGTATTTGATTGAATTTTGAACTTTATTAAAGATATTTCTTTTTATAAATTTAAATGAAAACAAATGATTTCTAATTTTGTCCGAATTAAAGCAGAAACAAAACAAAAGAAATTGTCAGTGAGGCAAGTTTTGGAAAAGAAAAAAGAATATCAAGTCGAGTATCCACGCCTAAAGTAGTAGATTCAGCCTAGCCAGATTGCCCATAAATCGATTGACGCTATAGACATTTCTCCAGAATTATGGACGTCGGAATGTTTCAAGGAGCCAACATACCAAGGAGTAGCTAATTTACGAATGCGGACATCCCAACTAACAATTTTGCTTCTATAAAGCTTTATAGAAGCAGAAGAAGCATAAATAAAGCTTTACAGAAGCAAAATTGTTGGTCGGGATCCAGGCCATCATCAACAAAAAGAAACACTGAACATTTTTGACGTCAGACTATTATAATCGCATAAGATTCCTAAGTCTTTTTCCCACTCAGCAAAACATTAGAAAATATAAGCAATAAGGTGGGTCAAAAAAATCAAAATTCTTTTGTTTGATTTTGTACTCTGAAAAATCGATTGCTAGACACCTCTAGAATATACACACCAAATATGAGATCTTTATATTAATGGGAAGGTCCTCCGCTTCGCAATTTTCCATTTTTATATCAAGCTCATTCCTACTAAAAAAATAAAATGCACGACTGGGTCGCACGAACTTGCTCTTAGAGTTAAAGTTGCTTAAATTTTTAAGACTTTTTATATAGAAATTTGGAAAAAAAAAAATAAAATTCGTTTAAAAAAAAAAATTAAATAAAATCTGAAATTAAATTGCCCTCCAAAACAAGTATGCAGTTTTGATTGATATATTAAGATGCATTTTTAGAAAAAAAAATTTCAAAATCGTTAGAGCCGTTTTTTAAAAAACTAATTTTTTATAAATAATTTTTTGGAGAAAAAGTTTTAAAATAAAATTGGTATGATATTCTTTAGAAATCACTAATCAACATCTAAAAACAAAATTTCAAAAAAATTCAATGTCCTGTTTTCGAAAATTTGATTAAAAAAAAAAAAAATTCAAAATTTTTTAAAAAATCCAAAAATTATTTTTTTCAAAATCTTATTTTTGGCTTATATTTAAATTATATAAATGCTTCTTCACAAAAAGTTTCGTTGAAATCGAATAAGCAGTTTCGGAGATAATCGGATTTGAAAAAAACGGTTCTATGGCAGGTACCGTTAATAATGATTCTCAAAAAAAATTTTTTTCATTGAAAGATAGACCTTAGCTTAAAACTAACATTTGAATTTTTTAAACAAAATCGTTAGAGCCGCTTTCGAGATATTTCAATTTTACTAAAATCGGTATATGACAAGTACCGTTATTTTTGGTCCAAAAAAATTAATTCCAAAAACCCCTCTGGAGAGTCGCCAAATAACGCTACATACCAAGTTTGACATTAATCGGTCCATCCGTTTAGGCTGTAGCTCCTTATACAGACAGACAGACAGACAGACTGACAGACAGACTGACAGACTGACAGACTGACAGACTGACAGACTGACAGACTGACAGACTGACAGACTGACAGACTGACAGACTGACAGACTGACAGACTGACAGACTGACAGACTGACAGACTGACAGACTGACAGACTGACAGACTGACAGACTGACAGACTGACAGACTGACAGACAGACTGATAGACAGACAGACAGACAGACAGACGGACTTCCGGGACCCACTTTTTTGGCATTGTCTACCATCGTAATGTCATGGAAAAATGTTATCTCAACTTTTTTTTTTTGTACGAATGCATAACTTGATATACAGGGTGTCCCAAAAGTAATGGATCAAACGAAATATGCTGATAGGAGAACTTAAGGGCTCTCAGAATTTGGTAACTTGTTCATCCCAAATCCTTACGGTTTTCGATTTAATGCAATTCTTGTGAAATTTCGAAAAATCCCTACTTTGCAACAGTATTTTGCTTCCTGCGCCCATTATTGATTTTTGTTTTTTAAAATTCTTTTATAAAAGTATTGCCAAATAATTTGGAACAATTAATTAATCAAAATATTTTTTATTCCATACGCCATTTCGCTGCAAATTAACTAACAGTTTCAAGTTTTATAAAAAATCAATTTCTAACTTTTATTTGAGAGCAACACCGCAAAAAAAATTTGTACGGTGTGAAAATCGTTTATTATTTTAAAAAGTTGCCCTGTTATTCTAGTTCTCAAAAATGTATAAAAGTTCGCAAAGTTGCAGTAAGATCGCATAATATTACAATTTGAATTCAACAAAACAGGGTTTTTCAGAACAAAAAACAACCAAAAATAAACACATTTTCTCGAACTGTTATTTGTTTATTTTTCTTTGAACAAAAGCCTCTATTTTTGTTTGTATTTTTGCTCTGAAAAACCCTGTTTTGTTGAATTCAAATTGTAATATTATGCGATATAACTGCAACTTTGCGAATTTTTATACGTTTTTGAGAACTAGAATAACAGGGCAACTTTTTAAAATAATAAACCATTCTCACACCGTTCAAATTTTTTTGGCGGTGTTGCTCTCAAATAAAAGTTAGAAATTGATTTTTTATGAAACTTGAAACTGTTAGTTAATTTGCAGCGAAATGGCGTATGGGATAAAAAACATTTTGATTAATTAATTGTTCCTAATTATTTGCCAATGTTTTTGTAAAAGTATTTTAAAAAACAAAAATCAATAATGGGCGCAGGAAGCAAAATACTGTTGCAAAGTAGGGATTTTTCGAAATTTCACAAGAATTGCATTAAATCGAAAACCGTAAGGATTTGTGATGAACAAGTTACCAAATTCTGAGAGCCCTTAAGTTCTCCTATCAGCATATTTCGTTTGATCCATTACTTTTGGGACACCCTGTATAGTACCTATATCGCAAGTAAAAATCAGTTATTTTATTAAATGACTTTTTAGCAAATTTCTTTACATATTCTTGTAGAAAATTGAACGCTCTACAAAAAAGGCCTCAAACACTTTTTTCGTTTATCTAACCGTAACCGTTTAGTAGATATTTGAGGTCCAAAAATCGAGAAAATATTTAAAAATTCGTTTTTTGTTCTTAATTTTGTAACAAATTGAAAAATTATAATAAGCAAACGCGCATGACATATTCTAGTAGGAAACAGATTGCTCAAAAATGGTCTCACAAAAATGGTCTCGATAACTTTTAATTATTAATCTAACCATTTGAAAGATATTCGAGATCAAAGTTAAAAAAATTATAAGAACATTTTTTACTTTTAAAAATTTTCCAAATCACTGAAACTTCATTATTTTCAAATTATCAAGATGTATTCTTGTAGGGGCTTAAACGTTCTACAACATCAAATTGATTGCTTTAACCGTATAGAAGATATTCGTATCCAAATCGCAATGCATATCTTCTAAACGGATGGTGGACAAACGATGAATTTTGGTATGGATAATGAACCTGAAGTGAAAAATCGATTGCAACTGGTGCCATACGTCTTTCTTAACCCTTTCGAACCCAAACTATGAAAATCAATATTAAAAAAAGTTTTTTTTTAGTATTATCGTGTCAAAAACATCACAACTAAGAAATATGAATAGTAAAAAGTTATTTTCCAAAATAAATAATAGCAAAACTAATGTGTTACTCTCATGTTACATGTAAGTAACATGCACTGCCTATGACCACCAAAAAAGTCGGACAACTGAGGAAATAATTTTTTATAGAACAATAATGTATGATACCAATTTCTTCTAAGCCAAAAATACAAATCACTTTCTGGATTAACATTTTTATAACTTTTTTTTCAAAAGTATGACCTATATGGTTATACAAAAAAAAAAAAAAAAAATTAGCAGAAAAAAGAGAAAAATGTGAATTTCAGTCCCTTTTTCGATAAAAAAAAATTAAAAGTATGATATTTGACTAACTTTTTGTACTAATCCAGTAGCTAGGCATTATTATCTTTCAATTAAGCCATCGAAACCCAAAAAATTATTTAATGGAATATTTTTTTACGAATTTTTAAATATACATACATAATGTTACATGAGAGTAACGCTGGTACCGAAAGGGATAAATTTTGAGCGTTTAAGACGATATTTCATTTTTCAGACTCCTTATAAAAAAATCAAAAATTTGCTCTAAAATTTTGTTGAATGGTGGACAAACGAATATTTTGGGTGTACAAAATGGTCAAAATTTTTTAGTTCAAAAATTTTGATGACGCAGTTCTGGCTTCATGGAGCTTAATCCAAAAGCCTGGAAGCTGTATAATGACGATCAAAAGCCGTTTGGGTAGAATGGTGAACGCAAGTGAAAAGGGACCTGGATGGAGGAACTTTTTTGGTTGAAATCCAAATTAACAATGGATTGTTATTGTAGCCCCATCTTGAGGTTTTGGTCACCATAAGTGAGAAAAATGATGTAGATTCCAATATACAAAAAATCGCCAGGAATAACTTCATTTCTGGTATATTTAATCATAATATAGTTAAATATACCAGAAACTAGTTAAAATTATCAGAAATATAGTTAAACATACCAGAAGTTAAGTTATCCATGCGTTATTTTCTTTTGTGTATGTGTTTTTGTTAATAACTCTGTTTTTTTTTTTTCAACTAACAAATATGTTCTATAACTCTTATGATTTCTCAAGCTTCATCAGTTACACTTGATTTAATCGCTATATTTATGTAAAACCCTACTTCTTTTTCAGATAAACAAACATTTCTTTTAAACTAAGTAGATGATTACAAAACACAATACTAATAAGCCTTTTAAGCTCAGCCAAGTGATGTGTGTAAGAAAAGATGAAAAAATTGGTTGGGATAGAAAAAGAGACGATTATACTCCTAGATCGGCTATATTTACATGTAATTCGGTATTAATGTCTTGAATAAAAATATATATGATAGGCAACCTTCTTCTTACCTACATCATTCTACGATTAACGAAAATAACACACACCCCACAACTTTTTGCTCCACTTAAATATCAGTAAATCGCCTTCACATCCATATATATTATAAACATGAAAGACAAAAATAAAAAGGAATACAAAAAAAACCGATCCCTTTTTAATGTAATTCCAAAATATAAATCACTTTTAAATCTCTTTATTAACTATGAGACATTTTGAAATCACAAAATCTTTTTGTTCGTCCTGGAAGAGAATGTTTTTAAAGGACACCAATGTAAGACTAGCAATATCCCTCTCACAACCACATCATACATTTATACTTTTTCACACATAACACTTAATTTCTTTTTAGACCACCCCTAAAGCGAAGGCCATCAACAGAAGTATCTATATAGGAACGAGGTATCTCTATATCTCTTCTTTTTGTCCGAATGTTCTAATTTCATCAGAGTGCACATAGAGCACTTATATCACAAAACCCATAAATTTCATCTGTCCAATTAACTCACCCAGTGCGAGCAAAGTTCGTCCAAAAAATAATAACTGCTTCGGACAATGCTATCTCAGACTTTGTATAGTTGGTCGGGAAATGACTAAAACCATCGACTAGGGGTGCTCCAAATATATATGGCAAATCCTCTCCATGAACGGTGCCCATACGTTGCGGGTAGTCGCCATCCTTTGTCTGGTAATCGAACACATAGAAATAACATCTGGTACCCGTACTACTCGAGGATGATGACGATGACGACGACGACGAGGATCCTGACTTGTCTTGACTAATGCCACCATTTCCACTGCTACCACCACCACCACCACCACCGCCTCCTGGGGGTGTATTCGCAAGCATATCGCCAGTGCGGATAATTGGTGCCACAAATTGAGCATCCGAGAGTGCAGCGACTGCGGTGTCTCTGGTATTGATTGGATGCTGTGATGTTCTATCCCAGTCAGTGTACTCGTTGACAATCTAACTCCACGATGTCCATTCAATTCAATAGTGTCCCGGAAAAGATACAAAATAAAAAAAAAAAAAAAAGAAAATTGAAAGGAAAAAAAATGTTTATTCAGTTTTCAGTTTGAGTTCATAAAGAATTTATGTTTTCTGTTTTTCTTTTTTTTTTTATATATTTTCAAATAAAAGTCACCAGAGCGCAAAGTATTTTTTTTTTTGTTGAAGAGCTTTTATTGCTGATTTTGAATTCGATTGCAACAAATTATTTTTTTTTTGTTGGGGTGAATGCAATATAGCAAAGTCCCGGAGCTGATAGGACATATTCAGAGTTTTTCATCGTTCTTTTTTTTATCGTTGATTTAAAATTGGGAAGAGAGATGACAAAAAAAAAAAATAAATAAATATAAAAAAAAAAAAATCCTTGCGAACTAAGGGAGAACAGAAGGAAAATAAACGTAAAAATATTGTATATCTAAAAAACTGGATGTTGTATATATTTAAGTTATCAACAGATGGTAGCTTTTCCCGGAGCTGTTTTGCGATATTAGGTTTGGAGGATGTAATATTTTATAGATAACGAAAGACAGGTATTTCGTCGAGTCCTTCCTTTGACAATTACTCACTTTAGCGTGGCCCTTATGGACATGGACAGCAGCAGGGCTTCTGCTTTTCTGCAATGATAATTTCCTTTTTCTAGGATTCTTTGACTATCTATCTGCACGTGTATACATATACTGAGTAAAGAAGAAGCAAAATTTCGATACAAAATTATGTAACATGAATGAAAAAACCAAGGTGAACAAGCTTAAAAGGTTCGTGTTTTTCTAAAAATTCTTTGGCATAAATGGGGTTTGAACTTTTTTTTTTTCTTTCTTGTAATATTAAATCAAATTTCTTCAAAGCTAAAAAAAAAGAAAAAAACTAACAGGATACCAAAGAATTGACGTTGTTATAAAATCAATAATAAAAAAAGCAAGTTCCGATAAATTTTAATCAAAAATTTGAAATTTTTCTATAATATATAACTTTTTTTGTATGTCTTCATGAATCTATGTGCTTTTATGTGTGTAGAATGCTGGGCAAATAATTTTTCAACATCAAAAACTTTGTTAAAATAAAGAAATTCTTAACTTTAAATCGTATGGATTCTGAGGATATGGTACGATAATTTATTGAAAGATCAAGTATTTAACCAGCTATTATTAAAGTTTTAGTTTATTTTTTTTTTTTTAGTTTTTAGAAATCTGGCTTCTGTTCAATATTTAGATTAAATTTAAGAGTGTTGAAACTTACCATTATATTAGATGTTCAAAATAGAAATTTGTGTTTATCTATGGGTTTGAAAATATTAGATAGTTCAATGGTTTTCTGATATTTTATATATTTTCGATTTTTGTAACTTTAAAATCGATCATTTAGATTGAATTCTGTACATACTGTCAAGTAGTAGATACTATTACTTTTCCTACAAGTCATTTAGAAAAATGGTGCTAACGTAACCCCTACTTTGAGGCTTTGATCTATGAGTTTGTAGAATAGGGTGTGTCACTTTTGCATGGCGGCTAAAAAGGACGATGTAATAGTACTCAAAAATCAAAAGTTGTATTGGGTCTCAGGTTTAAGAACATGTAAAAGAAAATTAAAATATCCTTCGTCTTTGCCTCGCTCAAATCAGTTATTTTTCATATTCTTAGATCCCACCATAGGACCACCTACCATCATCGTAATACCAGTTTTCCTAATATCTAAATAAACAGTTTGCACATGGGTTGCCTAGCGACAGCCTGTCAAGGCATAGGATTTCCACATTTTAATGTTAATTTTAAGAGTATTTTTCGACTACTCTAGATAATATTTTAAAAAAAGTTAAAAGGTTATTTTTTAACAAAAGGTGATAGAAAAAAGATTGATACTGAAATTGATAGATATTATAGGTAAAAAAGTCACACATACAAACAAAAATGTAAAAAAACTGAAACCCGAGATTTGGACGTTTAAAAGTCAAAACCGTACAATTCCATGTATGAGAAATAATAAACCAAAAATCAACATAAATGGTATATGTATAACTTATTATGGATTCTTTTCAAGATATTTCTTTTTTTTTTTGGCAAAAAAAGACAAAATTTTAAAATATTTTTTTCGGGACCTTCGTTTTTATGGGCTTATTGAACATAGTAAAACTGCTTGCTTGTTGTTTTTTTTTTCTAATTTACCATCAAAATATGGATTTAGGGACAAAATCGGTTTCTTAGACCTTGAGTCGTTGCAAATTTTTTACTTCGCCAATTGACAGCCGATTTTGATTTTTGTAAATGTTTTAGAAGAGAAACATTTAGACCTTTGAACAATAGCTATATAAAATGTGTGGTTTTGGTTTATAAATCTAGACTTCATAATCAGAAAACTCTTAACAAAAGTTTTTTGTTTTACATTTTCTCCAGTTGGCATCGATTTCACCGGCACACAAAAAAAAGTGGCATGTACTTGGGACCAGACCTACATAATATTTCAATATGTTTTTGGTTGCATCCGAATTTTAAGTCCGTTTGGACCGGTCACCCTCCTGTTTTGACCAAAATGCAAAAAAAAAACAAAAAAAAAAAGTCATAAAAACTAAAACAAAATGCAGTCACAGTTCAAAACTGTAGGGTGACTGGACTGGGCCAAACGGATTTGAAATTCGGATTCAGCGGGTCCAAAAACATATAGAAAAATAGGTCTGTTCCCAAGTGCATTCCATTTTTTTTTTGTTTGTTTGCGGGTGTTTTTAGCATATCTAC
The DNA here is from genome assembly GCF_945859705.1 of Episyrphus balteatus. Lineage (NCBI taxonomy): Eukaryota > Metazoa > Arthropoda > Insecta > Diptera > Syrphidae > Episyrphus > Episyrphus balteatus. Next base: position 85,539,643 of record NC_079136.1, on the reverse strand, counting down.
TTTTGAACTAGAATACCTAATAGTTAAAAACATTTCTGAAAAGAGTAATTATATTTGAAACCAACAAATATTGTTTTTTTCCCCTGAAAATAGATTCCTAGGGAGATTCACGATAAAGCCCGAATACTAAGTAAACTTGAAAAATAACGACAACAAACTTTGAAAAATTATGTCTCGAAAAAATATTCATTCAGAACAGTGGTAGTTTTTGCGAAGTTTTGTTCTTCTCAAATTTTTACCACTTGCGACAAGCCGTTTTGCTGTCTTGAAACTGCATTTATACCGGTTTTCATCTTTATTTTTATCATTGCACATGTTTCGCCCCATTTTGTGGCTTGATAAAAAAAAAAATAATATAAATATTATAACTTCGAATATACCTTTTGATATTGCGCAAATAACTGCCTACTAAATTTTAATTTGTTTTTGTCTTAATGCATTGTTGCTTTCGGCCAAGTTCAAAGAATTCTTTTATTTTCCCCATTTTTTCCGCGCTTAAAATTTGTTCCCAAACTGTTTTCATCCTTGGAGGTGAAACACAATCAGATTTATTGATAGACACAATTTTGAATTCACCCTTGCAACTCATCGTTTATTAACATTTCAGATGAGCCAAAAAAATATGCTTGTATTTATGAATAGATTTGGTCTAGCTACCGTGTGAGAAGCATGGTAGGCATTAAGACAATTTTTTTTTCTCCCAAACTAAGCGCATAAAGATGTTCTCTCGTTACATATATATATAAAAAAGATGTGCCATTGCAATAAATACCAAGACATCCTTAAAGTAAGATGAACTAAAAATTGAACCTATTCAGATGAGCGGCAGTGTACTTCTCACTCACAGGAATTCCCTTGAAGTGCTAGATGGCGCTACTTGCTGATCCCTTTGACTTTTCTTTTCAAAAAGTAAATTTTTCTACTTCAACGCAGCAAAAAAAGTATAACTTAAAAAAAAAAAAAAAATGTTACGCATACGCCACAGTGACCAAAAAATATGACCTCTTTTGGCAAAAGATTTTGGCAACAATGAGAATTTTAGATAAAAAAATCTGCTTCGTTTTCTAGATAAAGCCAAACAACAATTTTCATTTTGTGAATAAAAATAGATAATGTTTAAAAACATCAAAGTCTAAGCCCTTAGAGTGCTTCTCACTTAATAATCATGGACCACAATTTCCACTCAGTACTGTACCAATCCCTAAAACAACTACACAGCCTATTATTATATATTGTTCAATATGAAAACGACTGAAATACAAACTTGACGACGACGACGACAAAGATTACCTTTTTATTATGGTAGTAGGTCGAGGACAAGCTAAAATAATAATCATAACAATAACAATATTAATGGAAATAAAATTTGTTATTTTAGCTTTGTGTTAGCTTGAAGAACTGATTGTGTATGAGATGTGTGTCAATGTGTGTAGCAGCATTGCTGCTGGCTGGTGTGGTTCTTCAGTATTTTTATTATAAAATCTGAAGTATCTTGATTGTCCTTGTTCAGTGTCGTTGTTTGTATATTACAGTTGCTCATAAACCGCAATAATCGACATAACGTGCACTGCTTTTTTTTTTTTTTACGTCACTCGCACATAAGTGTAAACGAGGTCGTCGAAAAGTGTTTTGGTAAGGTAGGTAGGTTAGGTGTAGGTACTCATATTTTAATAGAGCAATTGTCACATTCTTCTTGAAAACGCGACGTTTTGTTTTTAGGTCTTGGTCTAAGAGCATATAAAGAAATGCAATTGGAATTTTGAGCACAAACGTATACTATACTAATAAAAATTTTTGAACTTTTTTTGACTGTGTGATGTGAGGCTACTAAAGGGCTATTTCAGTTGCTTTAGTTTGTTTTCCATTTTAAAGTCGTTTTCAGAATATGAGTCAAAAAGTGTTAAATGAGCTTCTTTTGAAATAATTATTTAGCGACTTACCTCTTTATTTGATTTAACTAAGGCAATCTAGTCTGTGGGTAAAACTTGAACCATAATATTTATAATTATTGATAATCTATCCTAACAGGTGCCTCTGGTATAGCAGTGTTTGAAACCCACTTAGGTTAGGTACAAAACAATTATTACACTGGTTAACAAGGGTTCTGTTGCCGGAACCAAAATATACTTTTCTGAAGGTTTTCGGTGTGCTGAACTCGAATCCGAAGTCAAAAAAATTCTAGCACCTCGCGTTTTTTGAAATATTACCGTTAGAAAATGCAAAAAAAACGTTTTTTTGACTACTTCGGACGTTTTTTTTTTGCATGTAAGAAAATTTTTTTAAATTAAAATTGTAACGGTTTCTAAAAAACCTGTTTTTCTTCTTTCAAAATCTGTTTAAATCTTTCCGATATCTTTCGTATAGGTATAGATATCTTAAGATGAACTAAGTGTGTTTTGCTCAGAAATCATAGAGGATGTAATAAAAAAAACCTTCAGAAAAGTATATTTTGGTTCCGGCAACAAAAAAAAAGTTTAAGTTTGTAAACCAGTGTTATATATGTGTATGGAGAGAAAATCAATAAAACTGATGTCAATTTTAAATTCATTTTCATTTTTACTTGCGATATAGGTACTATAGGGCAAGTTTAGGATTCGTAAAAAAAATCGAACTCGAGATAACAATTTTACATGACATTACGATGATGGAGAATGCCAAAAAAGTGGGTCCGGCAATTCTGTCTGTCTGTCTGTCTGTCTGTCTGTCTGTCTCTATCTGGAGCTGCAGCCTAAACGAGTGAAGTGATTTTCTTCAAACTTGGTAGTTAGCAGTTTTTGGTGATTCCCTAGAGGGGAAATTGAAATTTTTTTTTTATGACCAAAACTAACGGTACTTGCCATATAACGGAAATAGAAAAGTTAATTTTTTTCAAAAACGGCTCTAACGATTTTGATTTAAATTTTTGTGTGTAGTACTACACATAAGAGCCAACTTTTAAAATAAAAAAAATATTTTTTGTACCGTTATTAATGGTACCTGTCATAGAACGGTTTTTTTCGTTTCTGAATATCTCGTACAACATTAACCCGATTTAAATGAAAATTTTTATACAAACGTGTGTAAGTAAAGATAATATTAAGAATTTAAAAAATTTTCAAAAAACGCATTTTTGGATTTTTAAAAAATATTTCAAAATTTTTTTTTGAAAAATCAATTTTTTGAAAACGGATCAATGAAAAATTTTGAAATTTAGTTTTTATGTGTAAATTAATTATTTCTTCAAAATGGCATACCAACTTTTTTTTTGAAAAATTTTAAAAAAATTTTATACATAAAAAATTATTTTTTTAAAAAACGGCTACTACAATAAAAATAAAATAAAATGGCATATTTGTTTTTTTTTTTAAGATAATTTAAAATTTTTGATCATGGTGCGGCTATGATTCGGCCCTCAAAAAGCCGTGCGGCTGTGCGCTAAGGCGGTTTTTCAGCGGACTTTCATTTTTAATAGGGTTAAGAAGATAAACTCAAGAAGAGAATCATTCTTATTCTAAGTGCCCTATTTTTTTCTGTGTAAATTGGGTAACTTGAAGATAGTGATTTTTTTGCATTAAATGTAAACAGCACACAGAACCGTTTTTGAAGGTCCTTTACGTGCTAACCAATTGTAACATAATACTTTATTTACTATGGATAACTCTATGCTAAATTAAACACCTGTCTGGCCACTGAACTAACTCTCACTAGATCCACGATATTCCATGAGGTAGCTTTATGTATTTGTTCCTGTAAAGTTACAAAGTTTTCTTAGTACTCTAAAACGAATTGCTAATCGACATGGTCATCCTAATGTAAATTTTGTATGAAAATACTGAATGAGCCAGTTGAAGTAAAAAAGTCTCAAAACTTCTCGCACAACACTGTATGTACTTAAGTTTTATAGGGATATGGAATTAATGAAATTTGAAATTTACACACTCCCTTTCTCCCACAACAGTCATATGGACACACAAATACACATACATGCATGTTGGGATACATTCTTGTTTAATATGGAACCCATGAAATATGTACATTTTCTCATAAAACAGTCGGTAAAGTGTGATGGGGGTGGCAAAACGAAGTAGAATGGTAGTAATAGCAACCAAAGCAGTCTTAAACCAAAAAATCCACATACATGACCATAATTCTCGTTCATATAAAATAGATTGAATGCATAACCCACAAGCCATCAGAAAAACCCACCTCCACAACCCCACCCATTATATTCAAGTTCGTTTTCAACTTGAGCAAGAGTGTTATATATACACATGACATTATACACAGAGCTTGCGAGCTTAGCATGACGTCAAAGGCAGTCAGTCAGTCATTCAGTCAGCCATGACAGTCAGGCTAGCTAGCTCCTGGAAGAGCAAGTATGTAGTAGGTCCTTTTTGTTTCCTTATTATAACGTCGACGAAGAACGGCAACAGCAATGGTTACTTTGCCATAATATTTGAGTTTAGGAAAATTTCGATTTTAAGGGAATTTTCTCTTTTGTTATTGTGTCGTGTCAGGGAAATGTAACCCACACGTAAGACATTCGGAAACTCAACTCATATCAAAGATCCTGATGAAATTCGTCAGGACCTCCTTTGTATACTTTAATATGAGTACGCACTATGTCCACATACCCAAAACCTACTACAAGGCCGAATCAAACTGGGTTGGATGAAGGTAGTATGACTGACAATAAAGACTACCCCCAAAAAGCACAGAGTGAACGAGCCCCATTAATGTGTTTTACAAATATTTTATGTCGACAAATAAACATAAGATTATTACTTAGTATTATTTATTTTGGTTTTGTTTGTTGGGCGGTGTTACAATGTGTGGTTTTGTTGCAAGATTATGTTGAGAAAAGGGAAATTTTGTTCAGATGTTTGTGTTTGTCCTTAGTGCTGCTTATATGGTGGCCAATCTACCTTCTATTACCACATGTACAATATATAATATGCAGACATGAAAGACTTAAGATGTTATTATCTACAAACAAACCTACATATGTATAGGTAGGTATTGTGTACTATAACTTGAGGAAAGAGAGCATTTATGAAAACGAATTCGATATTAATTGGTAATTTTATTTGAAATTTGAACTCGTTATTGAGGTGACAGTGATGGTATTTGAACGTAATTACTCTCTCTAGGTTGATGTGTCGTATTTGTGTTAATGGTCACATTAGTGTCACAGGTTGTTCAATAAAATAGCTATAATCCTGGGGTAACACAAAAGATATAATTTGTATTTATTATTTTGCACTTAGGATCGTATTTCCGGAAGAGATGAGTATGTTTTTTTTGTTGTTGTTATATATTTTCGAAGGATATTCTTTTTGGAATGGTTGAATGGCTAAATCGTTTTCAATCAGTATTAAAGTGAGTTAACTTTATTGTGATGGTGATTAAGGACAGGTTTTTCTCATTTCATCTCATTTTTAGATTGAATTTTATTTTGGGATCTCTTTTGTTAAGTTTCAAAATTTGTGACATGCAATTTAAAAAACCATTTGGTGTTTTTTGTTTTTCTTTCAAGTGTGGTTATTCTGGAGGAATTTAACTAAACATAATTTCAATTTTGGTAACGTTCAAAGTGAGTTTGTTATTTTCATATCGTTTGGGAGATAGTTTGGTTATTTATTGTATATGTACAACAAGTAAGGACCTAATAGAAGTTTGGATAAGTACCTAGATGTAAAAATTTCGAAACGAACAGTTTTTAATGCTGAATTACAATTTTACAGTGACCACTCTTTTTGAGAAACTTCTCATTGTAAACATATGTAAATAAATAAGTGATGGTTTTATGGCACTTTTTATATTTTTTTTATCGATCTAAGACGCAAGAGTTTATTCATAAAATTTACGCATTAAAAAATGTGATGTTACTTGTACAATTACAAGCATTAGATTATGGCAAGTAAAAATTTTATGAAGCCATATCTCCAAAAATGAGCAGTCAGCCAAAAGCTCAAATTGAGTGATATTTGATAAAGTTAAAGACGAGACTCTTTTCTATATAAACAAAAATAACAGTTGTCATCTCTAAAATAAAAAAAAAGTACTTGGCAACCCTACTCAAATGCTATAAAAAACTTATTTTCAGCCATTAGATTTTTAAAAAGCAGAATTTAAAAAGAGAAATAAATAAAGCAGAATTTTAACAAATAAAATTTTCGTTTAGTAAAATTGTATGAGAAGCAGATTGACTTAGTTTCGGTCATAATTCTTTAAGTGCCAAATTTCGTTTTGAATAAGATTTGTATGTATTTTAGTACAGGTAAAATAGTAATACATAAAATCAACAAATAAAAAAAAAATTGTTACACTCATGAAACCTGGCAAAAAGTTTGCTTTTGGGATAAGAATCAAGGATAAAAAAAGTCTATACAAAAATTGGGTGGAAGGGTGTTTTTTGCGGACAAGAGGGGGTGAATCTCAAAAATATAGTGCAAAAACTTGTGTGTGAAATATCATCATATGACACATGTTTTTAAGGTATTTTTTGATGCTGAATCTAATGACATAAAAAAAGTCAATATCTACGATTGCTCTTAGAAAAGTTATTGCCGATTAAAAACCAGGGTGGTTGTTTTTTGACTTCAACAGGAAACCGAAACCCATGTGAAAAACATGCTACACTGATGAAATTCGAGACAAAGGTTTGAGATAAATCAGGGACAATGTACCCAAAAAGTTCTTAAAAATATTTTTGGTGAAAGGGTGTTTTTTTGATGGGTTAAGTTATTTGTGAGAAATTTATCATAACAGCTGACTTAAATTTTATTAATTTTTAAAACTAGGTGAAAAGCTTTTGGTTGGTAAAAGAATTAAGAATCTATAAAGTGTATAAAATTATCTTGAGTGAAAGGGTGTTTTTATTTAAAGAAATTATGAAATTTGGAATAAGTACCCCAAAAACTGTGAAAAAATGATTACACCAATGAAAATTGGTATAAATGATTGATTTAAAACAGAAACCAAGAATCTAAGTAATCTATAAAAATATTTTGGTGAAAGGGTGCTTTTTTTTTTTTTTGGGAAATAAGGGAAATTCGCGATAAGTCCGATTAAATAAATGGTATAAAAGTTACCCCTACGAAATTTACTAAAAATGTTGTCTTTTCCTTTTGAATTACGAATAAAGTAAAATTAAAAAAAATTTTCATGTGAAAGGGTGTTTTTTTTAGGTGTAGAGAAAATATGGGTGTATTTGGGAAAGTGTGCAATACTAGAGTAATAGGTACTTATTAGTGGTAGCCTATTGAAATTCAGGAATTATGTTACTTTTGAGATAAGAAACAAGAATCTAAAGTGTCTATAAGAATTTCATGGTTAAAAGGGTGTTTTTTTGAGTGAAAAAAATTATAGGTCACCCTAATGAAATTTGATGAATTGAATATTCCGAATTTCATCATTTCTTTAAAAAAAAAAACACCCTTTCACCCAAGATAATTTTGTACACTTTATAGATTCTAATTCTTGTACAAACTAAAAGCTTTTCACCAAGTTTTAATTAATAAAATTTAAGACAGCTGTTATGATACCTTTCTCGCACATAACTCAACCCATCAAAAAAACACCCTCTCACCAAAAATATTTTTAAGAACTTTTTGTAGCATTTTGTGTAGCATGTTTTTCACATTGGCTTCGGTTATATTTAACCTGTTGAGGTCAAAAAACAAGCACTCTGGTTTTTAATCGGCAATAACTTTTCTTAGAGCAATTGTAGATATTTTTTTATGTCATTAGATTCAGCATCAAAAAATACCTTAAAAACATGTGTCATATGATGATATTATACACACATTTTTTTGCATTACAACTATATTTTTGAACTTCACCCTTTCCCTCTTGTCCGCAAAAAACATCCTTCCACCCAACTTTTTTATCCTTGATTCTTATCTCAAAAGCAAACTTTTTGCCAAGTTTCATGAGTGTAACAATTTTTTATTTTATAAATGCCTATTTTACCTGTAGGCAGCGTTGCCAACCCATTCACTCAAAATTATGCCTCACTTGAAAAAAAAAATTATGCCTTTTCAAATAAATTATGCCTCAATTTAGATTTCTGAGTTTATGTTTGAAAAATTATATACAAAAAGTGCAAGTACACAAAACAAAATGTTTAATTAATTAACTTATACATTTAGGCCACTTATTTGTCACGAAATTGTAACTTATTTTCTTCGAAAGGAATTTTTCAAGGGAACTAATACATTGCTTTACACAACAGGAAGAAATTAGCGACCAGTTTTTTTTACCAATAAGAAATAATAGCATATTTGCAAGCGTTTTAGACCTTTTTATAGCAACAAAATCGCTTTTTGCATATTCTTTTCAAGTAAAATTGATAAGTGTGCACACAATTCTTCGAAAAATTAAACCCTACCAAGAGTTAAATGGTAAAAACGAATTCTGTAAATAAAATTTCGAACAACTTTTATTTAAAATATATGTAGTATATTAATTTTATGTTTTTTTTTTTTATCAAAATATTCAAAAAATTATAAGAAACTTTTAAAACATAAATCAAGAGTGGAATGAAAAAATTATGCCTTTTTGTCAAAAAATAAGCCTCAATGCCTACGCTAATAAAATTATGCCTAAAAGGCATAATTATGCCTCAGTTGGCATCGCTGCTTGTAGGTACTATTTTAATTTCCAACTCGAACGAATTAAAATAATTTTTAAATCCTGACTTTTCAAAGTTTGAAAATTCCGAACAGTAAAAAAAGTAGAATAATCGAATACAGAATTAGGTTCGGATTTTTTGACTTATATTCAAAATTTTGGAATACAGAATAATAATTGCAGTTCCCATCTTGGTACATTTTTCAAAACCAAAAAATAAAAGCATATCAGCGGGAAATAACTCCTAACATAATTTTAACTTTTACCTTATACTGTGATTTTAAGTAACAGTAAGGTTGGACAAAGTCCATTATCTGATTGTTAGCTTGGTCCCCCACACAATAAATCGACTTTGGTTTCTGTCAGGTGCGAAATCCTTAAATCCAAGATAATAAATCATTTTTGTCTCAATTCAGTTATACGCAGGTCCACACTGAAACTGTGCAGTTATTTCCTACTCATGTGGGGCATAAAACATTGCCCTGCGTCCCGTTTTAATTTTCACTCGTTGTGAGTTATGAGCAAAAGACTTTTTATATTAGAGAGTTTTTGGCGAATAAAAAAATCATATGGTAGAAAATATCATTTGGGTAAAATTCGCAATTTAATCCATATTATGGGAGTGTAAAAGAATTTGTAATCAGTGCGACAAGCCTAACAAAACATGATAGGTATCCGACGGAGTATTTTTTGTTTGTCTTACTCAGTGTTATCAATTATTAACTTCAAAACTTTTTATTGGTCAAGCTTATCAAACAAAAAAAAAAAAAAACGGATTTTTATTTGAAGAATTTTCGTATTATGTAGTTAAAACTACACCTAGCTTCAATTCCACTAATCACTAATTTTGAGAAGTTGAACCCAATTTTTCTAGAGGTTTTCGGTCAAATTATTTACTTGCAGTTTGATAAAACGAAAAATAATAAAACATCAATAAAAAAGGGGGTTTAATACCTGCTTTTAACCACTTTAAGTCCACTTATATCTGGTTAGCGTTATACAGAAACATAAAAACAAAACAAAAATAATTATTATCACTTTTGGATTTATTGTGGAGGGTTTTCTGCTCCCATAAAATAGAATTCCCTAAACATTGTTTATATCGATACCAAACCAACAGCTTGTTAAGTCGCAAACAAACGAAATATTTCATGAGCTCTACAAAGCACGCGAACCATATAGTAGGTAATATAAAATTAAGTCGAAATAAAAGGGTCATTTACGTGTCCATTATTAGGGGGTGTCTCTTCTTGACCCCCATTTAATATTATTTCCCATTCTATAAACATACCACAAAATCACTGGGTTTAGGCCATGGTATATTGGTCATTTACAAAAAAAAAAAAAAAAAAAAAAACACGAATGTTAAAGTGGGTAGGTACTTATGTAACATTAACTATAACTTTGCGCTCTGGGTACATACATATATAATTACAGTAATCCATCCACAATTTTTGTATATTATAGTACTTACCGTGTAGAAAATCTCATTTAAATGATAATTGTAGGCATTCCGGACGTATGTTCGAATAATTTTATCACGTCTTTCTCCCTCGAAGCCATTTTGTATATCATGCGCACTAAACCGCCAAATTGCTTCGCCAGTGACAACGCCAAAAAGAACATCATAATGGCCCGCACTACTTTCGGGTGGTCGTTTTGGATTTCTTGTTACTAAATCATCGATATCAAGATTTGAATGTCCTGGTCGAATGACAACACCATCAATCTAAAAAGAAATAGAAAAAAAAAAGAGAAGAAGAAATATAAAATTCATTTAATGTGATTACAGATACATACGTTAGTATGTATTAATGCAATTGAATGGTATAATCCATTTATTTGATACAAATCTTATGTATTGTGTATGGCTTTTTTGAGCTTTGAAAGTACATAATGTACATACATAGATACCTCTGGAGAGGTGTTCGATAATGACAACTTATTTTTTAACCGAATCAACTTAAAAATGATTAATGATGATTAAAAATATGAAAATAGGTTACCTTTTATTTTTTAGCCTTGAATTTGTACTATGTATATATTGTTTATATTATGCAATTTTTAAATGAAAAACTTTTTGGATGATTTGATATTAAAAATTGACGAGAATAAAATAATTTAAAAAAAAAATATTATTCCTTAAACGAGAATTCAAATGCATACTTGATTTTTTGATCGAAAAAAGTATAAACTTAACAACTAAAGTATATTTATAAAAAATTGTAGTATTGCTAAAAAATTAGCTAAAAAAAAAGCTTTGAGTACCGAACCACTTTACATTTAGTAGAATCTTTAAACACAACAAAATATGCGAGTAAAAGGACATAAGGACATGCACAGGGAGCGAGTAAAAGGATATAAAACCTAATAATGTTTAAATTTGCAATATCGACATCATAAGTTTTTCAAAGTCAATTGTGTAAAATATCGTTTTTTTCGAATGCAAATTTCAAAAAAAAAAAAAATGAAAGCTATCGAAAAGCACATAATTCTACAAACCTTGAATAGACAGGGTGCCCCACAGTCACCGCCAAAAACGAAAACCATGGATTCCTAAGGTAATTTTAAGTCGAAAAACTTACGATGTAATTTTCTCGTTTTCGTCCCATTTTTGAGTTTGACGTTTTATAAGATTTTTGCTCTCTATTCCCTTAACTGGCCTTATCTTTGTCAAACTACGTCTGATTCGAAAGATTTTTTTTGCAACCAATCAAGAATTTTTTGCAGCTTTTTTTTTCTTAAAAACGACTACTGAAATAATTAAAAAAATAAACAAACTGAGTGAATTAAAAAAAAAAATTTTAAATACAAAATTAATTAAAATGAATTAAAACTTCTTCTGAGCTTTATCTATTTATTCTTTTCTTAACCACAATAGCTCAGAAAAAGTTTTTCATTCATTTAAATTAATTTTTTATTTAAAAACTATTTTTTTTTTAAATTCACTCAGTTTGTTTATTTTTTAAAATTACTTTCAGTAGTCTTTTTTATGAAAAAAAAATACTTATTTTTTTTAACAAAATAAACTGGGCTTTAATATTAAGTGAACAAAATTAATATTCATTGACCTGTTTTTTTTTTTTTTTTTTTTTATAAAATTATATGAAAGTGCAAAAAAAAACAACTTAATAAACGAAGAAAATTGGGTTTAATGCAAAATTGCGGAAAAACGGTTATCGTAAGAAAAAAAAATGCTTTGGGACAAACTAAAACTGTAATAAATTCTTGATTGGTTGTAAAAAAATATTTGGAATCAGACGTAGTTTGGCAAAGATAACTCCAGTTAAGAGAAAAGAGAACAAAAATCATATAAACCGCCATAACTCGAAAACGGGACAGAAACGAGAAAAATACCTCTTAATTGTCTTTTTTGAGCTTTATTGTTACTCTACTAATAGGTAACTTAATATTCAATAAATACAAGAAAGTGTGCATTCAAAATAACTGGAAACCTTCCCTCACGAATGTTTTAAATGACATTTTTGTACAGAAAATGAAAAAAAGACTTCTATTTCAGTTATTCGCTGTGTATTTTATATTTATTACAAACGTTTTGAAAGAGATTTTCAAAATAAGTTATTAAGATAGCGGTGAAACTGAAAATTTTTTTCGAATAAACAGTTTTTGTTTGATAAGATATTTTGACTTTGAAAAAAAAAAAAAAAAAACTGTTGGTCATGAAAAAATGATCCGAAACATGGCGCTATAATTTTTTTTGTCGGATACCACAAATTTCAAGGTTCAAAAATTGTATTTTTCTGTGAAATGAAAGTTTTTCTAGGAATTCACAAAATAAGGTTACACATACGCCACCGTGACTATTTAAATATGTATATAATTTGAAATTCATATACCCACTCAATTTGTTATCGATGTAACATAAATTGAATTCAGTCGGGTTACATTGATTGTTCTTTGCTCTTATAAATACAAATTGACTATGTTTCAATCGCAAGAGCCAAACCAATAGCGTCAAACTCTAAAATTTTTAAGAAATATGACACCAAATTTGCTTAAATGTTCAACACTTCGACGAGCAAAATAATTAAAAAAAAAAAACTGATGATAAAGCTTTAAACTTGTCTTTTCCAAATCTCAACACCTTTACTACTGTCTTTGGAAGTATGTATCCTCTTTGACGCCGCCATCGTATAACTTTCTCTTAAAATGGTGTTGCTAAGACACATAACGTCGCTGCGTTAATATATTTAAAAGATTATTTTTTGCGAATCCCCCTTGAATTTAGAATTAAATAGTTCAAACACGTACGAAGGAATTGGGAGAAAAATTCGTGACAGTTCATGATTGAGTATTCAGTATGCAGATCGTAATCTTTTTGCTATATTTTTTCTTCTTAATTTTTTTTTTTTGAAAGTAGAATTATAATTTTTAGAAATTTACACTCAAAAGATATAAGATAGTACTTTTCCTTCAATTTCTTGAATGACAAAAAAAAACATCCAACAAAGATTATGTACATCGTCTTATGATGCGAAAACTTTTCCAAAAGGGGACATTATAAGAATAAAATGTTCACATGACACAGATTAAGACATTTTCGCATTTCTTCTTAAAGCCAAAAACTTCTTCTTCTTTTGGTTACTTTTACTTCATGCCACATTTTTGCTTATGGAGTTTTCTATACATGGGTTAAGTGAGTTTCGCAAAAATGTTTGGATTTTCTAGGCCACATAGCAGTTTTTTTTTTTTATTTTGTTTTGTTTGTTTTTGTTTTAGCCAGCAGGGGGCGGGGGTTGGGGAGAAGTAATCCTGTCACGGTGACAAAGACGAATGCTTTGTTTCAAGTCTTTTGATAGATGTTTTGTTTGCAAGGAAACTATTTAAAGAAGGAAGCACAACTTTTTTGTTTGGTTAAGAATTTAATTTTAAGAAATTCAAACATTTGTGCGATGGGGGGCTTTTTGGTATTGTTGCATGCTTTTTATGCATGGCTGCTGCATTCTTAAGTTATAAAGTTGCTTATGAATTTAACAAAAAAAAAAAAAAAAAATACAAAAAGCTCTTGGTGACATGGGAGTATTGAAAATTCAAATGCAAAATGTGGAACTATTTCAAAATGTACATATTTGAAATTGTCGAATAAAAGTTATTATAGAGAAAAAATAATTTAAATGTTTGAATAATTTGAAAGAATAATAAAGGCTCTTTCTATGTGACTAAGGATATTTTTGCACTTTTCCAGTTGACGACGTAAACTTATATCAACTTATGAGAACAATCCATGGAACTATATTCGAAAAAATAATAAAAAAAAAACATTTTGCATTTCTGATCGGCGGTTATTATAGTTCCTTAGGGAAAAGGACTAGGTCCTAAATTTCCATTTAAAATGCACATCCAAATGGCCCAGTACCACTAAACCAACTTGAATAATTCCGAGGTTTTGTTTTTTTTTTTTGCTGATTTTGTAAAGAAATTATTTAATGATTCTAGGGAACTTTCTGTACATTCGTGTTTCTTTTACTTTTTATAAAATATACAATTAGAACTTTTGTTGATAAAATTGTACGCAGGTCCTGGCATATCGCCCCTTTCCATAAATGTGATCTCATTACATATTAACTTTGTTAGGGTCTTAAAGTAGAAACTAACGATGCTTAAAACACTTTATTCAACTTAATTCTCCTGTGCATACAATGGTCACTGGTGGTTCACGGTGGTCTTGAAAACGCGGCAGGTTTTATAAAAATGGATTCCAAAAGTGAATCGTTTATTTCAGAAACAGCATAAGTCCACTTTTTCCAAAATTTTTTTTTTTGAAATTTCTCATTTATGTATAGTTATTCATCTTCTGAAAAAAAATTAAGTATGTCAGACCCCCCAAAATACGAAAACTGAAAGAAAAGGGTTCAAAATATATGGAAAATTTTCACCCGGTGACAACATTTTTGACTGTTAATACATGACTTTTTACCAGTTTTAAATTATTTTGGCAGCAATCTTGACACGCACCCCTTTTTGTTATATATCTATAAAAAGGTAAAGAATTACTCTTTCTATATCTATTAAATTCATTAAAATTGTACTCAGGATTCAAAAGTTATAGCCAGATTTCTGGTGGTGGCAGCATTTTTAACTCTTGAATAATATGACATTTTACCAGTTTTAAATTATTTTGGCAAACATCATGACACGCAAGCCTTTAAGTTATACATCTATAAAAAGGTAAAGATTTACTCTACTGCTACTACTGCTATTTAATTTATTAAAATCGAAAGTAGGGTTCCAAAACTATAGCTTAATAAAAACAAAAGTTTTACCACAAAAATTTCGTTTATTTCAGAAACGACATAAGTCCACCGACTTTAAAGGCTTAAAAACTAGCAAAGACCTAAAAAAAAGTTTATATTTTAAAGGTTTCTAAATGCATCTTAGGCTAGATTATAACTCGGCATACTCTAAATTTGAAGTGTTGTGGAATTTTAAGTAAAAAACAGTTTTTTGTTGCTCCTGAAAAGTTTATGCTCATGGACTTATGTCGTTTCTGAAATAAACGATTCAAGTAATGATGAAGATTTGTTCGAAATGATCTCAGGATTCCAAATTTGTAAATTTCAAAATAGTACCTGATCCCTTTTTTGAGTTACAGGCATTATACATATATTATATATACATTTGACTCAGAATGGGGGAAAAAAATTAAACAAAAAACAAAAGCATATTATAATGTCCTTTACCTTTTTGGAAAGCTAAAATATACTCCTTGAATTTGATGTTTATTTGAAGTTAATTGAGTAAATACTTTTTGAGAAATATAAAAAAATATATATATAAAAAATATCGGTTGAAGTTGTTAGGAAAAAAACGATTTTTTATGAAAAAATGATTTTTTTTCTTCGCATATTATTTCGCAGCTTCTTTACTAAGTGTTCAATTCCAACAAAAATAAGCTTAAAAGTTTTTTCTTATAAAGATATATATTTAATATATTTGTTTTTGTATTCAAATGGCGCAATTAAAAAAAAAAACATATATTTAAGAAATCTCTAAAAATATAGGGGATATAGGGGAAGTGGGGGCAAGACCACCTATGGGGGCATGACGGTTTTTGTGCTATGTTGTATGAAAAAAGTTAAATTGGCAACACTTGCAATATAAAATAGGTGCCCTTTGGTACGATCGATCACGTCTGTAAGTTTTAGCAATTTCGGTTAAGACCCCGAAGAGTTACGGTAAATTTTGTGATTTTTCATCAAATTGCTATCGTTAATGTGAAAAGTTAGTTGTATTTTTGACACTGAAATAATTAAAATTTTTAACTTTTTCTTTTTTTATAATAGACAGTGAATATTAAAAAGTACCTATTTTCTGCGAAAGAAGGAGTCATAAAGATAAATTAAAAAAAAATATATAATACAGAACATCAAATATGATATGACTGGGGCAAGACCGCCCATGGGCGAAATTGGAAGCTCTGGTAGCTTAAACAAAGTGAAAAAAGAAGTTCACCGTTAAATCTTCCAAAAAGATGATTCTGATGAAGAGGACTTTGCAGATTGTATTTGTACCTTCTATCTGCAACTGTTTTCTTGATCCAATCCAAAGTATTGTTGGATCAGGTGCAAAATGTGGTACCAAAAAGCTTGTGCTGGAGTGAGAACTAATGAAAATATAGCATAATTGTGTTATTATTACAAATAGGCTGCTTTTAAAACAATAGAAACGGTCTTTCTACCAACAAAATTTGATAGGGTGGTCTTACCCCCATGTGGGGGCAAGACGGTTTTTTATTTAATACTTTTTCAAAACTTATTATCTTTTGTTCAGTATTTTTTTATTTTTTTTTTATAATAATGAGAGTTTCTGCAAAAAACATTAAACTAAATGAATAAAAACTTTATTCTATTTAAAAGATGCTTTTATTGGTTTTTAAGACAGTCAAACACTAAGTGGGCGGTCTTGCCCCCACTTCCCCTATTTTGAGCGAGCCAAAGATAATAATTAAAATCAAAATTGTAAACGCAGGTTTTATTTTTGATAAGTAATGCAACTTTTAAAAGCTATTACATTTGAAAATTCCATACTTAAGCATTTTGACACACCCTAATGTACATATAAAACAATATTTAAACTTACATACCATAAAACCTTTTTTGACCGACCGGTTTTAAAATTTGGAAAAAAAGCATACAAAATTATTTTTTTTTGATTTTTTAATTTCATTTTTGTTTTAATTACCTATATTTTGAAAGCGGACCAATGAATTTTACAGAAACTTTGATTTTTTCCTTATATTTTATTTTTATTCGTATACCAAGTGTTGGTGTAGTCAAACTGAAGTTTTTAACAATATTTTTGTATTGAAATTATTTTTAAGTGATAGTTTTGTGATAGCGTAGGTACCTATTTTTTTTAATAGTTTCTTTATAAAATAAAAGACTGGCTCAAACTTGCAATTACACTGTTCAAGTTCCTTAAAATGTTTAAACTGTTTGTATGTATGAGAAAACATGTAAAATTAGTCCTTCAAACTAAAAAAAACAACTTCAAACTCCATCCAAACCCCCTTATTTTTTAAGCTTGGTTTTTAATATTTTTGTTGTTTCCCATAAAACAACATTAAGGTGCGGGCCTTAGGGCCCGGTCTTAATACAACAAAAACAACACAAAACAAGAACCAAAAAAAAATGTTAAATTTTAAGTTAAATTAAATAAATAAATAAAACCTAGTTTATACTTATTAATTTCATATTGCTAGTATTTACTAATTTTTAAGGATACGGGCTCTGACAGGCAGACGGACTTTCGATACCTTTTTTTTTTTTGCATTCTATTATCTCTATCATCGTAATGTCTTGTTTCATTGTTACCTTCACTTTTTTGTTTAATGCATGACGTGATGTACGATATACCTACACATGAAATGGTAACGGAGTTACGAATAACAGAGTTACGCGCGACAGAGTTACGGCCGTCAAAGTTACGCGAAACCGAAGTTACGAAAAACTAGAGTTACGAATTCTAAAGTTATGTTAAGCTATGAAATGTGATTTTTGGGTTGGCAACAATTGCGACTAACGATATGGAATTATGGAAACATAAATAAGAGAATATCGATTCTCATTGGTTATTTTAATAGATTGGTTATTTTAATAGATGGGTGTGGTTTAATCTTTTTATGCAAAAAAATCAACCCCATTCTTTGTTTATTCATTTGAAACAGGATAAGTTAAAAATCAAATTAAAATTTAATAATTGAGTTTAAAAAGACAACGAATTTCAGTATTTATCATCAATTAATACCTGACAATTGCAATAAAGATGACCTATCCAATCAAAATTTTACAAGATTAAATAACACCCATTTTCACTTTACTCATTTAGTTCTGACCAATGAGAAAAATGTTAATATCTTGTTTGTATTTCCATAATTCCATATCGTTCCTCGCAATTGTTGCCAACCCAAAAATCACATGTCATAGCTTGACACAACTTTAGAATTCGTAACTCTAGTTTTTCGTAACTTCGGTTTTGCGTAACTTTGACGGCCGTAACTCTGTCGCGCGTAACTCTGGTATTCGTAACTTCGTCGGTGTCCCCCTACACATTATATCGCAAGTAAAAATTACGCATTAGAAAAAAAAAAAAACAAAGTAGATACAATGGATACCTTAAAACTTCAAAAAGTCTAACATTATATAAGTGTTATAATTTGTCGTTCACATTTCAAATGTCAAAATAAAGATATTCTGCTCAAAGTTCACCAAACATTTCTTCATTTATTGAAAAAAAAAACTTCTGTTAAAAAAAAAACAACCTAACCAAAGTTGTCCAAGCATCCATGTTCCATGCCTCTACTTTATTCCATTGTACAAACGACCTACAACAACGATCCCAACAAAAACATTTAAGTGTTTTTCTTTTCAAAGAACGTTTCTCATCTGCGTTAGTTATATATAAAAGTGTCGGCGCATGGAACAACTTCTTACACATCCTTACATCAGGATTATCAAAAAAAAAAAATAAAAGACAAAAACACAAGAAAAAATAAAACAGACTAAGGCTTGTGTTGTTCTTCTTCAATTTGAGCCTTTTCCCCAACCATACTACACAATCAAAAACAAACACTTTTAATCCCCTGGTGTTGCTGAAGCACTTTCCAAATGAAAGCCTCTTAAGCCTTGGTCATATCTGATTGTTTCGAAGAAACCTTACGGAATAATATCGGAGCGTCTATAATTCAATATTGTTCCCCAGGCTCTTATTTAAACACTTCTCCGCTCCTCCCCCCCGCTAAAGTGGGTAGGTAAGCAAGCACTCACTCACACAACACAAAAAGATAACAACATAAACTGAAACTCTGAAAAGGGCCAACAAAAAGAACAAGACGACCGACGACTCACATAACATCACACCCAATACCCAACCCAACAAAAAACACACCCCAACAACACCAACGCCCCCCCCAACAATGTACTTACCGATGGGCCAAAGGATGTCAAGAAGTTCGGTGCTTGTATATCGGCCCCGTACAAGTCCTCGAGTGACACTTCTCGCAAACAATCAACAATCTGTTCGTGATGTTTAATTAAATCCTCTGGTATGGAGCAATTAACTTCTTTGGCCAATTTGAGGGCGAAAATCACTGGATCCTCAACTAGCGCCCAGGACGAGTATGCCGAACCCGAAAGTAGAATAGCTCGATGAAAGAGGCCGCGCACCATGGTCGCCGATGTCATAAGGAAATTTATGCACGCAGCTCCAGTCCCATGGCCGGCAAGTGTAACTGAACTTGGATCGCCGCCAAATTTTTGAATGTTCTGCTGAATCCAATGCAGGGCAGCCATTTGATCCATTAGGCCGTAGTTTGCTACTCGAGCGTGAGTATGCGGACTTGGGTTGGCATTCAGGAAACCTGTCGCAGGAAAACACAACGAGAACAAATAGAAAAAAAAAAAAATAATCAAAATGTTGTTTGTCAGTTAGATAGAATAGAAGGAAAGATTTTTGTGATGTTTTTTTTATACGGGTACATCTGCATGTGCTGAAATAGGTTCGGATTCAGGTTTGGGTCCGGAATGTCCTTGTTCTCTAATTTCCGCCTCAAATGTTTTTTTGCATGTGATGGAACCGACCATAGTATTTCGAAGGGGTAGCCAGAAAAGTCAGGATTCAGGAACATCGTTTCTCAAATCACTGTCCCACACATGTGACGAGTTTAATGGTAAAATGATGGCGCATACACACAAATACCCTTTGATTGAAGTAATCATTTCAATGGGACATGACACGTGTCACATATTTGTGTGTGGTGGGGTATAGAGGAGACGGAAATAACGGTGGTGATATCAGATGACCCGTTTTATGATTTGGGGTTAGGAGTTAGGAAAGATGGGATGAAGAGAATTACTCTTGTACGTACCTAGAATACCTAATCGGTAATTAAGTGTTACCACGACAACTTCACCATAACTGGCGAGGACACTGCCATCGTAGGGATTCCCACTGCTCCATTCAAATGATTCGCCATGCAAAAATACTATTACCGGTAATTTCTTTTCAGTGGAGACCGCTGCAATGAGAGAAGATTATTGAAATAATTAGTTTTTTATAAAAATCTATTTTTTTTTTAATTTAGTGCAAAAATGTTAAGAAAGTAATAGCTCTCGATAAAACTGAGATAAATAAAAGTTTAAGGGTATTGTTGAAAGTCTGATTCACTAGCTTTAAATTAAAGCTTTAATCTTATCAATCACTCCAAGTCGTAGGTAGATTAGAATTTTTTGGACTATTGTCTGTGCTATGGACTTTAAGAAAAAAAAATTCTTTAATAAATCTTTGAATTTTCAATCCAATTTTCGTTTTAAAAGGTTATGGGCCACAACAGCTTTCTTTTGTCAGTAATTGCACCTATTGCTACCATGTTGTATCATCATCAAAAAGGTATCAGTACCTACCTTTGATTTCTTATTGAAAATAATTATTTTGTATATGCGATTATTTTTAAGGACTTTTGGAATTCAAATTGTAAGGTATAGCCAAGGTGTGTCCAAGCACTGCACTTTCAGATTAATAGAAAAAGGTTTTGCCCAGATGTTTCACAAGACCGGAAACATGGCTAATGGGGTTCTATTTTTCTTGATAAAACTATTTTATTGTTTCTTTATTAAAATTGTGTTGCTTTCTATTATGATATAATTTCCTACCAATACAGTCGACTATCTCATAATCGATAGGTATTCCTCTGAGTCAAATTATCCTGTTACAACTTTTACACCTAATGAAAACGTTTGAAACACAAAGATTATATTAAATCTAAGTCGAATTTCCCTCTAACTTGAACCAATTTTGGTGTCTTGTAATATTCGACTTAGAGGAAGTCAAATGTATCTGATTCAGGAAATGCAGAGAAGTTTATTGCAACCATTTGAAGCATAGAAATAGGTACAAATAAATTGATCATTTTAGGAAAATGAAAATTGGAAAGCCTAAAACAACTGGGATAAAATAAATTTAAATGCAACTAAGAAAGTTAATATTTATTTTAAATAGTAAATAAGTCCTATTGGGGAATGTTTGTTATGCCTACAGTTTTGACAGAGAAATTTCTGTTAAGATGATGGGTTCAACAAAGTAAAGCATTTTATCAAAAATAACCCAAGTGATGAATCAGTTAGGGTCCTTAAAGATTCTAATGAACTTATTAAATACTATAAGAAGCTAGTATAACACGGTCAATGACTCTTTGATGTTAAAAATGACGTCAAAAACTTTTCAACTGTGTCATATTATGTGATGGACCACAAAACATTTGACATTGTACACACGTGGACAGAGTGAGGATAAAATTTTTTGGTGACGTCAGAGAGTCGACTGATTTTGTTGGCCGAGTAATACAAGCTAAATGAATTGTTGGAGACAGAAAGTTATAGCAGGTGAAATTTTGTGTTATTTAAAAAATATAAATCTTTTTTAGCTTTGTGCATTTCTTAGAGGCTTTCCGATTTAGTTTTTCAATGGAGACGGGCTCAATTTGAAAATAGTAAAATCTCAAAAATCTAGAATCTCGAAAACCCATAGTTTCGAAGAAGCCAGATTCCAAAACACCAGAATAAATTGTCTGCTCACTGAAATTTTTAATGCAATCACATCAATACACTACTGCAAGCGCAATAACTACTTTAGATCTTGTTAAAGAAACATTTATAACCTTTACTTCTTATAACTTTAACCTTTTTACGCAATGGAAATCCTGAAAAATAAAAATTTTCGTAAATTTTTAATTGTATTTAATAAGTTTTTAGATTTTGGGTTTTTGGGATTCTGGGATTCTGCGATGCTGAGTTTTCGAGGGTAATATTTTTTGGATTTTGATTTTTCGGAGTTTCGGTTTTCGAGATTCTGACCCCAACCCTTGAATCAGGGCAGATATAAGAACACAGTTGAGGGTGGATTTTCCAAAAACAGAATATAATAGTGTTTCCTCCACTTCATTCACCACCAGCGGGTCAATTCCCGATCTGTGAAACTGTGAAGTGATAAGTATTATCACGTTTTCATAATAAATTCGATTCTGGATTTATTAAAAAATTAAAACAAACTTTAAAAAAGTAATAAAAAAAAAAATTCAAAAATTAAAATAAACTTCAAAAATGTTTCATATGAAAACTATAATGATAAATTTTTTTATCACTTCACAGTTTCTCAGATCGGGAATTGACCCATCACCACGCTTAAGCGATGGTGGAAATTTTCTTTGCAAATTTCAATTTGATAGATCATTCAATATTAAAGTTTTACATTTAAAAATTTTTCTATTTGATTTAACATTATTTAGTAATGAATCTGATCCACCTAAAAATAATTTAAAAAACCAATTTTCCAGATTGGAATGAAGAAAATTATTTTTTGTTGTTTTTTTTTTTTCACCTATCGCTTATTCTTATAACCTTTTTATCGATGTTGAACGCCTATGTAGGTATCAATTTGTATCGAAATATTTTCAATTGTTCTATTTTACAAAATATTTCATAGGTTTTTTTTTGTTTAAATTGTGTCTATTAATTACATATGAGTTCTGAGAAAAAGATACCATAATTTAAAACATTTTATTAAAAAAAAAAAACTTGAAAACTTGGGTTGATTAAAAAAGAAAATTTACTGTAATTTCAAACATATTCAGACTAATATAATAGGTACTATGGTAATCAACTCGATTTGTAAGTGTGGCTGTATATAAATATGTATATGATAATGAATATGTAAATATTCAGACATTTTTCTCTTCTTTTTTTTTATTTTTGCATTTTCCCAGAAAAGCCAAGAGATGTTTCAAGCTGAATGTTACTAATTAATTTATGTAGGCGTGTGATACAAAAATGTTTGAAATAAAGTAAGCGACTGGAAATTGTAAATATTTGAAGGTTAAAAAAAATCTGACAGCGAAAAGGTGACAAAAAACTAGATTATCACTATTTCAAAACTAAATGTGACATTTTTCGCAAAATATCAAAAACATTCTATGTAACTATAATAATTATTTTTCTCTTTGTACAATGTACATTTTGCATATATATGTATGTTTGTATGTTAATGTGTATACCAAATTTAAGATGAATGAATAACTCATATTTCACAACAATAACCCTGAGACAAAGACGTGCAGGCTAAAAGTTCGTGCTTTTGATTAAGTTTTATGCCTTATAGCCCCATTTTCATCATAGTTATTCCCTAGTGATGTGTTTTTTTTTTTTTTTTTTCTGGCCCTGATGTTTGATGATATCTCGTTGACCTTAATTAAATAATAAATGATTTTTTGGTAAAGGATTTTTATACAAAGCTATATTATCAAAGACTTTATAACGTAAAGGTTTAGGTCACCATATGAATTTTAGCATTTTATTACTTGATAATTTTATAATGAAACCTTCTGTGTGTGGAGGTGAAAGTATACTGATTAAGTTTAATTTATACAAAATTTTAACGAAAATCATTATTTATAAGTCTTTTATGCACTATAGTCAACTACAGAAGGAAACACCAATAGATTTATGTTTTTTTTTTTGTTATCCAGTCATTGTATTTAATTTATTTTAAAAGTGTCTATTAAAGAGACGGCCAATTGTACAAACAATATTTCATAGCACGTCAATTGACTTTTGTATTTTGTTTTCACAATCAATGTCCGTCAAGTCAACAACAATTTTCGTTGGAAAAACCAATCTTTATTCAAAATTATATCCCGTTTAGCTTGATATGTGGTAGTTTTTCATATATGTCCATCATCAACATGTTTGTATAAAATATACAAAGCGTAGGCGCACTACTGTTTAAAAAAAAAAAAAAACTTGATGTTTTCTGTTTTTTAAAATCAAAAAATTGTGCAATGAATTGAAAGGTAATTGTTATTCGCTCGTGCTATTGACTATATAAACAAACTGTGTTCATAATAATATTGACGGATAATCACATTCGCATCGCTGTCAATCAAATAGGTAATTCCTGTTAATGAATCATCTGATAGTAAATACGAGTGTGGAATTACAAAGGACATGGAAGTATATCATTTGTTGATTATGTTCTGTGATTCTCTGGTAAACAAACTGTGATTTTTCATTAAATTTTCGCAAAATTTTTTATGTTTTTCACTACCTACATAAAACTATAGGGTTAAATTTTTGGAATTATCTTCAAAATGAAATCATTTTGTTCCAAGAAAAAATTCCAAAATTAGTACTCGATAAAAATTTAAAAGTGAGTATTTACAAAAAAAAAAAATAAATAAAAAAAGCAGACAATAAAGCAGACAAGCTATATTTGACTCCTTAAAATAAAATCGTTAAAAACGTTTTCACATCAGGTTGCATTTTCAATCGCTCGACCTGACTTTTATCTTTTTTGATAATTGCTTTATATTGGAGTACATTAAGCTTAAAAATGGCAATATTAGGGAACCCTGCCGAACAGTTCCGATTTTGATGATTAAATGTCGGTAAATTGTATTAGGGTCAAAAATTACTACTGTTCCCGTTCTGGTTTTAAGATTTTTATTAAGATTTTTGAAACATTTCGTTTCAATTTCATAAATAAAACGATATTGATTGTTTATGTTATTAAAAAAAAAAAAAAACATATTGTAGTGAGAGACATTTTTTAAAACAAACGTTTAAGCGGCAAAAGTAATTTTCTCCCCAACTCACGTCAAGCATAAGAAAAAAAAATTGAACAGAACGACAACCCTACAATAATTAGAGTCAGTATCTATTTATCAATTATTCAATTTTTATAAAAAAATCATTTTTTTTTTCATTGTAACAATTTTTAAATTCAAAAGCTGTAACAAAATTTACCTTAGCTTTTTTTTCCAAAAAGTCCAAAAGTGAAAATTTTCGAACTTTCTTAACTTCAAAAATGATGAACAGATTTTGGTTTTGTCCTACCTTTCGCAAACAAACAACAGTAGTAGTTTTTTTCTTTATTTTTTAAGAAGTGGCTGTTTGAGTTTTACCTTCATAAATTACCTATATTTTGCAATTTTCATGTTAATTTTCTTTTTTTCAACTTCAATTTTTGTACTTGTCATTATCTAGTGCTCAGAAAAAAAAAATTAAAAAAAAACCAAGAAAAAAAGATACAACCTGGAATTAAAAAAAAGTTCAATTCAGTTTTACATAAGAAAGACTTTTAAAAGTTTCTTGAGCATTTACGTTCTAAAGCTTAATTAATTTGGGAATGACAATTATTTAGGTTTAAGAAAAATTTTTCCCTAAGCTGACCAAAACCTATAAAATTGAGTTTAACCCTATACCAACCTACCAAAGCCAAAAAAAACCTACAAAGTTTGCTAGAATTCTCAACTATTTAATTAAAGGTCTAGTTTGTCAGATTTTTCAGAAAATCGAATATTTCAATACAAAAATTCTGTTTTTATCAAAAAAAAAAAAATACAATGAAATTAAAGTAGGCACTTAAAAAAAAACTTAAACTGTTATACATTATTTTGAAAAACAAATTTTTCGAAAACAAGCCAATTATTTTTTTTTTTAATTTTTGTCTTTTTTTGATTAATATTTCCTTTTTAATAGGATAACATTACTTAAGTTTTATTGAAGTGAAAAAAGTATTTTTTAAAAAGACGGCCCCAACTATTTTAATTATTTTTCCAAAATTTCCTTTTTATACAAGAAATTTAATTAATTGTATTTGCAGATCAAAACATTTAAAAAAAGATGTTTTTGTAATTTCAAAGGTAAATTTTATTATATTTTTAAGTTTTGTTAAATTTCTCATAAAATTAAATTAAAAATACTCTTTAATAAATTTTTACATAAGAAGATTTTGTAATAAACTTTTCCAATAAAAGCAGGTACAAACGTGCGAATCAGTCGTGCATTTTTATTTTTACTTGCGATATATAGGTACTATAGGGCAAGTTTAGGATTCGTAAAAAAAATCGAACTCGAGATAACAATTTTACGTGACATTACGATGATGGAGAATACCAAAAAAGTGGGTCCGGCAATTCTGTCTGTCTGTCTGTCTGTAAGAACCTCTAGATACAGCCTAAACTACTGAAGCGATTTTCTTCAAACTTGGTAGTTAACAGTTTTGGGTGATTCCCTAGAGGAGAAATTGAAGTTTTTTTTTTAGGACCAAAACTAACGGTACCTGTCATATAACGAAAACAGAAAAGTTGATTTATTTCAAAAACGGCTCTAACGATTTTGATTAAAATTTTTCTGCTTACTGTTACAGATAAGAACCTCCTTTGATAATAAAAAAAATATTTTTTGTACCGTTATTAATGGTACCTGCCATAGAACGGTTTTTTGGATTTATGAATTTCTTAAAAACGACAAAACAGATTTCGACCAAATTTTTAATACAGAAACGTTTAAACAGTCATTATTTAAAAAAAATTTTAATTTTTCAAAAAACACATTTTTGGATTTTTAAAAAAATATTTCAAACATTTTTTTTTGAAAAATCAATTTTTTGGAAACGAGTTGGTGAAAAATTTTGAAATTTTGTTTTTATGTGTAAATTAATTATTTATTCAAAATTGCATAGGTACCTATCAACTTTTTTTTTGAAAAATGTTAGAAAATTTTTATATATTAAAAATTATTTTTTTTAAAAAACGGCTCTAACGATTTTTGAAAATTTTTTTCTAAAAATTCCTTTTTATACTAGAAATAAAATGGCATACTTAGTTTTTTTGTAAAAGATCATTAAAAACGGCATTTAATTATTTATAAAAACAGTTTTTATTTTTTTTGCACCACGAACGAAATTCCGTGAAAATATCAAATTTTAAATTTTCCCTTATTTTGTTCAATGAAAAACTTTTACATTAGAGTAACTTTTACCATAACAGCAAGTACGTGCGAACCCAGTCGTGCAATTTTTTTTTTTTTTGTATTTCATTTTAACGTGATTGGTGTAGTTGAACGCAACTGCTTTACAGGAATTGAATAAACGCTGGCAGAAGTGTAATCTCAACAATATGTTTATATATTCTTTCACTTATATTTAAAATTTTCCTCAATTTAATGGTAAATTGGAATGGTAAAACCATTCTGTTCCTCAATTTGTTCATCGTTTTTCTTGTGAAAAATATTTTAGTGAAATACCCAGGAATCTAGCTTTTAGGAATTCATTTCTGGTCGTACTGTACTTATATTTTTTTTTTTTTTTGCCTTCCACTACAAGAACATCCAATACTCCTCTTACCATTTCTATTTGCATTATTCCATTTTTCAAAAAGCACTTAAAATAGTTAACTTATCTTGAGTATCTCTGGACACGAACTTTCATTTTAAAATGCGGTTTGTGAATTCATCGATTGAATTCTCTACAAACTAATTGCAGTTATTGACCTCAATTTATAAAATTTCTTACTCTTCCAACATGGCAGTGATTGAATTTGAATTCGATTTTGAACTTTTTAAATGCCACTTGCCACCCTTTAAACATTCCCAAAATTCCCAATAAGAAATTATATTGATTGATGTGTGTACCTATTGGTGTTATTTTTTAAATTATTTCAATCATCTAAAAATCAATTATACTGAATTTTACTGATTTTATAGAAAATCAAAGAAAAAAAAAATCAAATCAATTGCATTTGGTCTGCCTTTGACAGTTACAAAAATAATAAATTAGAAATAATTGAAAACTTGAACTTACCATTTATCGGTGAGAATATATTTAGGTATAGGCAGTCTTCTGATTGATTTTGCAAAAATGGCAAAAGTCTCTTCAAGTATTCTAGGCGTCCCTTTGGCATCTTCTCTAGGGCTGCTGTTTCGTTTTGAATATTTGGCAGGCGCTGCGGGCATACGGGACTATATTTGTCTGATATTCGAATACCATCCCATGGTGCTGGTGCTCTTGTTGGACTAAATCTAAAAGTACAAATCAAAGTTGAAATGTCGATGTTTGGTATAATTTGATATTAACTAAAAATGTTTTCAAGGTAAATAAACGATGAGGTTTCTTTTCTCTTTTTGTGGATAAATAAACTTGTACATTTTCACAGTTAATTAAGTAAAGTTGTGTAGGAGATTCTTGGAATTAGAATTGAGAGTTTAAGAAATATTGAGGAATAAAATATTCTGTGTGTATGATACATATATGTATATGTTTTTGAAATTATGTAGAACATAGAACTTTACGGGCTTGAAATTCTTTTTTATTTCGATTTTTGGAAACGATGTAATGTTCCTAAAAACTTCAATAGTTTGATTTGATAAAAAAAGAGTGATGGAGGATAATTTACTCTCGTATCGTCTTTAAATGGGAAACCGACGAAGTTATGAATACCAGAGTTATGCGCGACAAAGTTATGCGCGTCAAAGTTATGAAAAGGCGAAGTTTTAAAAAACTAGAGCTATGAACACCAAAGCTAAGAAACGTAGTTTTTGGGTTGGCAACCATTTAAAGTTAGAGCGTGTAGGCCGAGTGAAGATAAGAAAAAAAATTTATGGGACGGTGGTGTGTATTCCCCCCCCCCCCTTTTGCCGGGAAGGGGAATTTTCTAAAAAATGGACTTAATTTGGAAAAAAAATGATTAAAAATCAACGGTTGCACCAAAAATAACGTGCTGTGCCTTTTTGTAAAGCCAAAAACAATGTCTTTTAATATGTTCTTAAATAAAGCTGTTTAATGGGCTAGTTTTTGAAAAATTAGTTTTAAAATCAAAATTTTAAAAAAGAACAATAAAAACTTTCGAACAAATTTTTTTTCAAAATTGTATGTAATTAAGAACTAATGGATCCAAGAATGTCTTGTAGTTTTCGATAAATTAAAAAAAAAAACTACTTTTTTTTAAGCCATAGGTACCTATACTTTTTTTAAATTAATTTTTCAAAAACTAGTCCATTAAACAGCTTTATTTAAAAACAATATAAAAGAACAAGTCTTTGGATTTACAAAAAAGTACATAGGTACATTATTGTTGGTGTAACCGTAAGAGAATTTACTAATTTCCTATCAAAAAGACGCAAGTAAATTTTCTGTACGGTAAGTTTCTGTCGAAATATTGAGACAGCGGAAGCTCATATATGAGGCAAATTGAGATTTATACTGCGAATCTATTGATTTCAAATTTATACTGATATCAAAGTTTTACGAGATTGCCTATTAGACGTCCCTTACTTTGGCGGACACTTTGTGGCGGAATCAAACAAAATTAATCTCATAAAATGTAGCTAATTAAATGCTAATTTGTTGCGCAAACCAAAGTTTTTGAATTATTGAATTGTCCGCTAAAATAAGTCTGAAGTTAGCGGAAAAAATCTGAAATGATTAAAATTAATGAGGTAAGTTGACCTCCAAATTTGTAGCTTTTTAAATGCTTTTAAATTCCATAAACTTTGTTTTTGTAGCCTCAATAGTTTTTTTGATATTCAAAATTCCGCTAAAATAAGATTGAAGTCAGCGGACAAAAGTAGGAAAATCAATATTTTTGTGATGCCCAAAATTGTAGCTAATTAAATGCTAATTTGTTGCGCAAAAATTAATTTTGTAGCTCAATGCTCAACCCATGGAGACATTTTTAAAAAATCACTTTTTTATGTTTTTTCTTTTGCCATTAATTGTAGCTTTTGAATACATTATTTTTTTATATAAGTCACAATTTTTTAGCTCAAACCGTTTTAAAAATAATCAAGATTTTGTTTTAAAAAGATAGCTCAATAGTAACCTTTAAAAATCCAAAAAATGCGAAATTCAATTTTTTTTTGTACAAATTTGAAGTAACCTATACTAAGACGAAATCCAAAAACCTCGATTTTGTAACTCGATTAGTTTTTTTTTTTATTCAATATTCCGCTAAAATAAGAATCAGTTTCATATGTAAAGGTCAAAGTTGTCAAAAAAGTTGAATTTTTAAATTTTTTCTTTTCTATACCTAAATTGAAGCGCAAAAATTTGTTGCGCAAAAATCATTTTTGTAGCTCAACTCAGTCATTTTCTATTTCAATTTGAAGTTAAAAAAGTGCACTTCTGGTTCGCTGCACCAATGCACGAAACTTTAAAACAAATTTTTTAAGTTTTTTTTTGTCATTAATTGTAGCTTTTAAATACCTTATTTTACTGTCTCTTCGAAAAAAACACCCTTTCACTCAACATAATTTTGTAGACACTGTTAATTCTTAGTTCTTACAAATAAAAATAATTTTTTTTAACAAAGTATACAAAATTAACAAAATGTATATCAGCTGTTATGACACCTTTCTCACACACAACTCAACTCATCAAAAAAACACCCTTTCACCAAAAAAT
This sequence comes from Episyrphus balteatus, assembly GCF_945859705.1. Classification (NCBI taxonomy): domain Eukaryota; kingdom Metazoa; phylum Arthropoda; class Insecta; order Diptera; family Syrphidae; genus Episyrphus; species Episyrphus balteatus. The sequence continues at coordinate 85,509,280 of NC_079136.1, read as the reverse complement.
AGTTTTAAAAACTTTATGAATCTCTTTTCCCTGCTTTATCTTTAACCTTTATCCCCAATTTTGTCAGTGTAGCATGTTTTTCACATGGGTTTCGGTTATGTTTTACCTGTTGAAGTAAAAAAACATGCACCCTTGTTTTTAATCGGCAATAACTTTTCTTAAAGCAATCGTATTGACTTTATTTTTATGTCATTAGATTCAGCATCAAAAAATACCTTAGAAACATGTGTTATGTGTTGATATTCGACATAAAAATTTTTTCAGTACATTTTTGACCTTCACACCCTCCCTTTTGTTAGTGAAAAAATACCCTTTCACCAAACTTTTTGCCAAGTTTCATGAGTGTAACAATTTTTTTTATTTGTTGATTTTATGTAGGGGAAGTGGGGGCAAGACCGCCTATGGGGACAATACCGTTTTTGTACTATGTTGTATGAAACAAATTAAAATTGATAACACTTGTAATATAAAATAAGTGGCTTCTGGTATGTTCAGAAATTTTTATTTTTATTATAATACTGAGAGTTCCTGCAAAAATCATTAAACTTAATGAATCATGACTTTATTTTAATTAAATGATGTCTTTTATTGGTTTTTAAGTCAGTTAAACACTAATGGGGCGGTCTTGCCCCCACTTCCCCTAATATTTTACCTACGCTACATGAATACTTGTTGTCTTTATCGCTCGAAGAAGTTGATTTTATTACATATGTATTTTGGAATATATAGAACTTAAAGAGTTTGAGATTAAATTTTGTATGCGTTGACCAAATAAATCCTTTAAGTGTAAAGCATTATATAGACTCAGCTTTAATTAGAATTTGAAATGCCTAGTTTTTCTAAGAACCGTTCATTTTATTCTTATTAAAAATCTGACCATATTTTTATGATTTCCTCCAATAAATTACTGATAATGCCATGACCATTCTATTCTATAAATCCTGGTACGGAGAAAACTCTTTTTCATTAATATCCAATTTTCCAAGTAATTTATTTAATTTAGTGTTCATGTAAATATAAATTGTGGTCACGTATAATTTTTGGCATTATAATTAAAAATCTTTTCAATCCTCTATCTTTTGGTTTAAAATTAGGTTTTTTTTTTTGGAACATTTCCTGAACAAAAAGTCACCAAAAACAATTATCGTTTTGAGTTGGTTTCACCCAGGGTCATCGGGTGGTAAGAGTAATTTATTTTTAAACAAAAGTAAACAAGGCCATAGTTCTTTACAATATTCTAGAGGATGCCTGGTTATCTCATTTAAAATGTCCCTCTACCTACTTATTTATATTTCAGTGATTAATTTCATTATTTCTCAGAGTTTGTATAACTTTTTGTTTACAAAACAAAACAAAAAATTAAACTTAAAAAAAAAAATGTCCTGCTTCAAACTATACTATCCCACGATATAACACGATAAAAAAAAATCAGGACGACAGCGCATACAACAACATTACTCGTATTGTTGTGATATAGAAAAAATTTATGTAGGTAGGTATATTAAAATTTTTAGTGTCCTTCTACATTATAATTGTGTTGGTGCTACTTATTAATTCAATAAAACTGCCCTCAAGCAACTCTCCTCTCCAACCCATCATCAGATCCTGTTTTCATAATATAAACGGCAAGTTTGCGCAAGTTGTGTAATTTTTTTTCTTTCATTTTTTAATTCATTTTTTTTTTGCCTTTCGGTTATTCCAAGGATACAATACAATGTCCTTGTCCAATATTTAATTTCCTCCATAATTGAGAGATAGGGAACAAAAGGAGATGGAGACTAGATGGACATCTTTTATGAATTTGTTTTCTTTATATAGGGTAAATTAGGGCATTATGGCATACCTAAGCACAAACTCAAATAACTTTACTACGGACTACAATTTTTACTTCAATCATTTTTTTTAATTAAATTTCATAAAAACGTAACATAAATAAATTATTTAAGAATAAAAATTCAAGCTTTTTAACAAAAAATAAATTAAATTAAAAATAGTCCAAAAAAAACCATATTGCCCTATGTACGGGCAATATGGCGAACCCCATTTACTTCGGAACCCTTTACTTTTTTTACGTATATTCAGCATTTCTGAAATAAAATTGTAAATAAGTTTCATAAAATTAACGTTAAATTGAGGTTATTTTCAAATTTAAAAAAATGCAGAGTTACTTTTGAAATTAGTTTTACATAAGGGCATTATGGCGCAGTCAGGTATAATATAGCGCCATAATGCCCTTATTACATCTGCGCCATATTGCAAGATATACACATATTCACAAAACTCCAAAAACTAAACACAATTCTTACTTCAGTTAAAATATAAGAAGTGATATAACCAAACCAAAACTGTACTCTGCGTTTCACTCTTTACAACAAACACGTGCACTGTATACTTACCGAGATACACACAAACAAAAACAAAGCGATATTATATTGGAACCCAGAACCGGTATATTTTTTTTGTTTTCTTTTTTGTTTGGCACAAAAATAAAAGCACTGACCTGCGATCGTCACAAGGCTAGTGTTCGACGAAGGCCAAAGTTTCTGCATTGGTTTTATTTAAATGCGAGTATTGAAAGTATGGTAGTTGAGAGGTGCGCCATAATGCCCGGTGCGCCATAATGCCCGAAGTTACCCTATTTGAATTTTTTTATTTAAATTGAATTCAGTCATTTGAATCTTATTGTGCTCAGTTCATATCCCCATGAGCAAAACCTACTACGTAAATGAAGGAAGCCTTTGGGACGACCGACAGTTCCCATAGAAGTGTCCTTTTTTTTTTTTTTTTTTTGATTACTTATACAATCGTTTGCTTTGTGATTTACTTACCTATTTTGTTTTGTTGGCGGTGTAGCGTACGGAACTCCCAGGAATACCTCAACAGAGCGTAAGAAACGAAAATTATCTAATGGCAGGATAAGGCCGTGCAATCGACCGTATCGGGTCTGCACTATCCTATGTCCCAAACGGGCATTTTTGTAAATATCTAAAGTTGAGCATGTGACTGATTTTGTAGCGAAGACCATTGCCAGGATGCATAGTGTTGCTGTGTATGTATCGCGGTATGGTGTCATATTTAGAACCATTGGAATCTTTTTAAAAAAAGATTTTCCGTTTGGTTCTTTGAATTTTGTTGTTGTTGTTGTTGTTTTTTGTTTTAATTTTTTTTTTTTTGAAGAGATGGTTCTTTTGACTATCTTCTTCTATTTACTGCCATTTTGTCGGATTGAATCAAGTTTTCACTCTTGTAGGATTAATACCATCTATATTGTATTTTCTTTAGAAATCTGTTCGATATTTTTGGTGTGTGTTAGATGATAAGTTGGCATTTTGTTGGACGCTTAGAGTGATGAAGTATGAATATCAGCACGGGTCTGAAATTAAAAAAAAAAATTAAATTGAATATAATTTTTGGAAATAGATATAACTTTGTTTTTATTTTTTTTTTTTTGAAAAATAAAACGAAAACATTTTATTTTAAATCAAATTTTTTTTTGTTAGTCAGTCACAAAAATATCAGTCATAAGACACAAACGTAACTAAACTAAGATATAGAAATAATAAAACTAAGAAAAAAATTGTTCAAAACTATATTGTCTGAACAACATATCGCATATCGCTGGCTGAGAATTATAGTCCAGTGCATTTATAGTTTGACCCAGCAGTTTGTACCACCCCCAACTTTTTTTGCTCATTCGATAAAGCATTGGCTGATTTTTCGCACTCGCGAAATTCACCTTTCGACCGCCATCTTGGATTTAAATTTTTGTTAAATATCTCGATTTCTGTTTATCCTAAATAAAAGTTGTGTATTCAAAAAACAGAACACTTTTTCGATATCGATATTAAAAAAGTAACAAGCCAAAAAAGTAAAAAATAACGAAAAAAATGACAATTTTAAAATAAATTTATCAAAATAATGAAAAAACCTTTCTAGAAAAGATTATTCACCTTAAAATTTTCTACAACTCTGCCAAACAACTTTTTTTTTATCGCTATAAATACAAAAGTTATTAATCCTTTTTTGTTAAAAAAATGCTCTTTTTTGTTTGTGTTTTTTATCTTTACTTTTTTCTTAAGTTTTTTTTTTACCAAATCTTGAATTTTAAAAATGATTAGTGAGTATTTTATAGCTTTGTGTAACAAAAGAAAATTCAGGAACTGCAATTTTTTTATTTTTAAGTCTCTTCATTGTGTAAAAAGGGGTATTTTTTAACAAAAAAGTATTAATAACTTTATTAATTATAGCGATACAAAAAAAACTTGTATAGCAGAGTTGTAGAGAATTTGAAGGTAAATAATCTTATCTCGGAACGTGTTTTCATAATTTTGATAAAAAGTGCTCAAAACTTTAAAATTGTCACTTTTTTCTGGTTTTTTTACTTTGTTGGCTTGTAACTTTTTTAATATTTAGAATATCGAAAAAGTGTTCTTAACATAAAAGACGCGAAATTTAATCGCCTACGTTTCTTGTATACACAACTTTTATGTAGGATAAATAGAAATCGAGATGTTCAACAAAAACTAAAATCCAAGATGGAGGGCCGAAAGGTGTATTTCGCCAGTGCGAAAAATCATCGTAATGATATTCAGCCAATGCTCTATCGAATGAACAAAACAAATTTGGGGGTGGTACAAACTGCTGGGTCGCCCATATATATACATATGAACATCATAAATGCACTTGACTATTATAGGGTTGTATGTCTGCAGAGGTTTCCATAAAACAAACAGCCCTATAATTCTCAGCCAGCGATATTTCTGCGATCAGAGAACTTACAAAAATCTTATTATTATTTAAAAATTGTCACTTCATGCCGTTGTCTTGTAAATGTATTAATGTCGTTTTCGATTGGCAGACCGGAAGCGTCCGGAATCATGCAGAATCATTCAGAAGCCTTCTGAAAGCGTCTTATTCGCACAAAACTGACAGACAGGACGATCAGAATTAATCAGAATTCACTCACATGTCAAAAAAAATAAACACTCAATCATTGTTTTTTTTTTTGTTTTTCATTAGTTACAAAATAAAAATGGATATTTTAACGGATACATTACCATTTTCTTCGAATATGTATTAAAAAATTTGTCATGACTTTCGTTTGTAAAAAGAAATGAAATCAACAAAAGGATTTTTAACATTTTTTGATTGATCGACATTTTAGAAGAGAGAAACGCGTTTAACAATTATTGTCTTTTGGGATTTCGACAGCATCTTGAAAAAAAAAAGATCGGAGAAATTTTCAAAACAAACCAAATAAAATTGAATTTAATTATATGTGTTGCGCAAAAATTATTAAAATTGGTATTAATTTTATCATATCATTCCGATAGTTGTTGCATATTTATAATACTTTGGTACTTCGGAGAACGTTACAGAAAACGTTTCACAGTATCAGATAAATTCAAGGAAGACTCTTCTTGGAAATTTATGCAAGTAGCTGTTACTAGTTACTGTTTCAATAATAATACCTTCAAAGCAAACGTATCCTTTCTTCGAAAATGTGGATATTTAATTGATTGATTTCGTTGGAAGAACTTCATATTGTTGTCGAACGAAAACTGTCAATACCAATCAAATTTATATAAATATGTCGCAGACTAAAAATAAATTGAATTCCATTTAATGTAACCTTAAGTTAAATGATAAATTCGATGATATTGTATACCTACTTTTCTTTTTGTTTTTTTGAACAACTTAATTTCAATTCCCTCTAATTTCTATTTTGAATACAAGTAGCTACACATAATGTATTAAATAAAGCAACTATACTGTCACAATAACACAATAAAAGGCATCACTAAAACAGAAATTATTTATCTTAACCATAGACTCTCATTAGGCAAAGTGTTAAGTGGGACAAATCAAAGTATAAGGATTTGTCTTTATTTTGTGCACACATGAATGAGTCACCAAATCTACCCCCTTAAAATCTAATTACATTATTCAGTAGGCTCATCAGAGAAACAGTTACAAATAATGCTTATGCACACATTTTGTCTGTCCATTGAGCAAATGGAAATGTGATACGTGAGGTAAGAACTTTAACCAATAAACCTTATAAAAGGATTAAATATCTTACTTGGGAGAAATGGTATACGAAATACCTACTCACATATATAAACAGAGTTGGTTTGTGTGGTGTTCGTGTGTGGAAAGTGGAAATACGAAATCTTCTTAGGGAGTTCGATTACAGGTTAGTGGTCTTTTATTTTTGTTTGCTATTCAGTTGTTGAATTAAAAGAAAAACAAAAATATTTCAATTTGTTGACCTGTATTTAGTGCCTATTTTATGGGAGAGAAAAAGCTATGTATTTGAGAAAATTTGAAAAGTTGAGGGTTAAATTATATATTTAATACAATTTCATGGATTTATTTTAAAAGCGGAAGACTTAGAGAAAAAAAGGAAAACACCTGCACCGTTTTTCATCCTTAATTATAATTAGGTATGTACCAATTTTCTTAAATTAGTAATGATATTCCTGGTAGGTACTAAACTTAAAATTAATTTTTTTTTGTGCATTTTGAGAAAAATGATGGGCTTAAAAATCAACAAGTCTCATGTTATAACCTACTACAAGAGGTGCCTATAAATAGGAAACAATTAGAAGTTTGTATAATTTCTTTAACACTGTTCTATTCTATCAATCATTGAAAATTGCGTTAGATTCATTAAGATTGCTTAATAAGTTCAATTAAATAAGGTTGTTTTGTGAGTTGATTTAAACAAAGTCATGTTTACTTTAAAATAAAAAAAATATTTTTCATTTATTATATCCGATAGCATTGTAAAATTTGTGCTGTCATGTTCATTAACGTTCTTTGCTTTAAAAATTGTGGAATTTTGAAACGCATACGAACTCAAAGGCATCAAAAGAAATTATAAAAAAAAAAAAAATTCCAAAGTTTGTAAGTTCCTACCTTTATAGTAACTCAATCAACTTAATTTAAAACAAAATGTTCTACTTAAAAACTCGGGAAATTTCTAAAAGTAAGTAGATATTCTACTCTAATTATAAAGGTTATAAAATAATATATTTTTAAGGAAAGTTAATCCAAAAACAAGCAGAAAACATCTTTGATTAAATGATAATTTTAAATCATTATGCCATGTTAATTTTTTTTTATAATCCTCATAGTCCTTAACATGTTTGCAAAACTTTAAGTTTTTTTTAACCTTAACTAAGCGATATCACTGGTCAACAAAACTGAACTTTTTGACGTGATAACATCTTATAAATCGATGAACCATGGCAGCCACCACAAAAAAGTGACGCCATTTTCTTTTTTCTCGCGTTCCACTCTCGCACTTTTGCAGTGCGGCAAAACATTTCAATTAAAAATTAAAAATAAACTATTAGAGATACAAAAATCTTTTATAGCTTATTTGAAAGATAATAACATAAAGCTTAATCCAAATGAATGATTCCGTCATTAAATAGGGTAAACAGGGGTAAAACGGAAAGATGAAATTTAAGCTAAAATCTAAACGCAAAATCGTAGAGAATTGATTTTTTATATAGGTAGATAGATGAAACTAATTTAAGAATAACTGCATTTAAGAAAAAATTCCAAAAAATTTTGAAACTAAGCTATAACGTTTTGTTTGAATGTTGTACACGTGTTGGGGCTATGACAAAATGATGATTTTGAATAAAGAAAATTTTTTTTGACAATTGTAAAGATGTCAGGTGAAAGATGAGAAAAAAAAAAAATTAGGGGTCTGATACGGATTTTTTTCCAACACTCTGCGTTTCGAATATGAATTTTTGAAAAACACCTTGTTTTTTAGGGGTATTTTTAGGTAATTTTTGATTTTTAGCTTTTTTTTTTGGAGAGTTAAAAAAATCTTGGCCTTATGCATTTATGTGCAAAAACTTGGAAACGTTTAGTGAGTTTTGATTGAATAACGGAAGAAACAAGTTTTTAAAAAACACGTTTTTTGACCGTTTTTAACCGATTTTAACCGATTTTCATCGTTTTTTATTTGTATCTTTTTTTCTTTAATAGATACAGGAATAAAGTATGTAGAGTAATGATAGACCATGACTACGACTATATGTGTGCGAAGTTTCAATCATTTTCGTAAACACAATTTTGAGATAACGGTAAAATAAAATTTTAGAATTCAACAGGTTATAACTTTTGACAAAGAGCAGATAGAAATTTTATTAAACTTTTATGAGCATCCTGATACAATTACCTTTCATTTGGTATATCACACATAACGGTAGACAACTACACAATGTTAAATCAAGAAACTTGCGAAAAACCTCAAAACACCAGTGGAGATCTGTTGATCATGAACAGCCACCAGTGTGCGAAGTACCGTAATCTCAGTCTGGAAATTCGACATGGTTGACTTTAAAAAATTCTAACTTCTCTTGTAGGCATCTATGAAATGAGATTGATACGTCATTTGAAAGGTGAAATAATAAGCTTTCACATGGTAAATTTGTTTATAGATTGTCAAACAAAAAAATTGATTCCAAAACGTGAGAACATAAAAATAAATGTTTTTTTTGCTGTTTTTAATGAAATTTGATCGAGTTCAAAAAATTCTAGCTCTTTTTGTAGATGTCTCATAGACCTGATCGATATATATACAGGGTGTCCCAAAAGTAATGGATCAAACGAAATATGCTGATAGGCCAACTTGAGGGCTCTCAGAATTTGGTAACTTGTTCATCCCAAATCTTAACGGTTTTCGATTTAATGCAGTTTTTGTGAAATTTCGAAAAATCCCGACCTTGCATCAGTATTTTGCTTCCTCCGCTCATAATTGATTTTTGTTTTTTACAATTCTTCCACTTAAACATTGCCTAATAATAGGAAATAATTAATTAATCAAAATATTTTTAATTTCATACGCCATTTTGCTGCAAATTAATTAACAGTTCCATGTTTTATGAAAACTCAATTTCTTACTTTTATTTCAGAGCAGCATCCCGAAAAAAATTTGTATGGTGTGATACTGGTTTATTATTTTAAAAACTTGCCGTGTTATTGCAGTTTTCAAAAATGTATAAAAATTTCAAAAGTTGAAATTAGAACGAAAGATATTGCAATTTAAATGCTACAAAACAGGGCTTTTCAGAGAAAAATAACAAACAAAAATCGAGACTTTTATTCAAAAAGAAATAAACAAACAACAGTCGAGAAAATGTGTTTATTTTTCTTTGTTATTTTTCTTCGTTAGAAAATCGAAAAAGTCACTTTTTACCAGTTTTCGAGGTTGTTTCTTAGCGTGTGGTTTTTTGTTTTAATTAAATTTTTAACGGTTTCTAAAAAAGCTAAATTTTATCTTTCGTATTATTAAATCTTTTTAATATTTCTTTTCGTCTTCGAGAAATTATGTAATGTTCATTTGCTTTTCATAGCAAATCTCGAAAATTTCTTTACCAATTGCTTTCAAATTTGGAAAAAACGTTCCATTTACAATACCTACGTTTTAATATCGGCGAATTTGGTGAATCGCGATGAGATACAGAAAAGCGTGGTTACGTGTGGCCATATCAGAAAGTTATACTAAAAATAAACTTGTCAAAACAATATAACTTTTTTTCATGTTAAAACAATATAAAAACTTACAGGAATGTAAATGAAACGTTGTGTCAAAATTTGAAAGCAATTGGTAAAGAACTATGCTATGATAAGCAAATGAACATTACATAATACCAAACACGATGATTTTAATAGTTATCAATAGAGTTTAAAAAGACCTTTCTTTTGATGTCTCACTTGATCGATTTGGAGGAAGTTTTTGAAAATGTATTTTTTCCAGGCAAGGGCTTAACCTTGATTTTTTCTCGAAAATCCGAAAAAAAATAAATTTGCAAATTTTTAACATAAATAGATAGGCCTAATCATTGTGATCTCGTGTCTGTAAACCAAAGCTTGTTTCAAGACTTTGATCCAAAAATATTCACTTCAGACAAAAAAAATTATTTTTTTTTTTATTTCAAAATAATTCAGCAACCAGACCTCGAAAAAACTTTTGGTTTGCAGTTATGATTAGAGTTCAAAAAGACCTATCTTTTGATGTCTCACTTGATCGATTTGGAGGAAATTTTTGAAAATGTATTTTTTCCAGGCAAATGGTTAACCTTGATTTTTTCTCGAAAATCCGAAAAAAAATAAATTTGCAAGTTTTTTAAATAAATCGATAGACCTATTCATCGTGAACTCGTGTCTGTAAACCAAAGCTTGTTTCGAGACTTTGATCCAAAAATATCCGCTTCAGAAAAAAAATATTTTTTTTATTAAAAAATAAATCAGCAACCAGACCTCGAAGAAACTTTTGGCAACCAGACCTTGAAGAAACTTTTCCAGGCAAGGGGTTAACCTTGATTTTTTCTCGAAAATACGAAAAAAATAAATTTGCAAGTTTTTTACATAAATAGATAGGCGTAATCATTGTGATCTCGTGTCTGTAAACCAAAGCTTGTTTCGAGACTTTGATCTAAAAATATTCGCTTCAGACAACAAAAATTATTTGTTTTATTTCAAAATAATCCAGCAACCAGACCTCGAAGAAACTTTTGGTTTGCAGTTATGATTAGAGTTCAAAAAGACCTATCTTTTGATGTCTCACTTGATCGATTTGGAGGAAATTTTTGAAAATGTATTTTTTCCAGGCAAGGGGTTAACCTTGATTTTTTCTCGAAAATCCGAAAAAAATAAATTTGCAAGTTTTTTAAATAAATCGATAGACTTATTCATCGTGAATTCGTGTCTGTAAACCAAAGCTTGTTTCGAGACTTTGATCCAAAAATATTCGCTTCAGACAAAAAAAATTATTTGTTTTATTTCAAAATAATCCAGCAACCAGACCTCGAAGAAACTTTTGGTTTGCAGTTATGATTAGAGTTCAAAAAGACCTATCTTTTGATGTCTCACTTGATCGATTTGGAGGAAATTTTTGAAAATGTATTTTTTCCAGGCAAGGGGTTAACCTTGATTTTTTCTCGAAAATCCGAAAAAAATAAATTTGCAAGTTTTTTAAATAAATCGATAGACTTATTCATCGTGAATTCGTGTCTGTAAACCAAAGCTTGTTTCGAGACTTTGATCCAAAAATATTCGCTTCAGACAAAAAAAATTATTTGTTTTATTTCAAAATAATCCAGCAACCAGACCTCGAAGAAACTTTTGGTTTGCAGTTATGATTAGAGTTCAAAAAGACCTATCTTTTGATGTCTCACTTGATCGATTTGGAGGAAATTTTTGAAAATGTATTTTTTCCAGGCAAGGGGTTAACCTTGATTTTTTCTCGAAAATCCGAAAAAAAAATAAATTTGCAAGTTTTTTAAATAAATAGATAGGATTATTCATCGTGAACTCGTGTCTGTAAACCAAAGCTTGTTTCGAGACTTTGATCCAAAAATATTCGCTTCAGACAAAAAAAATTATTTTTTTTATTTCAAAATAATTCAGCAACCAGACCTCGAAGAAACTTTTGGTTTGCAGTTATGAATAGAGTTCAAAAAGACCTTTCTTTTGATGTCTCACTTGATCGATTTGGAGGAATTTTTTTAAAATGTATTTTTTCCAGGCAAGGTGTTAAAGGGCAAGGGAATTGTTAAAACACCAACTTTGTTTTATGATACAAATTTCATGCTCAAATGTTCGCCATAATTTGTCGGCTAGAAAAACGTTCCTCGAAATGGTGGTGATCTCTTCAAAATGGCTAAAGGGGTCTAGAAATTGTATCAATCTGAATGATATATTATTATATAAAGATAGTGGGTCTTAAATAAATCAAATATAACTTTATTTCTTGGGGTAGAGACCGATTTTTACAAAAAAAAATGCTCATATGCACGTCCGAAACACTTAGGGCATAAGTAATTTTTTCCTTGGTTTTTTTTTGTAACTTTTTTGATAAAAGTGTATATTACAGCCATACTTCGATATGATAATTAGTAAAAAAGTAGTAAAAAAACCTAAAAATGCAAAATTATGAGTGTAAGACTACATCATTTATTCAGATTCTAAGAGCGTTCCCGGAAATGACGTTCCTGGAAATGACGTTTTGACCATAATTTATTTATATTTTTTATGTCACAAAGTTAAACGAAATATTTTTGAGATTATATTGTAGTGACCTCGATTTTTGATCAGAATATCACTAAAAAAAAATAAAATTTCAATCTAACTATACCCCAAAACAAGCGTTCCCGGAATGACGGTTAATTAATGTACGCTACTTAAAAATGAAACTAAAACTAGCTTCTTACATACATTTTATATATTTATCCATAAAAATAAGCGTGGAATGATAAATCTATATAAAATTAACTTTAAAAACTTTTGTACGTTAGATGATTAAAATATTGATAAATTAAGAAATGTTGGTTTTATGCGTCAGTTTTTTTGGGACAACTTTTATGAATGTATCCAAAATAAAAAAACTTAATTTTTTTGTAATAAATTTACAAAAAGTATTGTGTATAATGTTAGACTGATTCAAAAAAAATTTTTTTTTCTTTTGTTCAAAGCATTGTTGAAAATATTGTTGGAAATGACGAAAAAAAAATACTGTAAAAGTTTCAGCCCTTAACGTTAACATTTAGTACCGCCGCATCGCAAATTTCTTTTTCACATACGATTTGTATGGGAAAGATTGTGTATTTGTGTTTAGAATTTTTTATCTTTTTAATGGTTCATCAAAAAGGCTAAATTTAATCATTTTCTTGTATAAAATTGAACGCTCTACAAAATTGCATTTATAAAACTTAAACAAAACGGACGCGAAAAATTAATTAAAATAATTTTTAGTTGAAAAAATGAATAATTCGAATTTATTGAAGAAATCTAATATGATAGTATTAGGGGTTTGAGAGTTATATAAAAGAATCTGTAAAACCAAAACACAACATAGAATACAAATATTCGAAAATGTTGCTAAATTTTTTGAAAAACCTAATAATTTCGTCAAAAAATCGGAAAAAAATGAGAAAAAATTACATTTTATATTTTAAAGTTGAATAACTTCGAAACGCGGGGGTAAATCAAAAAAATTAACAAAAGCTTTTTTGTAGAGCGGACAATTTTATAACAGAAAATGGTTTTGTCAAGCCTTTTGGATGAACCATTAAGAAGATAAAAAATTCTAAACACAAATACACACTCTTTCCCATACAAATCGTATGTGAAATAGAAATTTGCGATGCGGCGGTACTAAATGTTAACGTTAAGGGCTGAAACTTTTACAGTATTTTTTTTTCGTCATTTCCAACAATATTTTCAACAATGCTTTGAACAAAAGAAAAAAAAAATTTTTTTGAATCAGTCTAGTATAATGTAGTATTTAGAAAAGAGATACTTAAAAATAATTGACTTTAATGTGTTTTTAAGTCATTTGAATATCAGTTTTTGAGTTATGGACATGTCCGGGAACGCTGTTTTTGGGTATATAAGATGCAATAAAAAAGAAATTTAAACTTTTCTAACCGAAAGAAATATGTATATTCGTAGATGCTATTTTAATTGGTAACTGAGAAAAAAACTTTAAATATTTGTTATTTTGATTTAAAAAAATGCCTGGGCATCAAATTTCCAACCTCCTTGGTTTTGATCCATATGTACTTTCCTTCTTATTACTTTGCTTCTGAAGCGACAATTTGTATATATTTCATCTATTGATTTTTAATAATTTTAATCCAAGATTTTAGAAATTTGCTTTTTTTTTTTTTGGAATGTACATTGTAGACGTCATTTAAAAGTAGAACAAAATCAATAAATAGTATACCACTGTCCTTATTACCTTCATACTAAATTTGAGGAATAACGCTTCAAACAGAATAGGCTTCTGTTGTTTTTGTTCATAAAGTTTGTTCTTTGAAAATTAATATAACTTTATTTGGAATCTTCAGAGACTTGAGGGACACAGAATCAATAAATATGATATCTTATAAATGATACTTTAAATGTTATTTAACACCATTTGAGTTTTTTTTTTTCTTTTGTCCTAACATCAATCGTTTTCTCATTATTGTTATTGAATTGATTACCAAGTTTCAAAATTCTCAACAGTTAAGAAGCAGTCTGAAAACTTTTGTTTTCAACAGTTTCTAAGATACAATAGTCGACTACCACCTGAATTTTTTTTTTATTGGAAAAAGGGTAAATACTGAGCTCGAATTACAAAGGTTTTATAAATTCCGGTTTTTTTTTTTAACAAAATAAACATTTTTTCTACGAAAATCAATTTTTTATTTAAAATCAAAAATAAACTTAATTTAAAACACCCTTCAAGAATTAAAAAAAAAAAAATAATCTATTTTTCAAAATATTCCTAAATAAGTCTTACAAAACCGTTAATGTCAACCGAATTACAATTCAACAAAATTTATTCAAATTTCACCTAACTAAAATTCCAACAATGCACACACACCACAAAAAAAAAAAAAACAATTATTCAGTAATAAACATAAATTTTTAGTACATCTTTCTGCTTCATAGAGCACCTTGACAGTTCTAACAGCTCCATAAAACCCAACCAAAAACATTTACTCATATTATTACCAAAGTCTTATTTACTTTTTTGCCATTTCTTTCGTATTATTAAATTCACAATGAATCAAATCTTTCTCTGACATTAAATACAAAAGAAAAACAAAACATTAAATAAAAACGACATACTGAAACAATTTTGAGCCATCTTGCTTGCTGATGTCCACTATAAATAAAATAATGTTTCCCCCATGACGACATTACAATTCTGACGCGATTAAATACAGAAGACGAAAAAAAAGTACGTATACACCATAGTGAACCAACACATTACAAAAGGAGAGAAATTCCAATAAATTTATTTATTAACGCTTCAAGCTCAAGATATACCTACTCTGACATACAACAATACATACATATACAATACATAATACATATACATAATACATATGAACACAACATACCTACTCGTATAATATGTATATATGTATTTGGAAGTCGGGACCACAAGATTTATTGCTTTGCTAATAGATTGCCATTTAATCATTTAAATGAAGGTATTTGGGGAGAATTTATGGAAGTTTAAAAGTTATATACAGAACAAAAAAAGAGCACGATTCACCTCTTATTAAGAATTGCCTATGCCTTCATCTTCATCAAAATGATGGCAATAATGGCTTTTGGAATAAAAATAAAGAAATTTTATTTGCTCCACGGATAAACATTCCAAAACGAATGATTTTGACAGGACTCTTGGGGAGTTGTATAGTGTGCTTTGTGTGCTATATGCCTTCAATTCAAGACAATTTTTGAATAAATTAAACAAAATTTTGACATTGCATCACTCGTGCTCAACTTTCAAAAAAATTAAAAAAATTAAAGAATTTATTAAACAAAATGCTCTGTATATGAGGCTTGATAGTATTTTTTGTATTAATAAGTTTAATTTAAAGTCAAATAACTGAAATTATTTAAAAATAATTTAAAAATGTCTGTACTAGTTTTTAAGACAAATTCTGGAATGAGGGGTTTTTAATTTTGTTTTTTATATTAATTTCAAATATTTTTATTTTAAAAACCTTATTTCGAGTACAAAAACATTAAAATATAATCAAGAGTACTAAAATATAAGAAAATTTGAATTAAAAACTAATTAATTCCTAGGCACTTTTTCAGGTTACGGTTAAGCTAGAACTACATCGAAACACAAAAGCAAAATAAGTATAAAAAGTAAAGCCTATAACATATGTACTTGGTGAAGCAGGTCGTAAAGTGAATCCACATATTTTTTTTTTGGTCGCTCGTGAAAGTTCTTGTGAACCTTTTCGTTTGAAAAATAAATTGTAGAGTTTTGCTTCACGACGTAAAGTTGTTCACGTGCATTCCCCCTTTATATTTTTGAATAAAATTAATCACTTCACGACTTGCTTCACAAGTATGTACTAAATAACAAAAACAAATTTATTGATGTGACATTTGAAAATATATATATTATTTGTTATTTCTATCTTCGTGATCTTCTTTAATATAATTTTAATATAATTTTAACTCATGCCCACATAGAGGTCAAATAAATAAATATCGAACTTGAAATCAAGCCCACATAGCAGTTAAAATAATATAAATAATTTGTAAAATTAGAAACTTTTTTGTACTTTTTTTTACTTTGTGTTTCTATGAAGTTCAGGCTTAAACCTGAAATCATACACAAAAATTTGTATTTCAATTTTAAAATTGCTTCCTTTGTCGTTTAATTTTATCATACAGTGTTATCTTAATTCAATATTCTTGTAGGAACCCTAAGTTTACAAATTAGGGTTCACTTTTGAGTCCATGTTTGAATTCTTATAACATTTTTCTAAATCATTCTTTCGACCTGGGATCAAAATTCAGTGATCGAAATACATTTTTCTTAACGTTTTTTTGCATTTTTTTTTATCAAAACGATGTTTGATAATTTTTTGGTCACAAGCCAAGCCACGCCTTGGGGTTCGAACGAATCCCAAGACTTAAAATGGTACACCGAAAAAAAAATTTGATAATAACAGCTATCAAATTAACATTTTTCAGTGACAAAAGTCGTCCAACAATTAAAATATCAATTTTGATATTTTATCATATCATTTTGACATTTTTTAATTTCAGGTGGGACAGTGAAAATTTCACTTTGACAATTAAAATATCATTTTGACATTTTTTTAAATTTAAGTGGATAGTGAAAATTTCACTTTGACAATTAAAATATTAATCTTGACTAGATTTCACGTTTTAGTTTGTTATAATGAAACCTATTTCTTTTCTTTTCTTTTTATTATTTTTATTATTTTAAGAATTTTCTTTCTTTTTTCAAAACATTACTGAAAGGGAATATTCTTTACAAAATAGTGGTGATATTATTTTTTCTATTATATACCTAGGTGATATAATTGTTTTGTTATTTTCTCCCAAACTATGTGAAGTAAAATCTTAGTGCCGATCAAATTTTCTCAGTGAATCATACATTTTACTTCGAAAAAACACAAAGCGCCCTTAAATTAGTACACATTAAGAATTTTTTATTTAATATTTTTCAATAATTTGGAATGAGAAATTGATATGAAAAAATAATAATAAAATATCAAAAAAAATTACAAAATGTGACATTTAAATATCATTCTGATAATAAAAATGTTATTTTAACATTTTAAATATCATAAAACACATTTTATAGAGCATTTTTGGCTGATATTTAAGAAATGTTAATTTGATATTTAAAAAATGTTAAATTGATATTGGTTTTTTTTTTCGGTGTACTCAAATATTTTAACTTGACAAGTATTGTATATGAATATGAATTCAATAGATGATATTTTACAATATGAAAATGATTTAAAATAAATAAATCAAAAATCATTCTGGGAAATCACTCTGGTCCATATGAAATTTTGGTGGAAAAGACACCATTCTATAAAAATCACAGGTATTTTTGATCTTCTTGTCCTCTTATCTTGGATAAATTATGACTCCTATTCCTTTCATAATCAGATACCTGGAATTGTCAATTTAATGAATTAAAAATAAAAACATTGCACCATTGAATAAAAAATAATTAATAAAAGTAAATAATAAAGAAGACGAGTATCTTATTTCAATTCTTACAAAGACAGAGCGATAATAATTAGGTCCCCAAGGAATTATTTTTTAATTTAAATTTCTTGTATTTTAATACTTAATAATGTTACATTATACCTAATGTTTTTTTTTACAAAATTATGTTTTTATTACAAAAATATTAATTTGAAACTAAAAAACAAAAGATTTAATAACTGTGTAAAAAATTACAATAGTAAAAACTAATTTTTTCTGTACTGAAAAAGGCCTAAATCAATTATAGTATTTTATATAAATTAATTTATTTCAGTGTCAAAAGAAAACTTAACAAAACAACTATCAAAATGGTGGCCCAAAGAAATTTAACTCGTAAAAAACCTACCAAAAGAAGTATAACAAAAATATAACTTTTAAAATTACAAGGATCACCGAAAATAAAATAAAATAAAATAAAATAAAATAAAATAAAATAAAATAAAATAAAATAAAATAAAATAAAATAAAATAAAATAAAATAAAATAAAATAAAATAAAATAAAATAAAGTAAAATAAAATAAAATAAAATAAAATAAAATAAAGTAAAATAAAGTAAAATAAAATAAAATAAAGTAAAATAAAGTAAAATAAAATAAAATAAAATAAAATAAAATAAAATAAAATTAAATAAAATAAAATAAAATAAAATAAAATAAAATAAAATAAAATAAAATAAAATAAAATAAGATAAAATAAAATAAAATAAAACTTTTGAAATACCCTAGCTTCAAAATCATGCATAATGTTCCCTAACTAATTGAATAGTTTCCACCCAGAATTCAAACTATGATGAATAAACCGTATACCAAATTATATGCGCCGAGTTAGCATTCTTTGGATCTTAATCCAAAAGTAAGAATGAGGAATCATGAAATTAAAATGAAATACCTAGTCCAATTATTTTGGAATTACTTGAGTAAAATTGTGTTAATGTTGTTTTAAAGAATTCAAGAATTTTCTTTAAGATTCAAATAGTAAAATACTTAGGTCTATTATGATGAACGAACTAGATGAATACTAAGACCAAAAGCTCATTATGCATTTCCTTTATAAAATAACGAAAAATAGAGCAAAGTGACAGGTTTCAGGGTTGGTTCAAAAGTGCATACAAAAATATTTTAACTTTGCATCTAGTCAAAGAAGCATTATATGTACATATGTTTTGTTTTTATATGTATATAATTTTATACATATATAAATATGAAAAGAAGTATCTTTTAGCGATTTTTGTTTTGTTTGAGTTACCTCAAAACACCACATATGTACATAATGTACGTAGGTCGCATGACATGATTTTTTTTTCATCTAAAAAATTAACAACCCGAGTATGACAAAAGTTTCAGTTTGTTTTATAATTTTAAGAAAAAAGTAGGAAGGTCATTAGTTATATTTCAAGGACCACTCTAAATAGACTTGAAAAAAAAAAAACTTTATGAATGAAAAAGTTAAGTAATACTGTCCTCGACAAATAATATGCATTGACGTTATTCCTATTAAATTAACTTCCATCAAGTAATTCAATTAAATGCAGTTTCGTGTATTATTCATTCAAACCACCTTGGAACTTTCCCTGCACGAAGCTCGGAAATATGCCCATACAAGAAATTACTACACGCATCGAGAGTTTTTTAAGTGATATATAAATCACTATGTGTTGCACCGATGGGACACATACAAATTTTTCCATTTTCCTTCCCATGTTCATAAATAAGCATGATGCTTCACTATGGTATATGGTATATAGGTTTCATGAAAAATTTATTTTTCAAATCATACATTTCTTAAAGAAAAAAAAAATCACCCAAAATGGATTTGAAAAAAAAAAAAAAAAAAAAAAATATGTAATAAATATTACGATAGATATTCTTAAAAGAAAGAGAGTTGTTTATATATTATTTCAAACCGACATTTATTTTTCTTCTCATTTTCAGTGAAAACACGCGGAATAACCGAATCAAATTTTTCGCATTTCCTGCATGGTTTGACTAAAATCTTTATGTCGTGTTTTTCTTTACCCTAAAAGGTATTACATACTATTCGCAAGTTAAACTACGTATACGAGTATATGGGTAACTTTCTTCCTAATATGGATTTCATTGACCCCATGAACGACATCATGGGGCCAATGTAACACATTTCTCATATTAGGATGTATAAGTGAGTAGGTGTTTGATGTACAATGCTGTGGAAAATTTTTTATTAATTTAAAATACTTGAAAATAAGTAGTTATAAAAACTATACAACAAAATATTATAACAAATCTAACTAAATTCAAACTGTACTTTTATGACAATTTAGATTTTATTAATTTCATTTTTCAGGTTTATTTAATAACATGAACAAATTTTAACATAAACAGCCTTATTTATTAGATTTCACTAAACAGCTCTAAACGGCTGCATAGTTATACAATACATAAAGTTTTATGTAGTCTTTATGCAACGTTACATAAATTTCTATTTATAAAACATTTTCTTAGCCTTTATAGTTACGCTAGGTTTGTGTCCAAATAAGTATTAAAAATGGAAAATTAGTACTTTTAATCACGACAAACAACTCCATCTGATTCGAAAATAAACAAAAAATAAACAAAAAACAAAAACGCCAAAATTTCTCATAAATTATATCAGTAAAAAATCTCCAAATTTCTTATTTTTTGTTTTAGTTGATTACAAATTGCAAATGCAATCCGAAAATAAATTCTTCAATGAAAAAAAAAAAAAAAATATATATACAAATCATTGATATATGTTTTCTTTTTCTGAAAATTTAAAATGACGTTTAAGCAAAATATATTCTTATTCAGGCTCTAAACAACCTAAAAACGCGTTTAGCTTATACAACTTCTATTAAACGTTGCATAAATTTTATAAATAACAATTTTTTTGTTTAAGGACATTAGAAAGAGTACATAATGCTATGCACTGTCTATGATGAGTTTATAAATAGGGCTGAAAGTATATAAAAACAAATGTAGTTTAAAACATCAGTTAAAAAAAAATTTCAAAAAAATTCATTCAGAGGAAATATTTATCAAATTATCTTGGTCGACAAATTGGAATAAATTTCCTATATTTTAAAATAAAATTGAATTTGTTTTGAGAAAAATGAAATTTAATTTAGCCGGAACATGGATTGAAATTGATAATGAATATTTTCCATTTTTTGGAAAATCACTGAAAATTCTTCGAAAAATTTTTTTTTTTACAAAAAAAAAGGAAAACAAATTAATAAGATCTTTATTTTTATAAAAAAAAACCGAATTTCAGACAAACAGTTGTTGCTTAAGAAATTTTCTGGGCCTACTTTTCGTTAAAAATGTTTTCAAATTACAGGGCTTGTGGATAAAAAAAATAGTTTCAACGAAAAAATGGCTCAAATTCCCTCCCAATTTTTTTTTCTCCTATTGAGGGGCAGCAGATATCTAATAGGGGAAGTGGGGGCAAAACTGCTCCCACAGTGTTTAACTGCTTTCAAAACCAATACATACATAAGTTTCCCCCCACATGGGAGTAAGACCACCCTATAAAATTATGTAGGTAGTTAAACCGTTTCTTTCTTTAAAAAATGGAATTTTTTCCAATAAATCAGACACGTATGATATATTTTTTATCGGTTCCCACCTTTTACAAGAAAAAAAGAAAAAGTCAAGACTTTTAATTATTTCATGAAAAAACACAAAATTTACAGTAACTCTTGCTGGTTTCAACCGAACTTGCTCATACTTACAGACATGATCGATCATATCAGAAGTTACTTGTTTTATATTACAAGTGTTGTCAACTTAATTTTTTTTAAAACAACATAGTACAAAAACGGTCTCCGTTTATAGAGGATTAACAATTTTTTAAAAATGATTTCAAATAAAAAACAAATTTTTTAAAACAACGGCAACACTTACAGTTATGAATAATGCCTTTTTCAAAAGCTAAAATCATACACTTAATTTTAATTTTTAAATCAAGTTAT
The DNA here is from genome assembly GCF_945859705.1 of Episyrphus balteatus. Classification (NCBI taxonomy): domain Eukaryota; kingdom Metazoa; phylum Arthropoda; class Insecta; order Diptera; family Syrphidae; genus Episyrphus; species Episyrphus balteatus. Next base: position 85,487,726 of record NC_079136.1, on the reverse strand, counting down.
TTTAATCAACTGTTTCAAAGGAAACTGCCAAAAAATAAAATCTGATAAACATGTAGTTTAATTAATATTCAATTTTCACACACTGAGGGAAAAGCCACCATAAAACAACGTGAAATCAATGAAAACCACATTGATTTAACTATTATTCGGAATGATTTTGCGTTGAAGAAGGGCATTTTAAAATCAACGTGGAAAATAGGTTAATTTTTTATGGTTTCGCATCTTAAAGTCACATAAATCAAAGTATTTCAACTTATAAACAACGACGTTTCAACTTCAATTTATTTTTTCCCTCAGTGCAAAAACTATAGAAGAAGGCACGGAAACATATATTTTTAGTGTTTGATAAATTAATTGAGATAGTTTTCTGTATCAGTCAATTTTGTATTTCAGACTGTGAAAGTCTTGACAAAAATAGTTTTTTTTTTTTTTTAACCTTTTTTACTTGCTCTTTAGAGCAAGTATTGGTTTCGTGTCGAAAAAAAAATTTGACGTTTTAATCAAAACCAATATTACGATGATGCTTTTGTGCGTCCATGCGTCTTTGCGTCTATTTGTACACATTTCTACAGTTTAAATGGGTGGACGGATTTTCTTCAAATTTGGTATACAGATGATTTTTATAGAATTCTGAAAACTATTTTTTTTTCTTTTTTTCTTATATCTCGCTTAAAAAGTGTACCTCCAATACAAATTTTTCAAGTTATAGCAAATTAATCGAAAACGGCTGTAACGATTTTGATTAAACTTTGTGTAGGTACGTAATATTCAAAGCAATTGCAATAAAACAGCTTTTTTTAGTTTTTCTCAAAAAGTCCAAATAAATTTTACATTTAACAAAATTTTGCTTTAAATATCAGCTCTTCCCCAACATCAAAATTTCTTTAAAATTTATATAGAGCTATGTATGTAGCTTAGAGTGACCGCAACTCCCATAGAAAAAATTTTTTGTCGAATTTTTTTCGGGGGAACCCCATTAAATGTTCCGCCTTTGCAGATTTTTAGATAGCCAAAATTTCAGCTCGATTGGATAACTCTAAATGGTGCCGACACTCGCTCAAAGTATCAAAAATCTCTGTTTTTTCACTGTTTTTCGAAGAAAATTAGCTCTAGCTCCCAAACAGATCGGGTTATTTTCACTTTTTATATATTTAATTAAAGGTAGTGTTGTTACACATAATTCAGATGCTTAATTTGTTTAGTTTTACCAAAAAAGAAAAATTTTGTCATCAATTTAAATTTTCAGTACTTACCACAAAAAGAGCTGAAGTGCAAACTCGATTTAAAATTAAACTTTTTTTTAACTGAACATTTTATGGGGTTCCCCCGACCAAATTTCGAAAATCGATTTCTTGCGGTCACTCTTTGTAGCTCTTTGTAAACTAACATAAAAGTGCTTTAAACTGCAAAAGCATTTTATTTTCTAATTTTTTACTTTGAAATCGATTATTTCAAAAAACAGTTGACATTCAGTAATAAGAACTTTAGCACAGTATCGTATAATTGTTCATCTATGCTTACACACATCTACACTCTCTCTTGCTAATGCATACTAAATTGATGTCTTACTATAATGTGTGTTCTTCCTGTAAATCAAACTTTTTGCCAAAGCCTCTGTTTGAATAAACCATAAACCCAGAGACCAGGCCTGGATAACAAACAATATTCCCTCATACACTCTCTGTATATTATAATTCTCAACCCTCTTCCCATTTATCGAAACCGATTATGAAAAAAAAAAAAAAAAATACTTATCCGTATCCTGGTTCTATACTTTATTCACAACTCCCTTGGCAAAGTACACACACATACATAGATACACATTGTGCCACAAAACTTTTTCATCCACTTACATAGTAGAAGTAGGAAGTTGACTTGGGTTTGGGGAACGATGCATGTGATGATGTGAGTGAGTATCAGAGGGGGTGGGACGTTGGGTGTTAAAGTGTTGTAAGCCCCCCACACTGAAGAGATCTTTTCGTCTAGATTTCCCTCTTGCTTTTCTACATTCAATGTTTTTGGTGAAATAAAGTCCTAGCTAACGGCGATATAAAATTGCCATCCTTTCACAACAACAACTATCGCCAACTATATATAGTTTAATCTCGCACCCACCAACCAGCTTATCCCGCCCCTGCTTAAAATGTTCGCTTCATAGTTGGGAAAATGTTCTGTGGGAAATTAATTTTCATATTTTTGCACGAGATTCTTTGTGAAAGCAATTTTCGGTGTGGTGGAATGGGGAAGTGAACGCAATCATAGGCAACTTAAGCTCATGGCTAGAAATCTTTCGGCAGCAGAGGTGTTCCGTTTGCATTTCCTGTGCTTTTTACTCCTCTGGTATTAAATTCTGTCTCATTCTCTCAAAGAATAAGAAGTGTAAGTAGTATATACACTCTTGTAGCTCTATAAAAGTTTTCTTGTGTTTTCTTTAAATGGCATTTAGCCAAGATGCACACCGCCTGTCGTTGTTTATGCATTTGCAAAAAGCAATCCTTTTTGCAATAGACTCAGGACAATAAGATGCACTACGACGGAATAACAAAAACCAAAAAGGACGAGTGGTGGGTAGAAAGGAGAGCGCATTTTAGAAGAAAAAAAAAACGAAGAAGATATCTGCGTCTGCAATTCGAGTGTTAAGCTTTGGTGTATTTTTGTTTGCTTAACTTTTTCTTTTCGGACCAAAAGATAAAGTCATGGTTCTGCATGCATACTATGTATAAGTACGTACAAATTGCAAAAACCAGGATAAAGGGATGTTTCCTTTCTCCTACCACACACATACATACACCCAGTTAAGTTATACAACTTTGGCAGATACCTTGATGCTGCTGCAGATTTTCTTTTTCAAAAAATAAAAAAAAAAAAAAACTATTCGCTTAGAAAACAATAAAGAAGAGCTACACGGCTTTGGAGTTTTCCCTTAAATTTTTTTTTTATTCTTTTTCTTTCTTTTTCGTAGTGTTTATACTAACTTTTCTTTGTTTTTATTATTATTTTTTTTTTCTATTTTATTTTATTTTATTTTCCATGATTCACGCTGAGAAAAGTGAAAAACTATGCACAATGCTTTATTATTCACACAGTAGTCATGTGTGTGGGTTGTTGGAAAATGCTTTTAGCTCCTGTTTTATACCCAAACCTCTGGTGGAGCATATACATTTATATAGTATGTGCCTGCATGATGTTTGTTGAAAAAAAAAATACCATTTTTCTGGCATGGTGATATTAAAGCCGAGCTAATGTGAGCTTAGGACAATGAAAATGTGGAACAAGCAGGAATGGATATAGGGGCGATGGGGCAAGAGGGGGATGGGGGTAATATGGGTTTTCTACTATAAGGTAGTTTTACGTATATTTTATTTCGTTCAAAAAGTCTAAATGGAATTGCAACACACACAATGTAGCAACATGATGTACGGCGTATTATGGATGAATTGTCGTTTGGAATTTCTATATATGTATGAATGTAGAATATGTAGTGGAAGAAAAAAAAAAAAAATATGGAAAAGAACAAAATGGAAAATAATTTTGTTTTTTTTTTTTTCATTTTTAATGTAAGGATTGTTGTATATTTCTGATGATACTGTAGGTATGTAAGTATTTATTATACGTATGTATTGCCTGCTGTTGGTGTTATTTGCTGAGGAATGTTGTACCATTTGTTTGGCTTTCATCGGAACCCATTGAGCTTGAAATAAAAGAATGCTTAGGTGTTTGCAAATTGCAAATTGAAAAAGATAAGCAACTTTTTTTCGTTTCCTCTCTGCTTTCTCTCTCTGTCATACTCTCTTGATATATAATATATTTTAATGTGAATATAATAAAACAATGGTGATATTGTTATAAAATTTTTGTAGGTATATGAAAGGTACACTCTGGCATAGCGGAAATTTTTTTAGGATGTAACCATAAATAAACTGGAATTAAAACAAAAAGTACAAAAGAGAAAGTTGGTATTCAACATTTTTGTAAGTAGAAATGTGCGTGAATATGTTACAACAAAACAAAATAACAAACCATTGAAAGACTCGCCATTCATGAATTGTATGTAAAAAGATATCCATATAATATAGACTATCTCTTTAGTTATGTATGTAATTTCAATGCAAAAACACAAAAGAAATTAACTGAAAAAAAAAAAACTAAAGGAAATCTTCAGACAGGAATCGGTAATCTTGATGAATTAATTAAATAAAGATTTCATTCTACAATGGAGAGAAGGGTCACCCGACATTTCCACCGTTCAATGTTTTATTTATGTATGTAGGTATGCTAAAAGAAGATAGTTAATTCCTAATTAACATCAATATTATTTTCTAATAGTAATTTGGCAAGTTTGAGTTTGTTTTCGAAAACTATGTCATATGAACTTTCAAACTACACTGGTCGCCAAAAAACAAAAAAAAGTCGGGAGCAAGAACTCTGTTAGGTGATTACAATTAACTTGAGTTTGCTGAATTCAAAACTGTTAACAGATTTATACCATCACGTCTAGTTTTTGAGCTCTGCTCATCACTATTTTCGCTAAAAAGTCACAAAATCTAATCTTGAATGAAATGTTTTTTGACGTTTTATCTAAAATATATATTTTTCTGGAATATTTTACTTTTTTATCCAAATCAGGAGTCCAAAGCTGGAATTTGGTTCAAATATGCTTCAAAAACCATAAGTTACCTTAACCACCAAGATTTTGAGATTTAATAAATTTCTATACCAAATATCTTTTAGAAAAAAATAGTTTTGAAAAAAAAAAAAAAATAAACATATTTAAGACGATAAAGTATGGCTTTTGGAGATTGCGTTAGTAGTTTTGCGAAAAAAAAAATTAACGGTTATGAAATTCAACGCCAAAAGTACCAACAAAATGCGTTTTTGACCTGTTAATATTCAAATATTTCCAAAACGCGACGTGCCAGTGAAATTTTGACTTTAGATTCGGAATCAGCACACAAAAATCTATTCGAAAAATATGGTTGGGTTTAAGCTCTATTTTCGTTGCCGACCAGTGCTATCAACAAGGAAATGTTCTCCAAATAAATTGGCTTGATTAAATACTATCTAGGTATTTTAAAACTGCTTTTAAACGCCTTTTCTGCTAAAGTTTTTTTTATTTAAAGTATGGCTCTAATTAATGTTTATTTTAATGTATAGGTTATGATATTAAGAAAGTCATACAAAACTACTGCATAAACAGTATTTAGATTATTCTTTAAATAAATGTTACGCATACACCACAGTGACCCATACGAATACGAATTTCCATACACACACTAATTTTAAAATTTCATATTTTAAATGGCGACAATAATTTTAATGGAGACTGAAGGCTTTTTTGCTTTTTAGTATTCTTATGGTAGACCCATAACTTGCAGCAAATTGTATGTCTTTAATTTTTAATGGGGACTTTTGGAAATCATAGTGAATTAATGTAAACATAAATTAATGTACTTTAAATAATGGTACCAAAAAAAACGGATGGTACCAATACCAAGATGGATCTTCATTCAAAGATACCAGAAGTTTGTGTACAAGTGATTTATTTGCTTCCTTCTAGTCGCAAGATGCCCTTGAGAAAAAAAAGCCGATTGACAATTTTCGGATTTGCAGGGATTTTGAAGTAAAGAAAACACCTTTTTAAAAGATTTTAACATCCAAATTAAGTACAACATTCAATTTCTTCGACAATATTCATTATTCATAAAGTTGTTTTATGTTTTCAAAAAATTTTCAAATATATTCTTTCATTTCATTTATTTGCATCAAATAAAGAATATTGTTCCAATAAAAACTTTTCTAACAAATCGATCTTTTTGTTATAAATAATAAACTCTGACTGTTTTAATAGATTTCGATCAGCTGCCGTTTTGGAAATATTACCGTTTGAAAATGAAAAACAAAAAAAAACGTTTTTTTACCAGTTTTGATGTCATGCCTTTATTTGAAGATTTTTTAAAAATTTAAATCATAACAGTTTCTATAAGAACCTTCCTTCTTTCAAAAACTGTTTAAATCTTTGCAAAATCTTTTTTACTGCCCGAGATATTTTGAAATGAAGTAAGTGTGTTTTCATCAAAAAGTAGATGAAAACGTTATATCTGTTTGATACATTACAATAAGCAAAAAAAACTGACGATATCTCGAACAATAAAAAAGATAACGAAAAGATTTAAAAAGATCTTGAAAGAAGGAAAATAGTTCTTATAGAAACCGTTATTATTTATATTAAAAAAAAAAAATTTCTTCACATAGATAAAGCATAACCTCAAAAGTTGTTTTTTTACATCTTCTAACGGTAATATTGATAGGATATTTCTGACTTCAAATTCGAATTCAGCACACCGAAAACCTACAGAAAAGAATATATTAGTCTCGGCATTGATATCTAAACTACGAACAACTGCAATTATTAAATATGTAATTCTACATATTTAATTCAACAAATAAGGAATAATTAACTGCACTATTATTTTTAACCTGTTTCGATAAATTGAACATGATATTGTTTCCTCAACAAATATGAGGCGTTCAGAATAATAAATGGAATAAGGCCATATGAATTTTGAGAAGCTCTCTTTTATAAACTAAAGGAATTGCTAAAAAAAAATGTTTTATAGACCAATAGCTTCAAGTAGAGAAGTGGACTTGACGCACTATAATTCTGAACTCCTCATATATGTCAATTATTATTTCTCGTCCTCAGTTATTTTCCAAGCTAATGGAATGGAAAATTTAGTTGATGATTTTATCGATTGATTACGAGTTTCTTCTCATAAATAGATTCCCACAAAACCAAGTTTTAATACTGTTTTTTTTTTTTTTATTTTATCAGCCTTGACATACTCGTAATAGCCCTTTTTCAAATAACACCGACCTCTATAATTATTATGTATTATAAATAATGAATAAGAGAACTGTTTATTGCAGACACTGTCTTTAGGGGCCACTTCAACTCATACTTACACAAAATAAAAACAACAACTTTACCTACTGCAATAAAAAGCAGCAACTTCCTACACTCGTTTTAATTGTTTCTTATTTGCCTATGCAAATATACCTACAAACCTTTTTTTATTATACAAAAATAGAAGCATGCAATTAACACTTGACTTCCTGTGCCGACATTTTGTAAAAAGCATAAACAAAAAAAAAAAAAAAAGGAATAAGAAAAAGGAAGCTCTAAAAATAGAAAAAAAAAAAAAAATGAACAAAGTGGGCTGCCTTGAAGAGCTTTTTACACCAGTTGGCCGCCAAATACTAAAGAATCTTTCCGTTTTAAAAATGGATTTCCTTTTCCTTTCTATACACAATATATCTACATATACATTTGTAGTAATTATTACAACAGAACCGTGGTAACGTAAAATTAAATACAAAACAAAACAAAACAAAAAAATAATAAAAATAACCGTCGACACAAAACAGGAAATGGAAATGTGCACTAAATAAAATAAATAAAAAAAAAAAAAAAAGAAAATTCTCAAGAAAAAGAACAACCCTGGACTCAGCCGCCATACAATATATAATACGGCAAGCCACATTTCCGTTAATTGAAGTTCGCGATAAAACCACATAATTAACTGTAAAGAAAAAATAATTAATTTAATTTTTTTTCTTTTTTTTTTTTTATAAGGAAAATAAGTATAATATAGCACCTCATATAATACGAATCTACTACCGACACTGGATAAGGATGGAAGTACTTAGGCGGGCTTATGTAGTTCGTTTTAATTATCGCCCATTGCCTGCCTCTGGAATAAGTACTATAACAAATCTAAATGATATATGGATGTAATTCGAAAAGGTGCGAACGGGAATGTATTAGTCGTAAAGTTACATCCATTTTTTTTTTTGTTGCAGGAGGTAAGTTTTTTTTCTCTCACTCACTCTTTCACAATCATAAGACGCTGGAATTGTCGGTTGGTGGACGTGTTTTCTCTTCCCGATTCGGTGAAAGGAGAAACATACATAAATATTAGAATTTATAGCAACAACCTTAAATATTGTCAAGGAATTGAAAATAAAGTTCACATAAAGATCGGTAAGTTAACCTTATTTGCACCAAAAATTTGCGTAAAAAATATAGCAGCCTTTGAATAGAATGGCACAAATGACCAATTATTTTGACACTTGATGTGAATTTATATGTTACTATGGTATTTTGGTTTTTGTAGAATCTGATGAAGGGAACGTTTGGACCTCGTAAAAGATAAAACAAATAACTATGTCGCAAGTAGGGGAGAACGGGGCTTAGAGGACTTTTTTTTTTTAATAAAAAAAAAGACAATTTTTTTTTAGTTTAATGAAAAATGCACTCATGCACCTTCTCAGCAGCGTGTGTTTTGTTTTTTTCTATTTAATGGCTTTGCCTATAAAACAGGTTCATATTTTTATCAAATTTTGGAATTTATAGCTTTGCAAAATGTTTAAACACACCTAACTAAAGTGGAATAACTTACTTTTTTTTTAATTTAACTTTTTCGCAATATAATATGAATTTATCTTTAAAAATGTTTCATCATAAATATTATTCGGTAAATTCAGAAGAAGGAAAGGTAATATACCTACATTACAGTTTTGAAAAAAAAAAATTAAAAATTACTTACATTGGATTTTTTTGATAAAAACTGAATTTTTGTATTGAAATAATTGATTTTCTTTGATTGACTTTGGCAAACAAGACCTTCAAACTTTATCTGTGTAACCTTCAAAAATAAAGGCTGTTAAATAAGGAAAAAAAAACTATTTATCTAAATTTTGAACTTTGAAAAAAAAAAATAAGTTAATTTAAAAAAAAAAAAACTTCTGATAAAAAAAGTCTTTGAAAATGAACCACTTTTTTATTTTCTTTTATAAAAAGTAAGACATAATTGACATTTTAAAAATTAAAAAAAGACATGTTCCCGTTTTTCAAAAATGCTTTAATCAATTTACTTAATTTTACAAAAATATTAGTAAGCCTCTAGCTTTTAACAAATGTATATTTAAATATTGTAAGCGTTTCCGTTGTGATCAATTTTTTTTTGTGTTTAGAGAAAATTTGTGAGAAATTGCATCTATTAATTCAACGATGGAAAGCTGTCCCTAACTCTCGTATATTTTTTTTTCCCTTAAATTACCTAGACAATATTTTGGTATCATTTAATTTATGAAAACAAAATAAAATTTTCGAAAACAAAATTTTTTTTGTTCACACAAATCTTCAATAAAATAAAAAAAAAAAAACAATACGGCAACATCGAAAATGTTTGATTAAATTTAAAATCTGAGCTGTTTTTCTGGTTTCCCTAATACTGCCATTAGTTAAGGAAGTGCCGTAATTTCAGTTTTAATTTTGACATAATTGTCTTTCAAAAATTGTAACATTTTTTGTAGATGTCGTACAGATATGGTTAAGGCATATTTTTAAAGGTGAAACGATAAGATGTGATAGCCAATGATTTAAAATTTATTATAAGTTGCCAGATAAAAAAATGGGGCAAATCGAAATGGAAGAAAACAAAACATTGTTTTTTTTCTAGATGTCGTATAAACATGATTGAAGTGAATATTAAAAGCTTAAATAATAAGCTTTCCGATGATATAAAATTTACTATAGGTTGTCATATAAAAATATTGACAATATGATGTGTAAAGAAAAAAAAGTTCATTTTTTTTCGATTTTTCTAATGAAAAATGTGTGATTTCAAAGAAATCATTTTTATACTTTTTACAAAACATAAAGGCTTTAGTTATGATTTAGGACTCATTTGAAAGGCCTTAATATACCTAAGTTTATTCGATTTTACTTGAAGTTTTGGTTATAGCTACTGTTGACTAAACATAAATTGTAATTTAAAATATAAAAGTTGTAAACAAATTATTTTGAAAATTTTGACTCATTTTCACCGTTTTTATAATATGTGTTTTACTCATTCCTTTTTAATGATGGATGAATACGGGACTGGAAAACTTACTAAATTATGAATTAAGGAAGTTTTACTCGCATTATCAAGTCTTACCGTACCTAACATTTATGATATTTTTTTTTTTCATTAGATATAGACCCATAATATAATAGCAGATGGGTCACTTATGCTTGGTCTGGTGTGGCTCCTCTACTGTCTGTTACAACAAAAAACAAAATTCATGGGTTAACATTAATCTTGCTTAATACAGACCGTGCTGGCGCCGCCGCTTCGCCATAGAAGAAAAAAATACAAAATTGTATTTATCTAAAGTAACTCAGATTTATATTATTATGAGGAGTCGAAAATATTTCGTTGAAATTTTAACGTGTGATAAGTGCGGTGTTGTTGGTTGGGTATAATAATAATGCATCTTAAATTTGAGTTATGTTTTTACTCGTCTTGTAGCATAAAAAAGGACTCAGTTATTTTAACCATTCTTAATGTGAAGCATATTTTATGAAAAAACATAGAGAAAAAAAAATATAAAGAAACAGGGTCTTGTAATATTTTAAGAACTTGAATAATGTATATATTTTTTTTTTCTACAAAGAAAAAGTATGACAAAAATTAACACGAACTATATTTTGTGATTAAGGGAGGGTTATTATAAACTATCGTTGAATATTTGTATCAATGAAAAGCAAAAACGTTTTTTTTTTGTTTTTTAACACTTCACTGTATAATTTTCCACTGATTTTGATCAACCTCGCACTTAAAATTTTAAAACTAAATATGTAAGTTTAAATTGAATCTATGTTCCATTTCTCGTAATCTTGGTTAGATCTATAAAAGACGATAAACTAAAAAAAATAACATTTCGAAAAAAAAATCAATAAAACCTTTTAAGAATCGCGAATCTTACAAGTAAGGATCCAGTCACAAATTTTACCACTATCTTATTCCAATAGTACCTTTTAACCAATAACGACATGCAAACTCATTAATAAATTGAAATAAAACCAATTGAAGGCACCAATTTGACAAACCACGCGACTTGAGTTTAACAAAACAGATTAATCGAAATATCAAATGCCACATTAAGGTGTGACATGGTATAGCATGTAAAGCATTTTTCAACTTTTTCTGATATTTGGGGCTGAGTTAGATTAATAAATTGTTGATTTTATTTATTAACTGATTAATGAAGTCTAATGCACAATTATATCAATTAAAAGAATATAAAAATATATTCGAAGTTAAGGAAAGGGTTAAATTTTGGGGCTCCATTGATATTTGGGGGCCCCTACTTTTTTTTTGGGGCCCTTGATGTATCATTTGTTGGTTGCTTAGATTATTATTATTCAAGTAACATTTTTTGGGGCCCTAAGATAATGTATAATTTTTTTTTAGAAAACCGATTTATTTTTTGGGGCCCCTGAGGTAATATTTTTTATTATGCATCAAACTGAAGAATATAATTTTTCTCTTTTGTTTTTGTTTTGTGTCAAATATCTTTTCTTTCGTTACTTTTATAATAGGTAAGTTGCCTTTTCTGCATTGTCTCCAGTCGGGGCCCTGGCGTGTCGGGGGCCCCGAGGTACCACCGCCCCACTTGCCCCAATGGTGTGTCCGCCCCTGGCCCAGTGGGAATGTTTTGGAGTAAAATTTTGGCAGAGGTCTGAGAGATGTTGCATTGTACGATTATTGGTTTTGCGTTAAAGGAAGATAAGTACCATGCCAGGACCTAGTAGTTAAAGAGTTAACTTAGAAATTACCAATTTAAAGAGTAAAACTCTATCAAGAATTTAAGAGCAAAACCGCAACTACGTATTTATCATTATTCGCCAAAAAAAATGCTTGCTTTGGGCAACGTTTATCCTGCCTGTTATGGAATTCTTCCGCACTACGTCTGCGCGGCTTTTTGACCATAGCACCATTATCAGAAATTTCTATTGCACCGCGCCGCCGCACCACCAACGCACCGACGCCGCACCATCATCAAACATTTCTAAACCGCTGCCACAACACCGCATTACGTCTGTACCATTTTAAAAATTTCTAAACCGCTGCATTACCTCCGCACCATTTCATTTTAAATAAAACTTTTGGGAACCAAAAGCCTTCGTAGTACAAATTTTGAAGTTTTTTTTGCAAACTTTTATCGTTTCCACGGCATTCGAGGCTAATCGCCAAACTTTTATCCGGAAGACTTTTTAATGTTGAAAGAAAATGTTAATAATTTTATTTAAACACCATTAATTCTTAATTTCGACCATTGAACTACATATCTATTTTGCCCCAGAGGTCCTTGGTTCGAACCTTAAGAAAGCCGAATACTTTTTTTTATCCTTTTTTTTTACAAAAAAAATATTATTTAATCATTCCTCTTACCGTCATATAACCATATCAAGTAAAAATATAGTCCGTATATTTCAGATAACGTTATTTTATTTTCCCTAAAAATATGTATGTGAGAGTCGTTTAAAGACAAGCTGATGGAGTATCATATTAAAGCTTATTATCTCTTTAAGAATCAAATTTCAAAATGTTTTGTCTTTTGTCTGTATTAAAGTATTTCATTATTTTGAAAACCTATAAGTTCGTTTGATAGATTGATGTTTACTAATAGTATAAAGTCCCTGCGACTCAATCGTGCGTTTTATTTATTTATATTAAGATTTTTTTTTTCATTTCTAAATTTTCAAATCACTTAATACCTATGATCTTCTTTGAAAAATAAAAAAAAAACTTTTAATTGAAGTTGTGACTTAATTTAATTGCTTTTATTGATTCTTAAATAAATAAAAAACAAAATCGGAGATAAGATAATACGATTCTCTCAATGAACAATATATGTGCCTATATACCGTAATACAAACAGGAATGATTTTTTTTTCCAATCTCCAGGCCCATCACGGAATCAAACGTCACTGAATGTTTTGTCTTTGGATTCAATATCAAATAAAATGCACGACTGGGGTCGCACGTACTTGCTCTTGCAGTTCAAAGCATTTTTATGTTAGTTTACTTGTAGATTTTACGAGCTGCCTCTAAAATAAATTTTAAAGAAATTTTGTTGAGGTTGGGGAAGAGCCAACATTTAGACTAAATTTTTTTCATATAAAAAAATTTTTTTTTTTGTATTTGACTTTTTTGAGAAAAAATAAAAATGCAATTTTATTGCCATTGCTTTAAATATTACGTATACAAAGTTTAATCAAAATCGTTAGAGCCGTTTTCGAGAAATTCGCAATATCGTATTTTTTTGTATGGGAGGTATACGATCTAAACGAGATATAAAAAAAACAAAAAAAACCAACTTTCAGAATTCCATAAAAATCATCTGTACCAAATTTGAAGAAAATCCATCCACGCGTTAAGGCTGTGGAAATGTGTACAGATGGACGCACAGACGCACAGACGCACAGACGCACAGACGCACAGACGCACGGACGGATTTGCGAGACCCACTTTTTTGGAATTCTCCATCATCGTAATGTTGGTTTTGATTAAAACCTCAAATTTTTTTTTCGACACGAAACCAATACTTGCCCTATAGAGCAAGTAAAAAACACCAGAAATAAAAATAAGAGATACAAAAAAAAAAAAAAAATACCAAACTTAGGTCGAAAAGCAATGACCCTCTTTTTTTTCGTCTTATCAACTTAAATCAGTATCCTCGTTGGCTGAAGGGACATCCAATAAAATAAAAAAAAAAAAAAAAAATCCAAACTTTTTCATTCACCTAATGTGTTGGAAAAATAAAATGTCACCCAGGAGAATTTCGTTTCGAAAATTAATGATTGCCTTTCACTTTGCTGTTCGATGGACGGACATCAGGGAGAAGAAAAAACCTTCTCTCTTTAAAAAAAAAAAAAAAACAAAAATAAATGAAAACGAAAAAAAAACAACAAATTTAATAAAATAAAAATATTTTTCTCAAATGAAAATGGGCTTTGAACCTAAAGTTTGACAATCGATCCCCATAAAACATCGCCAATTGACGGTAATTAATGGAGTCCAATTTTGACATATGTCAGGGGTGCCTACGAGACGCGACGAAGAGCCATCGTGTTGTGTTGTGTTGAGTTTGTTAAATTGCATGATGGTGTCAACAGTCTGTCACTTGTCACGAATATTGTATCTCCCTATTATGTATCGAGACTTTTGTTTGCTTCTAATGTGTTATAAAAATAGTATAAGACTCTTCAGAAAGCCACATTTTGACATTAACATTTACTTGTTTTCTTTTTTTTTCTTTTAGGCTTATAAAAAATGTATATTAAAGTTATTGCTTCCATCTTCTCGTGAACTTTTTTCAGCCTAAAGTATTTATGGATTTGGAGGAAAAATAAAAATAAAAATAAGGCAATTGGTCTCAATTGGTCTCAATTTCAATTCATGTCGTTCGAATAAATTGATTTAAAAATATTTACTTGATCTTGTGATTTAATATAATATGTAAAGTAGTGCACTGTTACAATCCATCTAAGAACTCTGGTCAAACAGATTAAAACGCATGAAAGGTGGCCGAAGTAAGGCTTTGTGCACACTTGCATCTTTCGAAGCTCAATGATGAACCAGTTTGATTCTAACAGTACTTACTGTTAAATTGATAGTAGGCACATGCACACTAGGGTGGTTCTTTTCCGGGACATACATTATTATAATAATTATACAAGATCTAATGATATTTTCTAACAAGAAACTGCTTTTCGAAAGCCATGCTACCTAGAATATTAATAAGCTCACATACCGATATAGTACAGGTAAAATAGGCATTTAAAAAAAAAATGTATACACTCATGAAACTTGACAAAAAGTTTGCTTTTGGGATAAGAACCAAGGACAAAAAAAGTCTATACAAAAAAGTTGGGTGGAAGGGTGTTTTTTCGCGGACAAGAGGGAGGGGGTGAAGCTCAAAAATATAGTGCAAGAAATTGTGTGTGGAATATCATCATATGAAACATGTTTTTAAGGTATTTTTTTGATGTTGAATCTAATGACATAAAAATAAAGTCAATACGATTGCTCTAAGAAAAGTTATTGCCGATTAAAAACAAGGGTGCTTGTTTTTTCACTTTCACAGGTAAAATATAACAGAAACCTATGTGAAAAACATGCTACAATGACAAAATTCGGGATAAAGGTTTTAGATAAAGCAGGGACAAAGGATTCATAAAGTTTTTAAAAATACTTTAACAAATTAGGTGACTTTTCTTATAAAAATTTATTTTTTAAAAAATATTTTTGGTGAAAGGGTGTTTTTTGGTGGGTTGAGTTGTGTGTGAGAAAGGTATCATAACAGCTGACTTATATTTTATTAATTTTTAAAACTTGGTGAAAAAGTTTTGTTTGGTATAAGAATTAAGAATCCATAAAGTGTACAAAAGTTTCTTGAGTTAAAGGGTGTTTTTTTTTTTTTTTAAGATATGATGAAATTCGGAATTAGTACCACAACAACTGGAAAACTGTTTGATTTATAACAGAAACCAAGAATCTAAGTAGTCTATAAAAATATTTTAGGTGAAAGGGTGTTTTTTTTTTTTGGGAAATAAGGGAAATCTGCGATAAGTCCGACAAAATCAATAGTATAAAAGTTACCCTTATGAAATTTATTAAAAATGTTGTATTTCCCATGGGAATTACGAATAAAGTAAAACTGTAAATTTTTTTCATGTGAAAGGGTGTTTTTTTTAGATGTAAAGAAAATATGGGTATATTTGGAAAAGTGTGCAATTTGTTTCTTTTGTTTTTAATAGTGTTAGCTTTTGCACTTTTTAAAAGCTTGACTAACCTTCTTCTTTTTCTCAAGTAGAATATAGGGAATATAGAATGCTAAAATAAAGCTTAAAAAATCGCTAAGCACTTTTGCAAAAATTGAAAAAAAAAATGACGCTGCTTTCGCTACTTATTTTAAAGATTACTATTTTAGTCTTTATTTATTTATATTTATTTTTATTTATAATGATCTAAAAACAAAAATACATTTTTCAAAGTTTTTGTAACATTTTACTAAACCAAACATAATATGTTGAAAAAAAATGTTGCGCATACACCACAGTGACCAAATTGAAAATAGCCTAATTCAGTAGTTTCTTCTTTTCTTTATTGAAAAAAATATTGAATGTGTTGCCACACCGTTATTTGGCTGTATGTGACAAACTAATATACATAAATTACTAAAACGAAGTAGAATAAGAGCCGACTTAACATGTTGGGAGTCGAGTGATAACTGATATCTGAGATTACTTGATTCAACGTTGCATCAACCTATCTTATAAATAAGAACATATTTTATCAAAACTTTCTTCAGGCAACCATTTCGAGAATCCTTTGTATTATCCTTGCGTATTCCTAGCACCATCGATCGTCAAATTTTTAAAACAAAGCTTTATCCATAATGATGATGGTACATCACCGAAACACGTTGCATCGTTTTGATTTTTGATTTGAATTGAAAAAATCCAGTCTCACATATTTTCTTGGAAATTGAATTTTTTATGAGCAACCCTTTGTAGGGTCAGTCGCAATAGTCAGTCCAATGCACTATGAAGCCAAGATGATCGGGTTTGTATCCCAGCCCTCAGCACTTTAAAACATTCCTTTTGCGTGGAACTGACAAAGCATCAAAGAGTATCATTGTCAGGATTTAGTGTATTCTTGTTTAGCAATTCCATCTCGGCCTCTATACCCTGGTTCAACAGATAAGATTTCTTTTTGGGTAAATTTGATTGCTTCATTCAGTATATATATTAGGGTGGGTCAAAAAAATCGAAATTTTTTTTTTTGATTTGGTACTCCGAAAAATCGATTGCTAGACCCCTCTAGAATATACACACCAAATATGAGCTCTTTATATTAATGGGAAGGTCCTCCGCTTTGCAATTTTCCATTTTTACATCAAGCTTCTACTAAAAAAAAATAATTTTTTTATTAATTGACTTTTTAGCAAATTTCTTTTCATATTCTTGTAGGAAATTGAACGCTCTACAAAAAAGGCCTTATAAACTTTTTTCGTTTATCTAACCGTTGAATAGATATTTGAGGTCCAAAAATCGAGAAAATCTTTAAAAATTCGTTTTTTGTTCTTAATTTTGTAACAAATTGAAAAATTATAATGATCAAACGCGCAAGACATATTCTTGTTGAAAATTGATTGCTCCACAAAAAAGGTCTTGTTAACTTTTTTCATTAATCTAACCATTCTAAAGATATTCGAGGTCAAAGTTAAAAAAAAATATAAAAACATTTTATATTTTAAAAAATTTTCTAATTCACTGAAACTTCATTATTTTCAAATTAGCAAGATATATTCTTGTAGAGGCTTAAACGTTCTACAAAAAATTCCTTGGAATGAAATTGATTGCTTTAACCGTTTAGAAGATATTGGTATCCAAAACCAATGCTCACTGATTTCAATAGTTTTCTTATGACCCGTATGCACTGCGATTTGGATACTAATATCTTCTAAACGGTTAAAGCATTCAATTTCATTTCAAGGAATTTTTTGTAGAACGTTTAAGCCCCTACAAGAATATATCTTGCTAATTTGAAAATAACGAAGTTTCACTGAATTAGAAATTTTTTAAAAATATAAAATGTTTTTATATTTTTTTTTAACTTTGACCTCGAATATCTTTAGAATGGTTAGATTAATGAAAAAAGTTAATAAGACCTTTTTTGTGGAGCAATCAATTTTCAACAAGAATATGTCTTGCGCAGTTGATCATTATAATTTTTCAATTTGTTACAAAATTAAGAACAAAAAACGAATTTTTAAAGATTTTCTCGATTTTTGGACCTCAAATATCTATTCAACGGTTAGATAAACGAAAAAAGTTTATAAGGCCTTTTTTGTAGAGCGTTCAATTTTCTACAAGAATATGAAAAGAAATTTGCTAAAAAGTTAATTAATAAAAAAATTATTTTTTGTTAGTAGAAGCTTGATGTAAAAATGGAAAATTGCAAAGCGGAGGACCTTCCCATAAATATAAAGAGCTCATATTTGGTGTGTATATTCTAGAGGGGTCTAGCAATCGATTTTTCGGAGTACCAATTCAAAAAAAAGAATTTCGATTTTTTTGACCCACCCTAATATATATCTTTTGAATGAGTTCATCGATTTCTTCCTGGAATTGTTGGAGAGTTGAAAAAAAAAGGTCTTGATTTGAGACCTTATTGAAGATTGAAAAAATTGGGATTTTAAAATGCCATAATATATCTCGTTTCCAATTTACTTAATTTTAAATTTTTAAAATTAAAAAAAAAGCAATTCTTTCAATAAAATTTCATTCATTCATTCAATTCTTTTAGGCATAATATTCTGCTCCTAAATAGGTTGGCCTTAAATAGCAAAATTAAACATTTTGAACTGTTATACCCAGTTCCGAAAAAATAGTTTTTTTTTTCAGGTAACAAAAAAGTTACATAAAACAACAGAACCTGAACTGATTTCCATTCCGCTTTGTTGATGTTTTTGTTCGACCCACGACTACGACTAACGGCAAAATAATAATTTAAACCTTTTTCAAATACGGCTTCGAGAGTTTTGTGGTTTTGTTTATTTTACCCATCCACATTTATATTATCTTTACCATGGATCATATTTGTTTACTTTCGGTTCATCCTTTATCCCTTTTTTAGGTTAATAAAATCATCATCATCGTACAGGTGCACATATGTATGTATACACACAAACACAAATAAAATGAGTTTTAACCTATAGACATAATAAATCTAAGTGAATGTTCTGATTTTGGAATAACGTTATAAGGCAATTTGCAGAACCGCCTGAATCAAACAAATAAAAGATTCTAAAATGCCCTTTCGGCAAGAATTTATTTTCTTAGGTCTTGAATAACTTAAATTTAGTTGCAAATTCATAGGTATATATGAACATCCACATTCAGCAAAGCTATTTTATTAATTTTTCCTAACAGAAAACATATGGTATTACTGTATAAGGTATAGGAAGGTATATTTGGTTTAAAATCTTTGTTGGTCGGGTAAAGTATATGTAGGTAACTTTATTATTTTAGGTTAACAAAGTTTTCAAAAAAATAATTCTCTGTTTGTTGTTCTTTGAAACAGGTGATGAAAATAGAGCAAAGAAATCCGTTGGTTTGCTTAAAGCAGACTGTAGGTACCTATATAATATTTTTTTTTAAACCAAGACAGAGAAATTATTAAAATTAATTGCACGACTGGGTTGCACGTACTTGCACTTATGGTAAAAGTTTTTCAGAATTTTAAAGTTTTTTTAGCATTAGTAAAACTCAAATTTAATTTTATTTTTTATATTAAAAGATATTTTACAAAAGGATTAAAAATTATTTATAATCTCAAACTAATTGTGCCATTTAAATTCTTGTATAACAAAAAATTTTTCAATAAAATATACAAACAAAATTGGTATGGTATCCAAATGAAATTGTTATTCAACACATAAAAACAAAATTTAAAAAAATATCAATCGGTTTTCAAACAAAATGCACGACCTGCTCTTAGAGAACAAGTTGCTAATATTTTCAAGACTTTTTATAAGGAAACTAGCTGACCCGGCGGACTTCGTTCCGCCATTTCTTGTATTTATTTCTATTTTCGACTTTGTAATTTGTCATAATTCCCAATACAAAAAGGAAATCAAAACTTGAAAAGTTCGTACAATTAATTTAAAAATATTCACTTTTAAAATTTAAAAAAAAGTGGCCTATGTTAAAAACGTTTTTTAAGTTTTTTAATTTACCATTGTGAAGCTTGTAGTGAATGTAGCGTTATGTGTGATATATCAAATGAAAGGTAATATTATCAGGATGCTCAATAAAGATAAATCAAATTTTTGTAAGCTCCAGATCAAAAGATGTAACGTGTTGAAAAATAAAGTTTTATTTTACTGATATTTCAAATTTGTCATTACAAAATTAATTAAAACTTTGTACAAATATAGTCTTGCCTATTATCTATCTACACTGTAAATTTCATTCATTTATCTATTGAAGAAAAAAAGATAAAAATAAAAAACTGTTAAAAACGGCCAAAAAATTTGGGACAAAAAAAATTGTTTTTCCCATTATTCGGTCAAAAATCGATTTAAAAATTCAAAAGTTTGTACATGCATGCGCCTGACTAAAACCTATATTTCCTATAAATTTTTGCAGACTTTTACAAATTCCAAAAAATAAAAGACTACTCAAAAATGTCCCTAAAAATTAGGTTGTTTTTCAAAAATTTTTATTTCAAAATACAGGGCCTATGAAAAAAATCCGTTTTAGACCCCTAATTTTTTTTTTAAATATCTTTCTTATGGTGTAACTCAAATTTCTGTGCAAAATTTTGCGTACCTCTAATAAGTCTTTTGTCGAAGGTCTATGACTGCAAAAAAACCCTCACAACTTGGTTTTGAAATTTTTTTGAATTTTTTCAATACCTTTTTTAACTATTGAATAAATTTGTCTATCATTTAAAAAAAGTCAACTCTTTACGACTTACCGTTTAGAAAATAGCCTCTTTTTTCAATGTCGTGTTACCCCTATTTACCCTATAAAATCTTGAATTTTTTTTGCCTTAAACCTTCTCCTCTTATGCCTCTTTGATTTCAAAAAAAAATTAAGAAAATGAGTCAGTCTGTGTGGCCGGTTAGCGAACGTACACAAAACCAAACTTTAATATATATAATAGATATACCTATACATAATATGTAATATGTTTACTGAATACAGTTTATTTATTTATTTTTATTAAAATAAAAAAACTTGTTATTTTCATTTAAACATTACACTGGTTAACAAGGGTTCTGTTGCCGGAACAAAAATATACTTTTCTGAAGGTTTTCGGTGTGCTGAACTCGAATCCGAAGTCAAAAAAATTCTAGCAGCTCCCGTTTTTGAGATATTACCGTTAGAAAATGCAAAAAAACGTTTTTTTGAGTTTTTCGGACCTTATTCTATTGTATAAGGAAAATTGTTTGAGCATATTTAGTAACGGTTTCTATAAGAACTATTTCCCATCTTTCGATACCTGTTTAAATCTTTTCAATATTCTATGTATTGCCCGAGATATCTTAAACTGAAGTCAGTGGGTTTGGCTTCATATATCATAAAGAAGATAATGACATTATAAAATTTTTAAAAATATCAAACAACTGAGGATATCTCGGGAAGTAAAAAAGATATCGGAGAGATTTAAACAGATTTAAAAAGGTGGTAAATAGTTCTTATAAAAACCGTTCCTAAATATGCTCAAACAATTTTCCTTATATAAAAGAATAAGGTCCGAAGTGCTGCACTTTCTAACGGTAATATCTAAAAAACGGGAGCTGCTAGAATTTTTTTGACTTCGGATTCAAGTTCAGCACACCGAAAACCTTCAGAAAAGTATATTTTTGTTCCGGCAACAAAAAAAAAGTTTAATTTTGTAAACCAGTGTTATTATTTGTCAACTGACAGATTGTCACAAATTGAATTCAAACATAAGAAATATTGGAACAGAATGGCAACACCTACGATATTAAAATATGCATTTTTAAAAAGCCAGAACCCAGAAACTTATTCCTATCTGTTAAATTAAAATCCTTAATTAAAAAAAATACCTATTCGGATTTTTTTTAAAACAAAATCGTTCGAGCCGTTTTCGAGAAAGTTGAACACAAAAGCGATACTTGACAGGTACCGTTTTGTTGTGAAAAAAAAATTTTAAAAAAAAACCTCTTGGGAGTCGCCAGAAAATGCTACATACCAAGTTTGATACTAATCGGATACGGATGTATCCTTATCACAAACGGACTAGCGGGACTCACTTTTATGGTCACACGACATGTACTACCTACTATTAATTTTGGTCTCTTTCTAGTGCATTACCACTTATTTAGATTTTGATTGAAATTGGCTATGACATTTTTGAGAAAAAGAAACGGTCTATGGCAGGTTCCGTTAATAACGATTCAAAAAAAATATTTTTTTTTTAATTTAAATGTTGACTCTTATTTAAAATACAACAAACAACAAATTTAATCAAAATCGCTAAAGCTGTTTTTAAAAAAAAAGTGACCTACTGAAAAATTTAACCCAAAAATTTTCTTGTGGCTAAAATGTGAGTTTTGTCAAAACATCGTTGTTGTTGTTGTTTTTTGTTAGATTTTGTTAGAAAATTTCAACTTTTTCTTATATGTATCATTTTGTTGATCTGTCAAAACAAAATTGTTTGAGATCAATTTTATGAATGAATATACAAGAGAAAAATAAATTGGTACTATAATAATTCTTTCTTAATTGAATTTTAAGCAAATTGAAACAAAAACATGCATTAAATAATTTAAATATGAAAACAAGCACAAAATTCCCTTCTCATATCTTCCCCTCTCTTCCTAATTTAGGTACGTGTTTAACAGGGGGGTCATTCCGTAATTTTGAAAACGATAATCGAATCGATGATAATCGTTTTACAGTTTGAGAATCTTTAAAGCTATTTTAAGTCAATTCTGATTCAATATTTCCTAAATAGTTTATATAAATAAAAGTTTTCGTATCTTTAGAAGTCGTATTAGTCTAGGTGATTTAGTAGTTGCCTCTAACTCGGGTGTCCGAGGTTCGATTCCCGAAATTGAAATTGTTTTTTTTTTTTTTTTAATTTCTCAATAATCGTCAATAAATAAACGATAGCTAAATAGGTCTCGTTTTTGAAGAATTTATTCGTTTTTGGATGCAGTATTTGATTTTTTAAAAGTGTTTGTTAATTTATTCCAATCGCCGATTAATTTGCAAAGTCCACAAAAAAAAATATAAATGATTAATTTCTACAAAAAACCATAATGTTAGAGTAATATTATTTTAATATGTGTATCGAAAAACTTTTCATTTTTTAATACAAGATATAGCCGGAATGTATGTTGAACGGCGGCCGTTGTTTATATTAATAATTTCTAATACTAAAACGAACGTTTCTTTGGATAGGCGAAAGTTTTGAAAAAATCTGTGAGAATTATTATCAAAATGGTCATGTACACTTACAAATGCGTTGGAAGAGACAAAGGATTTGATTTGTCTCTAAGTTGCCTTCTTAATCGTATCGTACCTATATAATTTTTGAAAATTTTCATTTTCCAAAATTAATGCGTTTAAACGTCGAAAAAATTTGGATCAATATGAATTTTTTAATGACCCAAAAGTCAAAACTTACATACATTGAATATAATTTTGGAAAATGCATAAAGTGTTTTGTTACACCTATTAAAATAATTTACTCTAACATTATGGTTATTCGTAGAAATTAATCATAAATATTTGTTTTGGTTAGTGGGGTTTTGCAAATTAATCGGTGATTGGAATAAATTAATAAACACTTTAAAAAAATCAAATATTGCATCCAAAAACGAATAAATTCTTCAAAAACGAGACCTATTTAGCTATCGTTTATTTATTGACGATTATTGAGAAATTAAAAAAAAAAAAAACAATTTCAATTTCGGGAATCGAACCTCGGACACCCGAGTTAGAGGCAACTACTAAATCACCTAGACTAATACGACTTCTAAGGATACGAAAACTTTTATTTATATAAACTATTTAGGAAATATTTAATCAGAATCGACTTAAAATAGCTTTAAAGATTCTCAAACTGTAAAATGATTATCATCGATTCGATTATCGTTTTCAAAATTACGGAATGACCCCCCAGATTAACATTGAAACTCAAGTCCAGAAGCTGAGTTTGAAAAAGTGAGAAAATGTAACTATTTGACACATAAACATTGCGTTTAGGAACGATGTTGTGACGTCACTTTGTTACATTTTGTAACTTGTTTCTTATTTAGGAACGATGAAAGTTAATATTGTTAATAATAGCTTTGTTCCATTGGAGGTAGTACACTCCGCGAAATAATTATAAGGACAAATTTTTTTAATTCGTCTTAAGATATGCAAAGGATATTATTTTTTATTTCTTTTATGAATAAGGAGACATGTATATGGGGGATTGTTTCCCACCATTTGTTTTTATTTAATTCATTAGAATACAATAATACAGTTATTTTTTCCGGGTCTGGAGCGAAATAATTATAAGGACACATCTGATTTTTGCACTAAAAGTGAGATTTAGCGAGATGAAATGTAAACAAAAGTAAGCAAAACAGTTAGAAAATGAATTTAAACCCATTATAACCATTTCAAAAGTAAAATTTTTCGGTTATTTTAAAATAAGGCGTGAAAAACCCCTGATCCAGGCAGAAATGGGCAAAATCGAGGCCTACCATGAATAGGGCTTGTGTAAATGGGAAAAACTGGAGGATTAGAAACGTCCGATTGTGTAATTGATAATTTAATTTACAAAGGTGACATGTATAGGTAACTAAAACGATCAGGGAGGAAGCCTTTGGTCGAAGAGAGAGACAAAAGTCACAAAAAATGAAGTATTTTTCGTGAGAATTTGACAGCAAGAGAAATTTTCGAGAAAATGAAATTGGAAGTGAAAGTATGTTGAGTGCACTAAATAATGGAGGTCAACTAAGCCCATTCCTACGAAGGTAAATGGTGAAAACCGGTGGTCTTGCCGAGACATAAACTTGCCCGCCTTCGCCTCGGCAAAAAGCATAGATTCTGGGATGAAAAATGGAAAAACTTTTAAGTTCATCAATGAGAGAAAGTTTAATTTGGATAGCCTAGATGGTGTACATAACGGTATAACTTCAAAAATACTTCGGCCCTGAAAATTTTCCACTGTAACCCAGAACAAGAGCAGTAGAGGAAAACCTCGTCTAAGGTGGCGCACGCAAGTGCAAATGGACCTCAATCAACTTGGCGTGCGAAACTGCAAGCAGCGAGCTTAGGATAGAGCTGGCTGGAGAAGCTCGTTGGTTAAGACCCAAATCCATAGTGGATTGCAGCCGCTTTATGGCGCTGCTGGTCACCCTAAGTAAGAAGTAAGTTATAAGTTATCCAACTTACCCTAAAGTTCCTATGTATTGTATATGTATATGGCAACTAAGATTTTGTTAAAAAGAGGTTGTCTATAAAGCCGGTTTACGGACGATGATTTTACGTGATAATGTCGTTAGAAAACAGGTTGTGTGCTTTTGTTTAAAATGAGTCAATTGAAGAGTTTATTTATTTCAAACAATCATAATTTACAAGAAAAAGCTAAAAAAAATACCTCTTTTCTTTTCTCATTATATTTATTTTTTTATTTTAAAAGCTTAAATTAAGTATTAAAATAATTTATTAAAAACAATCATTTCTTATGAATAAAGTGAAAAAATCACTTCCATCACCCAAATATAATAAATTTTATACCACCTGAAAGCTTATTGCTTCAGCTCAATATATATGTATCGATCATGTCTATTAGACATCTACAAAAAGAGCTAGAATTTTTTGAACTCGATCAATTTTCATCAAAAAAGCAAACAAAAACATATAATTTTATCTTCTCATGCTATTGAATCAATTTTTGTCAATGACAACCTATAACAAATTTTATAACATGTGAAGGCTCATTATTTCACCTTTCATATAACGTTTCAGTCTTATTTCTGCGATGCCTAGAAAAAAAGTTAGAATTTTTTAAAGCCAACCATGTCGAAACTCCAAACTGAGAATACGGTACTTCCCACACTGGTGGCTGTTTATGATCAACAGATGTCCACAGATGTTTTGAGGTATTTCGCAAGTTTTTTTTAATTTAACATTGTGTAGCTTGTAGTTAATGAACAGTTATGTGTGGTATATAAAATGAAAGGTAATTTCATCAGGATGCTCAATAAAGTTAAATCAAATTTGTATTTGCTCTAGATCAAAAGATATAACTTGTTGAAAAATAGAACTTTATTTTACCGTCATCTCAAAATTGATTGAAATTTTGCACAGATATAGTTCTATTATCTTTCTACAATATAAATTTCATTCATTTGTCTATTGAAGAAAAAAAGATAAAAATAAAAAACGGTTAAAAACGGTAAAAAAACTTGGAGCAAAAAAACTTGTTTTTCCCGTTTTTCGGTCAAAAATCATTTTAAAATACCAATTTTTTGCACATGTATGCGCACAGTCATAGACTACATGTTCTATTAGATTGAGATTTTTTGAACGCTACAAAAAATTAAAAAAAAATTTAAAACTCATCCAAAAATACCCCAAAATAAGTAGGTGTTTTTCAAAAATTCATATTTCAAAACGCAGAGACCTAAAAAAATCCGTATTAGACCCCTAACTTTTTTTTTTATTATCTTTCGAATGATGTTTTTTAAAATGTCAAAAAAATTTCCCCTACCTATAATCCCTACTTCG
This sequence comes from Episyrphus balteatus, assembly GCF_945859705.1. NCBI lineage: Eukaryota > Metazoa > Arthropoda > Insecta > Diptera > Syrphidae > Episyrphus > Episyrphus balteatus. Next base: position 85,461,559 of record NC_079136.1, on the reverse strand, counting down.
TCAAAGGTCTAGGTACTTCATGTGTTAGTTTTAGAAAAACAATTTATTACTTGGTTTTGAAATTTTTTAGAATTTTTTTCAATACCATTGTCAGTCTTGTAAGAAATTTATCTATCGATTGAAAAAATTCAACTCTTTACATTGTCGCGTTTAGAAAATAGCAAATTTTTTGCAATTTTGTTTTGCCCCTATTTACCACCCTATCAAAAGAAGGAATTTTTTAAAATTCTTCAAAAATATTCCAGCTTATTAATTTCATTTTAAAAACACATATCTAAGTCTTTATTATTAAAAACTAAGAACTAACCTAGAATAAAAAGCTTTTTTTTTAAATTTTTTGATCATTTTTAAATACATAATTGTACCCTTAAAAACCCTACTTATAACACTTAAAAGTTATAGAAAAAAAAAATTAAATAATTTTCATATTACTCGTCTCCCTTGTTCAAATTTAATTTCAATTTATCATTATTTTTAATTTTGCCATGAACCTTACCTGCAAACGAAAGAAAAAAAAGTTAAATAGAGAGGGATCAATTCACAGCTTCTTCGAAGACTCTCTTATTATAATATTTTCCAATATTCTGGACACGGTTCTAATTATCGACACATAATTACTTTTTGTGCCGACCAAATTGGATGTCGGTGAATAATGAATGTGCCATCAATTATTAGATTGAAGATTGAGAGTTTGTTTTTTTTTTTTTTTGCTTTCTTTCTTCTGTCTTGTTTGAAAAAAAAAATAAGCTTTCCCTTGGAGCTTATAACAAAAATAATAGAAAAGAAGAAAAGAAAATAAAAAATAATAAATATATATTTTATTAAAGAAAAGAAAAAACCTTTTCATATTTTAACAGGATTTTCAGACATTATTATTTCGTATAAAAACAAAATAAATTCTCATTGACAAGTCCAAGGATATAGGGCATTATAGAGAAAAAGGACTTTGGGCATTTATTCCATTCGATATAGAATTGTAGATTCGATTAGATATATATGATTTTTTTTTCTAGATGATATGTTGCGTATTATCGCATAGAAGATTATGTTGCATATAATTTTTGGTTTAGTAGACATTTTTTTCTGAATAGTAAAGTAGCTCCATATTTCTCTTGAAGGACAAAATCCTTGACCTTTTTCTTTTGAAAGGATTTAAGTAGTGTGTGTTATTAAAGAAGTAAGATGATAAAAAATAAGTAGGTATTGTATCTACACAATCCAATATACTTTGTATGTAGTGAAGTTATTTTCGTGTCAAAACAGTTCTTAAGTTTTATTTAAAACCAAACGTAAGAACGAAAATAAAAATAATATTTACAGAGTGATTTAAAAAACATTTGTATGCGTAAATTTACATACATATGTAGTATGTACATTGCACATACCTACACTGAGAATGAATAGGAAGCACACATTTACTTAAAATAAAAACGATTTTCTCTTTGGCAATGTAACATAGCAATTTAAATAATTTAACTTATCTTATTGTAAAAAAAAAACCAAAACAGATACTGGGCGGCTACTAGCTTCATTTCGTATCCCTTCGCAAAATACATTATTTTATTTGAGTCACTAGAATAGAAGAAGGACAAAATCAATTTGGGTATAGAAAAGTGAAACTTTGAGCATTTTAACCATATTTTTAAATTAATTAATTCAAGCCTAGAAGACAGCTGAAGTGGTACGAAATATTTTCTTAGTCGACAGCGAAAATGAATCCCAAAAAATATCGCGTCCGAAATAAATTCAAATCAAGAAAATAAGTTTTGAAACAAAAAATTAATTTAAAAATGAAAAAAAACGGCCAACACGAATATTTTGGATCAAGCAAAATATCCAGGACAATTAAAGTAAGTTAAAAAATCAGTAGAAACTCTCCAAATAATTTGGAATTTTTATTTATTGCTGCGCACTTCAAGATTTCATGAAAATTTTCGTTTCCCTTCGGCTGCTAAATAATCACTAGAAGCTTTTTTAAGAGAAGGTTTCTACAGCAAGTACCTATAATAAATACAATTCAAAAAATATTTTTTTTATTTCAAAAGGCTTTTTTGGAACAGTACAAGTATTTTTTTTTAAACAAAATCGTTAAGGCCAGTTTGGTGAAAAAACATTTTTTTCCACTTTGTTATTGAAAGTTTTGTTTTATGTGTTATTTTATTTGTAAATTGAATAAAAGTTGTTCAACAGGCAATTAAAAATCTGTCAAGTCAATGAATTTTAATCTGGATGTTTGTAATCAGCGAATTTTGATAGGTAAGCATTAGGTATAATGGATTTGAAAAATTTTGAAAAACTGATTTTTGGATTTACAGAACTATGAAATACAGAGCAATAGAAAAGCAAAATTATGGAAAAACAGAATCTATTCTATACTACCCGATAAAATTAAGGGAACAAAAAAAAACTTTATTTTTACTTGCTCTATAGGGCAAGTATTGGTTTCGTGTCGAAAAAAAAAATTGAGGTTTTAATCAAAACCAACATTACGATGATGGAGAATTCCGAAAAAGTGGGTCCCGCAATTCCGTCCGTGCGTCTGTGCGTCCATCTGTACACATTCCCACAGCCTAAACGGGTGGATGGATTTTCTTCAAATTTGGTACAGATGATTTTTATGTAATTCTGAAAGTTGGTTTTTTTTGTTTTTTTATATCTCGTTTAGAACGTATACCTCCCATACAAAAAAATACGATATTACGAATTTCTCGAAAACGGCTCTAACGATTTTGATTAAACTTTGTATACGTAATATTTAAAGCAGTGGCAATAAAACTGCATTTTTATTTTTTTGCCCTAAATGTCGGCTCTTCCCCAATATCAATTTTTTAAAAATTTAGATCCAGCTTTTAAAATCTACAAGTAGACTAACATAAAAGTGCTTTGAACTGCAAGAGCAAGTACGTGCGACCCCAGTCGTGCATTTTATTTTTAGTGGTTTTCGATAGGCTGTATCTCAGAAAAAATGATCATGACAAAACAGAATGAATGTAAAAGCTACATTCTACATTTTATGACGAAATATTTTATTTCTAACGGTAAAATAGCTTAATCGTTGGAACTGTTGAAAAACCAAAATTACAGATTTTTATAATTCAATTCTGTAAAAATCTGTAATTCTTTTAAAATACACAGGAGCCAAAAACTAAGTCAAATAAAAATTTGGCAGATACGTGTCAGGTTATTTTGTTTTTGGTCTCTAATAACATAAACATTATTTCAAATACCTTTTGTGCTGATTTTTGGTGAATTATTTCTCAAACATCAAATTTCACGTTTTTGACTTTTAAACGTCCATATATCGAGTAGCAGATTTTTTACATTTTTGGTTTGTATGGGTGACTTATATAATTTAACAATATCTATCGATTCCAGTATCAATTTTGTGCGTGGCAACCCTATGCCTTGACAGGATGTCGCCAGGCAACCCACGTGCAAACTGTTTCTTTAGACACTTCCCTTAGGAAAATATAGGTTTCAACTGGTACAAAGACGTGGATAGGTCGTCCTATGACGGGATTTTTTCCTTTAATATATTGAAATACGAAAATAAGTATCTTTTAAAAATCCCTCCGCGAAAACGGTAAGTTAAATGAAAAATTTGACAGATACGTGTCAAGTTATTTTATTTTTTCTAACTTATCAAATAACAATTATTTAAAAAAATCTTTCATTCTGATTTTTGGTGAATTATTTCTCAAATATCGTATTGGAGTGTCATAACTTAAAAAAGACTATATCTCGAGTTGTAGATTTTTTACATTTTTTATTTGTATGTGTGGCTTTCATATTTTTATAATATCTATCGATTCCAATTTTAATTTTATTTCTATCACATTTTGTTTAGAGAATAGATTTTTGCCCATTCACTTAAATTCACCTTTGTTTACCCTACTCAAACTTCAAATTAAAAAAAAATCCTGAAAATTAAAATTTTCAAATTAAATGTCCTATGACATAATATTTTTTTTATAACTCTTTGGCTTGCCATATAAGAAGGGTCGCGTATTCAAAAATACGGAAAAATAAACTTTAAGGCCTGGCAACCCCATGCCTTGACAGGATATCGCTAGGCAACCCATGTGCAATTTATTTCCTAAGACACTACCTTTCGGAAAATATAACTCTTAACTAGTATAACGATGAGGGTCCTATGGCGGGATCTCCTACTATTTTTACTTTTCTAATAAAAAAGTGGGAAAATTTTTTGTGATGAAATGATTATTATTATTATTTTTAGAAAGGTTATTTATTTGACTTTAAGGTTCTTTTTGTTTCAAACCTTTACAATTTTTTTTAGACTGCAATATCAGTCATCAAACCAAAACCCATACTTTTGACTTTGATTATAAATAATATCTAAGCAACGGATAACCTTAAAGAAAATTCAAGGATATATTTCAAAACTTTATTCAATTTTCTACAGAAAAATTAAGTTTACTTTGTTAAAAAAATGTTTTCTTACATTTAAGATCAATTAAGAAAATCTATCAAAATAGGCATTTTTATGTTTTTATTAGACAATGTGCCGCTATTTTATAACTATGGGTGATAAGATTAAACTGAGGCTTAATTATTGAAGCTTAATATGCAAAGTTTCAGATTTATTTATCAAGTGGGTTTTTCTGTTGTGGGGTTTGAACTTTTGAGATTAAATAAAACACCATATTTCTGCAGCCCTAAATGACTTACTACTAATCACTTTTTTATGAGAAAAATCAAATTCTTTTGAGGTTAGCTTAGCTTAGCTTTAAATATGTACAACATTTTTTTCTTTGTTACCTACATTTTTTATGGAAGACACTTTTGTGACCTTTGACCCCTAATAATGGCACCAGCGGATGGAAGAATCTTTAGAAATTTTCACAGATTTTAAAGTAAATCAATATCAACCTTTGTTCCAAGAATCAGCCTGTTACCAATTTTTTCCTTCAAAAAATCTTTTTTTATACTGGGTTTAAAAAACAAAAAATAACTTGTGCTGATTTCGGATTGAAAGTATCTAGGTATTTTATTTAGAATTTAATTTAACATCATTATTTTCCAAGAATACGAATTCTAAACTTGAATGTTTTATTTCATGTTTATTGGAAATTTGTGAATAATGAAAAGGTTATCAATTTGAATGTTCGTAGGCATGCATAGGACATGTATGTGTAATGTGTATGTGTATATTGTTTATGTACAATGTACATTATATCATAGTATTGTATACATTTTAAAAATAATTTTTCTTTTATGTATCGACTCAAAAACATCTACGTAATTAGTATATCGAATTTAAAGTTCTATTTGGAATGAAGCATTGACTTTTCAAAAACGGGTTCGGTATTTCATATTCAAATGCACAGTTTAATCAGTTAAATGAAAACAGCTAATTAATTAATCGGAATATGAAAAGCGTTGAAAACTGAAAATCGTATGAAAAATCAAAATTATTTTTTTATTTCTTTTTTTTTCGATTTTCTGAGAAATGACAAAATATGTTTTTAACCCCTTTTTAAAAAATCACTCATCAAATATAGAATTTTGCAGAAAAATAATACAAAGTAAATTCATTTCGCATGTGAGCTTATTCCATTAAAAAAAATGCATATCGCTCATTAAAGAGAAAACCATATTATCTCAATAGAGCAGTTTAAATTTTCTGATTTTTAACATACCTACATACATACACTTCGCGTCACTTGAATAGAAACAACATTTTTTCTTTAGAAAATAGCGATTGGCGCTTTAGTGAGGTAACTTAGTAGATTTTTGGTTTTGCATTTTCAAAGAGGAACTTTTAACAGACAATGTTGTAAAAACAAAAAACCCAAAACAGAAACCGTATGGCTTCTAGTTACGTTTTTTCGCATTACCTCACAAAAAACAGTGTTTTTTTTTGCGTCACTTGAATAGAAACAAGCTCTTAAATTAGATAAAAATGATGAAAAATCATGGAAAACACTAATTATAGTAAGGCAATATTAAGCTTTGACATTATTTGCACATTATAACCAATTATGAGCTACGAGCTACCAATAGGCACCTCAGAAAATGTATAAATAGCAGCTAACATTGGAAATGCACCTGCACTATGCAAAATCGCGAAAGATATTGGAAAATTTGCCAAATTTGGATGAGATAATTTTTAAAATATCGTAAACTAGTGATCAAATCAAAAAATAAGACATGTGAGACCCAAGTCACGAGCAGAGAAAAAAATAACTTAAAAACTAGCTGCAATTTTCTTCACTTTGCCGCTAAAATCGGTCAAAAACGTGGTGTTAGTGCGATGGAAACGTGTTGGTTTGTTTCATCCTGGAAGTTATAAAAGGTGCACAACATTAAAAAATCCTCAAAATGCAAAATAACAACATTTTAAGTTCTACTAAGATTACAAAAAAGTTAACTATTTTATAGTTGCATTCGAACTGAAAAGTAGTGAGGTAAAGAGTGTTTTTTTAAAGGAAAACATACCAACTCAGATGGACCACGTTAATATTAGCCCTATTTCATTGGTTTATAAAAGAATAACCTTTATCGCATCGCCAATAAAGGGCACTAAAATGTATTATAGTAATACGCTTTGTTTTTATGATGTGCAATAGCAAAATTGAAGCTTCATGCTTCAAAAACAGATGCTAACTTTTACAAAGAAATAATGGTAGAAGCTCTTGGCAAGTTTAGGAACGTGGAAGAACAACCGTCTTAGAGATTGCACAAGGATAGTTCAAGAAAAAACAACGCAATAAAAACAAAACAAATGCATTCCGGATAAAAACGAAAGTTTATTTCACTTATTCAATCCTTAAATTGTAGAAAATGTCATTTTCTTAATTTGTAAGAAGTTACCAAACACTTTTATCACTTTCTCCAATTAGGTCCACGATTGTGTACAGTAGAAGTGCATTTTCAATGTTAAGTTCTATTTATGCATTTTCTGTGGTGCCTATTGGTAGCTCGTAGCTCATAATTGGTTATAATGTGCAAATAATGTCAAAGCTTAATATTGCCTTACTATAATTAGTGTTTTCCATGATTTTTCATCATTTTTATCTAATTTAAGAGCTTGTTTCTATTCAAGTGACGCAAAAAAAACACTGTTTTTTGTGAGGTAATGCGAAAAAACGCAACTAGAAGCCATACGGTTTCTGTTTTGGGTTTTTTGTTTTTACAACATTGTCTGTTAAAAGTTCCTCTTTGAAAATGCAAAACCAAAAATCTACTAAGTTACCTCACCAAAGCGCCAATCGCTATTTTCTAAAGAAAAAATGTTGTTTCTATTCAAGTGACGCGAAGTGTACATACTACATGCATATATTATATTTTTTTCATAAAATACCAAATGAAACTTATTTCCCATAACGATTTAAAAAAAAAAGAAAAACTTTTGTCGGTTTAACAGAAAAATAGTTGATTGGTATCACGAACTTTAAAATCAAGGAACAATCATTTTACAATTCATTTCGAACGAAAGTTATTGACGTTAAAAGTTCGTAATAATAAAAAAAATATTTGTGAAAAAAATGTATTTACGCAAAGTGATCACTAAAGCCGTCTTTTAATATTTTAAATTTAAATTATGTTTTGAACATTTTACAGGAAAAACAAGAATATACATTATTTGTATGTAAACTTAGGAAGAATTTTTGTGAATTGTATGAAACGTATATATAAAAAAAAACGTAACTTAGGTAGTTATTTTAAATGATTGATATTCATATACAAAGTTTCGTTTAAATAACATGAAAAGAATTTATTGCACTTTTGAATGATTTTCGAAAGAATTTAACGTGGAGTTCAAAAATTATCCGCTATTGAATATATAGACCAGGGTCGATAATTTTTGAAACCAAAAAAAATCATAGCAGAATGAAACCCATTGGAAAAGGAGGTGAATATGATGAAAATTAAAGGAAAAATAAATTACGGCGAGCCGAGTTCGGGAAGTGGGTGGGTTGAGTTTTTAATGGTAAAAAATGGTATATCTCGATTTCCGGCAAAACTACAAATCCTATAGAAAAAAGTTGTATGGCAAAGTTCTAGGTAATAAAAAGATCTACAACTTTTGTATCAACAATTTTTTCACATAACCTCAAAATTTATGTGAAAGATTCAAAAAACCGAGTTTTTGGTTTTTTATTTTTCAAAAACAAAAATTTTTCTACGAAATTTGGTGAAAACTTACCTTATTATGTTCCTAATACACTGTAATTTATTTGATTTAAAATATTAATTTGTTCACCTTATTTTGACTTAATACCAAAAAAACACCCTAATTTTCAATCGAAAATTCACGTGTCAAAATATCAGCTTTTTTCAAAAAGTCGGTGGGTATTTCGTTCGTTAAAATGTTTTTTTTCTGATGGTGTAAAAAACATTTTACATTAGTATATACTATAGAACATGTTCTAGTAAAATTAAAAACATGAAAAAAGCTTGAATTCGAAAAAAAATTTTTATCATTGTTTACAATCTTGGCCTATTTATTCAAATTTACACTTTAATTACTCAAAAAACGTAAGATTTCATGTAACATTGATTAATCTTACGTTTTTTGAGTAATTAAAGTGTAAATTTGAATAAATAGGCCAAAATTGTAAACAATGATAAAAATTTTTTTTCGAATTCAAGCTTTTTTCATTTTTTTAATTTTACTAGAACATGTTCTATAGTATACTAATGTAAGATGTTTTTACACCATCAGAAAAAAGACATTTTAACGAACGAAATATCCACCGACTTTTTGAAAAAAGCTGATATTTTGACACGTGAATTTTCGATTGAAAATTAGGGTGTTTTTTTTGGTATTAAGTCAAAATAAGGTGAACAAATTAATATTTTCAATCAAATAAATTACAGTGTATTTGAGACATAATAAGGTAAGTTTTCACCAAATTTCGTAGAAAAATTTTTGTTTTTGAAAAATAAAAAACCAAAAACTCGGTTTTTTGAATCTTTCACATAAATTTTGAGGTTATGTGAAAAAATTGTTGATACAAAAGTTGTAGATCTTTTTATTACCTAGAACTTTGCCATACAACTTTTTTCTATAGGATTTGTAGTTTTGCCGGAAATCGAGATATACCATTTTTTACCATTAAAAACTCAACCCACCCACTTCCCGAACTCGGCTCGCCCGTAATTTATTTTTCCTTTCATTCTTATCATATTCCCCTCCTTTTCCAATGGGTTTCATCCTACTATGATTTTTTTGTACTTTTTAATGTTTTTGAAGGCATCGGCACTGGTCTAATATCCTAAGAAGGTATTATAACGTTAATGATATTTTTTTTGCTTGCAATTGAAATGAAAAGAGCTTGGTCATGCAGAACAGAAAAACCGGTTTGATGAATCAACCGGCTGATTGATAAAATAAGTTGAAAATTACTGTCCTGTGATAGGCATTTCCTTCGATTAGAGAGTAACCGCATATGTAAAATTTTTTTTTAATGTTTTATCATAAAATCTTTAAACTGAGAAGATGAAACATGCAGATAATATTTAACAAAAATTGCTAAATGAATTGCAATTATTATTTTAAGCATATTTTTCATATTTTTTTATACTACCTAAGTATCTGATCCGTTATTTTAATGCAAAAAAAAATTCTTGTTATTAATTTTTGATATGGTTCACTGTGGCGTATGTGAAACATTTTTTTTTTAATGAAATTTAACGATCATACAAACTTTTCCACTAAAAATAAATCAAACCAAATCACCGTCTGCTTGATCATTTTTCAAATATAGAGAGCTCATTGATCTTCGATATTTTCGGTCACATATTTAATAACAATTGGTGAATTAAATTTGCATCTTTGTATACTTGATTCACAATATCTAATTTTATTTCAAAAGTTTTAATTTTAACATTATATTGTTTTTTAAATCATGAACGAAAAACAAAAATATAAATTCTTACTTGAAAGAAAATAAGACAATTTTTGTTTAATAATAAGCAAGAACACAATTATCAAAATTTTGAGAAAAACGTTTGCAGTTATTTTTAGAAAACAAATTTTTTGGTGAATTATATTTCAAAAACATTGAATTTGACGGTCCATATCTAAGTTTGTAGATTTTTCACATTCTTTCTTTGTGTGACTATAACAATTTTTTTTAAATCTAGGTATCGATTTTGGTATAAATATTTAATATCGCTAGGGAGCCAATGTGCAAACTGATTAAGCTATTTTTAACAAAAGGAAACAAAAGTTTGCAAAATAGCCACTCAATTTTTCATTATTAAAATTGAAGGTGTTGTATTTTAGAAAAATAGGGAAGTCTGAAATGCAAAAAACTCTTCAAGATCTCTTCAGAAAAAAAAACACAATTTTGTGAAAGAATTATAAAAAAAAAAACAAAAATTTATTATGAACTGGCAAAGCAAATTTTTGAGTCAAAGTAGTCGAAAATTTCACAGGAATTCTATAATTAATCGAAAAACATAAATATTTGGAGAGAACAACTTCTTAGAGCAGATAAGATAGTCTTTCAATATTTTATACAATTCCAGATAAGGGTTTCGGACTTTGAAGCAAAATGAATGTGTCTTTGTCATATGACCAAAACAGCTCTAACAATTTTTATTATAAAAAATATGTGTACTATCACAAATGACTCGTCCGATTTTAACAAAATTATTTTATATTACAAAGTTTATATTTATATAACTTTAACAAAACAATTTTGAAAAAAAAAAATTAAAACAAAATATTTTTGGATTTTTTTAAATACCTACAACCTACATATTTCAAAAAAACATTTTTTGGAAGATCATTTTTGAAAAAATGGCTAACGATTTGATAAAAAAGTGTAAAAAAAGAAATTAATTGACATACTTTGTTTGCAAGTCAAAATGTTCAGGAAGATTGTTTTTTTTTTTAAATTTTTTTAATATCTTTCAAATTTTCTTTAAAAGCAAATTTATTGTTTTATGAAATTTTAAATATTTATAAATCATTAATATTAAAAAAAAAAAAAATTATACTCTAACCAAGTACGTGCGAGCCAGTTATACCTACATTTAATTTAACTCCAAGTTGTTTCATTTTATATTAGTTTTTAGCAATTACTATCTCATATTATTTCTACCTTTAAAAATGCCAAACAACCCAAAAGACTAATATACCTTTTGCAGGAAAAAAAACTTTCTCCCTATCCTCACCATGTGCACAAGTTCAACAGCATTTAACAAGAAAAATAAAAACCATCTCCAAATAAATAGATATAAAATACGAGTGCCTGCCTAACTATAAGCCTGACCTTAATAATATGTGTGTATGTGTACCAAAAAAAGTGATCTCCCTTTAAGGGAAAAATAAATAAAGAAAAAAAAAAAAGTAAATATCCTTCTGTAAAAGAAAATCAATCTGCACATTTTTTTTTTGCCACAAAAAAAAAACAAAATCGGCTTCCAACCAACATAATTGCTTTCGACCGATATAAATCGTTTATTTCAATACCTGAATCAACAGCATGATGTGAAGGAAACCTTCCTTCAATACACACACACACACAAAAATGCCAGCTTTTCATTCTCCCCACACCACACAAATCTCTCTCTCTGTAAATGTCCTTCGCATCTTCTTCTTTTATTTATAATTCACAGGCAGAATCAATTTATCTTTATCGATCATTACCACCTTTACCTTTCATACTAGATCCCAACCATTCGTATATTTTCTTAGAATCCTTCAACAAAAAAAAAAAAAACCTCATCCTTGGAAACAAACCCCACAAACACACAAACAAATATACACACAAACAACCCACTATAAAGGTCCTTGGTTATTCAGCTTAAATCAGGTTAATGGAGATAATTAATCTCAGTTGTAGTATTGTTAGCAAGTAATTAATAAATTTAAACGTCAAGTTTCAAGTCGTCGTTATACAAAAAAAGTAGCCAAATTATTTGTTAAAAAAAAATTAATTTATGTATGCACTGACAATATCCCACCTACCTTGTATAAATATCGAAGAAATCCTTGTTTTGTAACCGGGTTAAAGGTGTTTCAAAAAATCCTCGTGTTTATGCGGAATCTATTTAAAATGCAATTCGGTGCATCCCGGTGTTCTTATAGGGGCTATATTGTGTTGGTCGGGCTTATACATAAAATCTATGTCACACAGATACATACAAAATTTAATATGGATATTAAGACTTTGTAAAATGACGTCGGGTGTTTTTTTTTTTTTAACTTAAAGGGAATTTTTCTGCAGTAGTTTTTTTTTCTCAACTTGTAGCACTTTTCTTGATGTTAAATATGGCTTATTGAGGGCATACTTTTTCACTTTTAAAACAAACACTCATAAGCTCGTTTTTTTAACACAAATTTCACGAATTTATCCTTGCCAAACGGAATTGAGGCTAAATCCGGGATCCACAAATAAAACAGAGAGTAAAAAAAAAAAAAACATTCCAACACGTATTGCACACGTACCCTAGAACTTTCTTTCTAAAGGTGGTAACAGCTCTTCATTTCACATTCACAAAGCAAAGTAGGTAACACAACCAGTAGGTAACCTGAATGTGCAACAACAACAAAAAAAAAAACTTCAATAAGGATTTATATGGGTATATATCTGTATGCACTTGGCTTCGGATACTTTTATCCTTTTTTTTTTATTCTCTTTTCGTACTTTTATTAAAAAATGCACCAAACACGCAAAAGGACACACGTCCTTATTTCTTTTTTTTTTTTTTATTTCTTTGCTCTTTTTCAACTGATTTCTTATTTATTTATCCTTTTTTCCTTAGTTGGCAGTGAAACACACAGATTGTGTATCCTTTTCGGCCCCGAGGATATGTAGAGTAGCAATGGAGGGGTTGTTGGGGGATGTCAAGTTGAATATGTGAAACGTATAATATCCTTTTTTTTTGTGTGTTTTATTTATTTTATTCCTTTTCAAGTGTACATATATTTGTATCCTTTTGACATTTATTTGACACAAATTTATAAATGGCACAAAACACAGATATACAAAAAAAAAAAAAACACACTCCAACCGCACAACAATAAGATGAGCAAAGAAAAAAAAACGACAACAACAACGAACGGACAATGAGATAATTTATCCGCAAAAGGAGAACTCTCTTCTATTCATGCACTTAATCAGTGGAAAATGAGACGATGAAGGACCTCAATTTATTCACGTACACAATTTTTAAGCCACTCGGTAACTTTTTTTGTGCTTTTTTTTCTACTTCTTCTTTATTTTCTTTGTATGTGTATTTATTGGAGCAAAATGTAGGAAAAACAATGTAGAATTCTGACCGAGAATCTACTACTCCGAAAAAAAAAATATAAACACTCCGAATTGATCCGTTTCTAACAAAAAAAATCTGCCCCATACACACACTGATGGGAGTTTGAACTCCTTGGGCAATAATTTTTCCGTTGATACAGATAGAGCTATGAATAGAGATGAATACGAGTTGTATATATTTATTCCAAGCACTCACTCTCAATTTTAATTACAACATACTATCCAGGACACATTTTGTATATCCTTGGGATTTTCATTTATTAAAATAAATTTTTGTCTCATATTCTTTGGCAAAACGAATACAAATTTAAAAAAAATATTAGTATATCCCACTTCTGATACTTTTGTACGTTTTTTGAGTAAAAATTAATTTTTTTTTTAATCCTTGGAAGTTACACTCTCTCGATATTATCTTATTTTTTCTTATGAGAGAAGGCAGAACATTATTATTATAAAATGAATGAGAAAAAAAAACGCGACGGCGAATTTGAATTGAAATACGGCAGGACATTCACACCTTTCAAAACGATACCGAAGACTAAAGAGGAAAACCTATAGTAACCGTGTTGAAAAAAATCGTTACATATGAGAATGGATGAAGGTTTTCCAGGAGAGTCCAACTTGCTGCCAGAGAGCGCATGATTATTCCAAAAAAATAGACAAACTTCAAAACTTCTTTGCAGAAATGAGAGAAAAAGCTCAAATCTTTCCATTGATGTCGTTAAACGTTCATCATTGAGGGAACCAAAAAAAAAAAAAAGTCATCTCTTCGTGTCGTCTTGTTTACAGTCCACTTGGGAGTGGAACCTGAACTATATATATTTTTTTTGTTTTTTTTTTTTTTTATTATTTTGTTTGTATAAAAGGATTCACAGTGGGTGACGAGGATGATGAGGACGACTATGGAATTGGGGTCACCAACCATTGCTCGTCTTTTTTGACAGGATTCGTATTGTATATTCTTTTACTACTCATTGAGTTTTTTTTTTTTTGTTTTTATTGGTAAAGTATGGTTGTTGTTTTTGGGTCGGTGTCTCTGCCTTTTAACTGATTTTCGGGTTTGTGTCCTGTTTTTTTTTTTTTTATTTTTTTTTTTGGATTTCAGGTTTTGTTTGTTTTTCTATTTTTTTTTTCTGTGTGTAGAGTTGTGTGTTGGAATTCGGTTCGTTCAAGAGAGTGTGAGTAAAAGTCTAAATCCTTGGATTGTCTCTAATTAATCTATTTTTTTTTTTTTTTTTCATATAGATGCATGTAATATGTTTGTATGTAGAATACAATCGGTATTAGTCTATTGGCAACAGAAGGCAGCATTACTGATGGAGGTCGTCGTGTGATTTGGGAGTGGACTGGTTATTTTATGTTTGATTGAGTTAACTTGCGATGCTTTGGTTTAAGGGCTGATTTAATGCAAGAAATAGGATTTCAGAGGGATTTTTTTTTAAGGTCATGGAAAATGGACCGTTGTGGGTTTTGTTTTTATTTTTGTTTTTTGTCAAATTTGGAGAAAATTCAATTTGTTATATGGGTTACGTAAACATTTGTTTTGTGAATGAAACCAAACAATTTTCGATGAACAAACAAAAAATCTCTTAGATACTTTCTATTAAAATCAATAATTTAAAAAGTAGATGATTTTAAGCCACAACAATAAGAATTCTGTTTTTTTACCGCATATTTATTATTTATAAATCTTTTGAATATGTTTTAACCAAATATTGTCTTAACCGAAAGCATACGTATAATTTTACCAAATAGATACTCAAACTTTGGTTAAATTAAGAACATATACAATTTTTAACAATTTTAACCCAGGATCAGCGTAGAAAAGGATGTTCTCTTCGTCGTTGGTTGATATCAAATCCTCATTGAAAAGTTCCTTAGCTTCCAGCGGTACTTACATAGAAACTAGGGAACTTTTAGATGAGGATTTGATATCAACCAACGGCGAAGAGAACATCCCCTTCTGCACTGATCCTGGGTCAGCTCACTATCGTGGCTAAAAGCCGCACCTCTCCCTAATCCAACCTTCACAATGACAACCGGACTTCAAAACCCTGAGTTAAGAAGCTTTTAACAGAATTAATATTTAAAACAAACACAATGACAGTTAACTGTAAAAATTTAGCTTAAAAAAAAAAAAAAAAACCAATATAAAAACGTTAGGCCCCTTTTGTGCCAACATATTACTAATATAATCAATGCACATTTTAAGATAACTAGCTTTAAGTAAATTCTAGGTATATATATACCTAATAACTGTTCAATAAAAATATCGTTAAAATAAATCGTTAACAATGTTTAACGAACAATAATGAAGATCATTCAGTAAAAATAAAAATATGTAATTTTAATAATTTTTTTTATTATTTTTGTTATTTTTTCTTCATTAATAATGAAGATCATTCGATAGATTATTTAAAATAATAACAAATTGGTAAGATTATTTGGTTAGCAGTCAAACAGTTTAAATTTTTCTTTAAAAAAAAATGTTACGCATACGCCCCCGTGATCACCAAAAACACACGACTAAATAGTAAATCAAATGAATTAAATGTAGTAAGTTAATCTATGGTATAGTCGACTCGTATCTTAAGACTTCTGAACTTTATGATATTAGCATTATACAGTGGTGGAAAAATAATTAGAAACACGCTCTTACTTTTCAAAGTGTTTGTATGTTCTTAATATGAATAAAAAATATTAGAAATATTTTTTAACAGAGGTATTTGAAGAGCTTGATGTTTTACTAAGGATCTCCTCTTTATTGCACCTTCTTTTTCTAAAAAAATAAGGGGTGGGTGTGTCAGGAATATTGTTAATGACGTTTTATTATTTTTTTGGAACATGTGGCATTTTTCGAGGACTGCAACCACATTAACCAACTAATAGAAATTAGTTCTTGATAGTCCTTTTTATTAATTGTACGTTTAATTAATTGACCAAGTTTGGCAAATGTAAATGCTAAAAATCAAAAACAGGATATTTCTTAGTAATTTTTCCTCAGTGTTTCTCATTATATTTCCAGACAAAATTGGACTATATTTTAGATTTTTTGCAATATTTTTCTTTTGTTGGATAAATTCTAAAATTTTTTTAATAAAATGTTACAAGGATTGTATCATCACTCATGTTTGCTAAAAATTTGTTAAATATTTTGTATTTATAGTAAGAAAAAAACAACATTTTGTAAACAAAGGAGAACGTTTCTAATTATTTTAGCACCACTGTATGTCTCATGATTGGGGCGTACGCACTTCTTGCCTTTTTATTAAAAGTTGAAGATTTTGACAACCGAACAAGGAGGTATATCATTTATTTTTTTGTTTTTATAAATACAAACTTTTAGAAAACAAATTTAAATAATGTTTGAAACCTAAAGAGAATTAATTTAAACATTCTTCAAAAAAAAGTTGGTATATCAAAAAATGATTTATTAATCCACACTTAAAAAATAAAAAAGTTCCAAGAAAATTCATTGAAACTTTTTTCTTGTTTTTAAAAAAATTATTTTTCGGATGAAAAAAACTAAAACGTTTTCAAAAGTCCAAAAAAGTATTTTATTTAAGTTTTTAATGTAACGAAAATCGTCGAAATTAAGAAAGTAAGACAGCTACATGATTTTAATTAAGAGACTCAATGAGAGGGAGTGGCCAGTTGTTTGCTCTACGGCAAGTTACACAGGCTCAGAATCGTGATAGTCAGGATTTTATTTTAGAGTTTTTAATGTTATTTCATGCTAATTTTGGTGATGTGTTACATAAGGGAAGGATGAAAATAGATAACCTATGTTTTTTCTGATACTCAATGTCATGCGATTCCCTAGAGGGGAAACTTAATTTTTTTTGGATTAAAATTAACGGTACTTTCCCTATGACCAAAATAGAAAAGGTTTTTTTTTTACTGAAAAATAGCTCCAAAGATTTTGATTAAAAAAGTAGGTACATGTAACATGGCAAATAAGATCGAACTCTTGAAATTAAAAAAAAAAACATTTCTTAATAGAACCTTTTTCTTGATATCTAACTTTCCCAAAAAACATCATGATCAATTTCAATTAAAATTTATGTACAAGAACGTGTTATTAACTTGAATGTTAAAATAATGAAAATTAAAAAAAAAAAAAATTAATTTTCGGATTTAAAAAAAAGGTAGATTTTTTGTTTTTGAAAAAAAAAATATTTTGAAAACGGACCAATGAATGAATGACAAATGAAAATGAACTGTGCTTAATAAAAACTTTAAACACAATTTTATATTTTTTTTTTTTAGTTTTTTATTTTAAAACTTCTTAAAAAAAATTAACATAAGAGCAAGTTTGTGTGACCCAAACGGATCTCAGACTATATGGAGCACTACTTTAACTTTGTAGGGTGTTGACTTGTTTGGGGCTGTGGCTAATTAGGGAGTCTTTTACGTAAAGTATAGCGGATGGGTTGTCGAGTTAAGTAGTGGTTTCATTTTAAACAACAGGTGGAACGAGAAACACAGTTTTTATGAAAGTGAAGAAAAGGTGAACCCATTTATGGAACGAATTCTATTTTGTCCGTGGGCAGGTTTTAAAATCTCCAAAAAATTCTATGAAGACTGACAAATGCATACTCATAGATATGTGAGACTATCCCTAGTCCCGAGCAAAAATTTTTTCAAATAAATTTCAAATAGCTTTCCACAATAGCATTAGGTATACAAACAAAAACAAAATATTTAGCTAATCAGACTTCCATTTATTCACACTCCAATAAATTTAAAGTTGCCATTTAGGCCCAATTTATTCACTCTCCATTATTTTTAAAGGCTCCATTAAAAATTATAAAACTGTCAAATAGCATACAAATTTTAAAATTTCCCTTTTTTAATGGCGACTTTAAATTTAATGGAGTGTGAATAAATTGGACCTTAAAGCGGTAAGTTTTAAAATTAGCTTGCAATTAGAAAGATTTATTGTTTTTAATGGCGATTTCAAATATAATATCGGACGACGTTAAAATTTAAATGTAGATAAAAATAAAGAAATTAAAAATGAAATCAAATGAATTAAAAAACCCAAAGATGTGGTTCACTGCAACGAAACGCACTTGATTTTTCTCGTCAAAAGACCTCAGCTTCTATTTTCAAAAGTATACCTAGTTTCTATTCTCTAGATCTTCTCAAAGATTGGAATAGAATCTTTCAGGCAGAACATGTCTTAATTTTAATTTGAAGCCTTCGTGCCATACATTTTCAAAAGCTTGAGACACACCATACACCTAAAATGACCTTTCAACAATTTTTTTTTTGTATAACCTTCAACACAACAAATAAGTTTAGGATCATACGATTGTTCAACAAGATTAATATTAACCTTTTAATTGACCTTTATCACAAAACAACAAGTCCAGTAGGAAAAGTGATTTATTTGTTTAAATCTTCCTTATCGAATAAATATATTACAGGCCCCAGGGCTGCACAAACAAAGCATAAAAAGCCATTAATGAATTTTAAATTAACTTCAATATTTAACAACGCATACAAAAACATTAATAAAATATTATATGACAAGCAGTTTGACCTTGAGGAATTTTTAGAAAATTGAATGTACCTACACGTAAAATACATTCAATTATTCTCTCAGAGATTTTGAATTCAAAGCTAGATGATAGAAAATTGTTGCATTTTTCATCATCAACACAAAACTCAAGTCCCCATTATGTCTTCTATTTGCCACTTATTGCATCACTTAGTCTACTTTTAAATACATATACATTTATGTATTCTCTACCCACATGCCATCCTTAAGTTCTTACTCATTTCAGAAATGTAGCTATTTTTCAAAGTCTTTAAGGAGAACCTAACTGCCAGTTGTTAAAATTCAATTAATATAAGTCAACATAAACATAAAGCGTTGACGACAAGTCAGATGGCTCTTCAGTGTGATGGTCCTCTACTTATCCCAAGGTTTTTCATTCCTTAAAAAATTTCCAAACGAAAATTTATTTAAGTTCCATCTTGAATAATATTTTCTAAGAATTTGACATTTTTCAACGATTGCATCGTGTCAAGAGGGATGTGCAATAAAAAAAAAATATAAAAACAAACAAAAACAAAATAAAAATACTCTTTCTGATTTTTTCCTAAAGAAACAAAACCATACCTACTTTATTTATATATATATATATATATTTTTTATTTTTCCTTTAACTGGGGATGCTGAATTATATCCTCATAGAAGAAAAAAAAACAACTCTCTGAAAAGCACCAGCTAGAAATCCTTCTAAAATAATATCCTTTTGGAAATTAATACCAAAACCACCTACTTGCCACCCACTGCGACCTACAACTGCTCGCACTGACACTTATCCTCAGGGTATACCATAGATGGATGGATGTTGTTTAAATGAAGACACATACCTATAAAGATACATACCGAAGATACACACCATGCATATAAAAATTCCAAAGCATTAACATAATGTGCCGTAGTAAGAAAATAAGTTGATATGGAAAAATACACAGGGTGATTCGGGATTGAAAAAAAAAAAATACAAACTGGATTAGATAGTATATTTGTGCAGATCAGACTCAAATTGGTTAAAATTGTTAAATGTAAAAAGTAATTAAAGCTGATACTTTTTCAGATTGATTTTAAAAATCTGAGAGTTTAAAAAGTGCGATGAGATGTAAAAAATAAAAATAAACTTAGCATACAAATTTTTTTTGAAAAATCAATTATTTCGAGAAAAGTTAACATATGGGTAAAATTAATGGAGGTGAGAAATTTCGAGGATCGAATTTTTAAAGATCAACTTTCTTTTATGAAAGAAATTTCGTACTTAAATGTTCGCTTTAGACATAATTTGTCGGTTCATGAACGGGCAGAGCACAAAAATGTATATTTTTCAATTAACCGTTAAACTCCAAAAATTATTAGGTACTAGAAAACCGTTCCTCGAAATGGTGGTGATCTCTTCAAACCGGATCTAGAAATAGTGTCAATGTGAATGATGTACCATTATATTAGGATAGTAGGGTCTTAAAAAAATCAAATATAGCTTTATTTCTTGGTTCAGAGACCCATTTGTACAAAAAAAAAATGCTTTTATGCAAGTTTTTTTCTTTTATTTTGACGTGATAACTACCTATAAATCGATGAACCATGGCAGCCACCACAAAAAAGTGACACCATTTTCTCACGTTCCACTCTCGCACTTTCGCAGTGCGGCAAAAATTTAAATTCAAAATTAAAAAAAAAAAAATTATTAGAGATACAAAAATCTTCTATAGCTAATTTGAAAGATAATAACCTAAAGCTTAATCCAAATGAAGGATTTTTGAAAATTCCGTCATTTAATAGGGTAAACAGGGATAAAACGAAAAGATGAAGTTTGGGCTAAAATCTAAACGCGAAGTTGCAGAGAGTTGATTTTTTTTGCTATAGATAGATGAGATTAATTTAAGAATAACTGCATTTTAAAAAAAATCTAAAAAATTTTGCAACTAAGCTATAACGTTTTGTTTGAACTTTGTACACGTGTTGGGGCTATGACAAAATGATGATTTTGGGTAGGGGAAATTTTTTTGACAATTCTAAAGGTGCCAGGTGAAAGATGAAGGAAAAAAAAAAATTAAGCGTCTAATACGGATTTTTTTCCAACACTCTGCGTTTCGAAATATGAATTTTTGAAAAAAAAAACCTTGTTTTTAGGGGTATTTTTGGGTAATTTTTGATTTTTATCTCAAACTTATAGGACATATAGGTTGTGGCCTTATGCATACATGTGCAAAAACTTGGAATCGTTTAGTGAGTTTTGACTGAAAAACGGAAGAAACAAGTTTTTAAAAAACACGTTTTTTGACCGTTTTTAACCGATTTTCATCGTTTTTTATTTTTATCTTTTTTTCTTTAATAGATAGAGGTAAAGTATATTTAGTAATGATAGACCTTGACCACGACTATATGTGTGCGAAGTTTCAATCATTTTCGTAAACACAATTTTGAGATAACGCTAAAATAAAATTTTAGAATTCAAGAGGTTATAACTTTTGAAGAAATTTTAATAAACTTTTATGAGCATCCTGATACAATTACCTTTTATTTGGTATAACACATAACGGTAGACTAACTACAAGCTACACAATGTTAATTCAAGAAACTTGCGAAAAACCTCAAAACACCAGTGGAGACCTGTTGCCCCCGAACAGCCACCAGTGTAGGAAGTACCGTAATCTCAGTCTGGAAATTCGACATGGTTGACTTTAAAAAATTCTCACTTCTCTTGTAGGCTAGGCATCTTTGAAATGAGATTGATACGTCAAATGAAAAGTGAAATAATAAGCTTTCACATGGTATATATTTTTGATAGGTTGTCAAACAAAAAAATTGATTCCATAGCCTGAGAACATAAAAATAAATGTTTTTTTTTGCTTTTTAAAATGAAATTTGATCGAGTTTAAAAAATTCTAGCTCTTTTTGTAGATGTCTCCTAGACCTGATAAATATATATATTTTGAGCTAAGACAATAAGCTTTCAGTTGGTATACAATTTTTTATAGGATGTTGGAAAAAAAAATTTAATTAATGACGTGAGAAGATAAAAATTCATGTTTTTATTTGCTTTTTTTGATGAAAATGATTGTTTTCAATAAATTATTTTTATCCTTTTTGCGCATTGTAAAAATTTAAAAATGGTTTTATTCTTAAGAAGAAATACTTGGCTTTTAAATTGCATAATTTTTTTTTGTAAGCTTTTTAAATAAAAAAATTATTATACCTAATGAGAAAATAAAAAAGGTATTTTTTTTAGCTTTTTCTTGTAAATTATGATTGTTTGAAAAAAGTAAACGCTTCAACCTGTTTCCTGACGACGTTATCACGTAAAATCATTGTTAACTTTTTTGTTAAAGTGTGTACTACTACAACCATACTAAGATAGGATACTGACTAAAAATACCAAAAAAATACAGAATTTTGTATGTAAGACCACCGTATTTATTCATATTCTAAAAGCGTTCCCGGAATGAAACTAAAACCAACTTAAAACATACATATTAAATATATTAATCCATAAAAAAGATGTGGAATGATGAATCTAAATATAATCAACTTTAAAAAATGCTTCCAGCACCATTTGAAAGTTAGATGATTAAAACATTGAGACCTAAAGAAATTTTGGTAGGTACCATGCGTCATTTTTCTTGGGACAACTTTTATTAGTGTATACAAAATAACACAATTTAATTTTTTTTGTAAGAGATGTACAATTTAATAAAGAGTATTGTGCATAAGAGTGTTGTTACGAAAAGAAAAAAAAAAAACGGGTCTTAAAGCCATTTGAATTTCAGTTTTTAAATTGTAGACATGTCCGGGAACGCTATTTTTGAGTATATTAGATGAAATAAAAAAGAAAAGGAAACATTTATATTCATACCTAGGGGAGAGTGGGGCCAAATGTAACACTTTTTTCTAAAATCGATGGTTCTCCTACAAATTTGAAAGTGGGTCAACCAGACCTTTTTTAAATTAAAGACCCATGTTTTAGCTCCAAGATCCATCATAAAAATTTAGCAAAACATAACGGTAATGTTGAAAAATAAAGCTTCCAAAAAAAAAATCGTGTTGTTTCAACTTACCCCACATACGGGGCAAAGTGTAACACATACCGGGGTAGGTTGTACCAAGAACTAAAAATAAGAGCAAAATACCTTTATTTGTTTATATTTATATATTTTTAATTAATAACAATAAAAACAAACCTCAGTCATGAAATTTTGGTGCAAATTTGTAAAAAGTGGAGCAAATCCAAGATTTCCAGAGAAAATTTGACAGTAGTCTTAAATAAAAGTTATTCGAATTCATAAATTGTTTTATAAGCTTTATGAATTCAAGTGGTGGTTCAAAAATGTGTTTCCAATTTCAAAATAAATATAAATTCAATTACAAGCATTCATATTCAGGGTTGTTAATTATATTAGGTAAACAATTTTTCAGTATAGGTAGGTTTTTACATGGTACAACTTGCCCCAGAAAAATGTTACAACTAGCCCCAGCATGAAATTTGGCACATAAAATCAATTTAAAAAAAAAAGCGAAACTGATATAGACATAACATATACACGCAATTTGAGCCAAAACACAGTTGCATATAACAAAAAAACACTTAGCACTCTATCTTTTTCGGGTAAAGAGGTAGACCAAAAATAAAATTAAAAAAAAAGTTACAAACATGCATTTTTTGGGCACCACTAGTGTAACTTCTCACCCTGTCGTCTAATCTTCATCTGAAGAAAATGTGCCGGTAGATATGCAAAAATTGAGCATTTTTCTCCTTTACGCGTTTCTTAATATTGAAAGGAACATCGCTTTTTTTAGCTGTTAATTCTTACCCCTGTTACATTTAGCCCCACTCTCCCCTACTATTTGAATCGGTAAATGAGAAAAAACTTTTAGTTTAATGTTGTTTTGGTTTAAAAAAATGCCTGGACACCAATTTTTCCACCTCCATGATTTTGACCCATATCCTGATTTTTTCTGTGTTTTTGGTAGATATGAGAATAGCTGGTAAAGTATTTTTTCACACTTTTACCACAACCACCATTTTTATTTGCGATTTACAAAGATGCTTAACATAAACCTACATAAGCTTTGCATTCGTAAATAAAGTTTATTAAAATGTATAAAACATTGAAAAAAAATTATTTATTTTTCAAACATTTCTATAAAAAAAAGTTCTTTGTATAAATGAAATGCTATTTTATTTTGTATGTACTGTAATTCTGTAATATATAAAATTTTTTTCTATTCTGAATTTAAATAGCAGTAAATATAAACGAAATGTTTTGAAACAAAATTACAATAATTTGAAATACATATATTTTAATTTGAATATATTTTAAATTCAAAGTCAAGTCACGGAACTTAAAAAACAGTCCATTTTAATATGTTTGAACAATATACCTAATATGTTTTTTGCATATAAGACACGAAAAAGAGCTAAAAAGTGTCAGGTGGTCCAAATCAAGTATGTGAGGATATCTATTACCAAATATGGTATCAAGAGTTTCAAAATAAATCGCGCCTAAAAAGTAAAGAAGTTATTTTTTTTAGCATTTTCCAAGGAACATAAAAATATGAAGTTTTTGATGTTTCAATTCCCCGAGAAAATATTTTAAAATTTTGTTTTTTTGCTTAATAGTTTAAATGAAATCTGAAATAAAATGGTTTACGAGATAGTCAACAACCAGGTTCTACCGTTATAATATTTTTTTCTAAAACAAATAAACCTCATTAGCCACAGTGTATTTATTCTTTTAATCAAAATCGTTATAGCCGTTTGAGAAAACCAAGCTTTTCCATTTTTTGGCAAGTACCGTTAATTTTGGTCCTAAAAATAAAATTTTAAACTCTCCTCTATAATATGATATGGTGGAAACCATGTTGGTTTTACTTCAAAACATCTATAATAGTAATAATTACTTCTGGTAAAAACCTCGACTTTTTTTTCCCTAGGCGGTCAATTTTGTTTTCCGGTTTCACAAAAAATATCCTTGCTTCAAAAAAGATTAAGTAATAGATAGGTATATAAATGTATGTGTATCTTTTTTGTTGGATTCGTTTTTGAGTTAATTTGAACAAAGGAAAATTGTATACCCCACGCTTAAAACCCATACATCAATTACACAAAACAAAAGCAATTTCATTAACATAAGTTAAAACGAATAATCGAGTATATTTTTGATTCAGACAAAAAAGAATTTATGAGGATAGTATGCGCAACCCTTTTTTTTTTAAGTATGGGTTTGTTTTGTATATACCTATTCTTCTAAAAAAGGGAACCAGCTTTGTAACCCAAAATTGATATACTACTTATTCCTGTCTTCTGTTTTTTTATGTTTTTAGAACGTGCTATTTTCAGTAAATATTATATAACCCACTTAGTTAGTAATATGGAATTTATTAATTCATTTTTTCTGAAATATAAAAATAGTAATAAATATTTGGCACTTTTTTCGAAAAAGTGTTGTTAAAACTAATCTTGGGGACAAAAGCGTTTAGTTGTGTTGTGTGCTCTAAAAAAGTTTTAAATACTTATTAATATTGAAATTTAAGTTTTTGATTGAGTGGCGTTTTTATTGGAAGGTAAAACCAAAAATAAGCCAAAAAAAATGTGTTTTCAATTTTTTTTTTATTGTTTTCAAATATCTGTTTACCAACTTTCTATTGAACATAAAGCAAAATTGTTTAAATTACTTATAATTTATAACCATTCTCACACACTTGTTCATATTATTATTTTTTTATTAATGTAAAAAAAAAAATTAAGTTGCCGTGTGAGGCAACTCTTTCTTAAAGATTTTTTATTTTGATCTCTGGCATAACAAACAATTTTAAGAATTTTCACAAAAACCAAAAACAATCAATTGTCATAGAAGATCCATGACTTGTTTTTCAAAATAAAAAAAAAATTATTTTTTCCTATGAAACGTAGTAAATTAAGAGGGATATAAAATCAGTTAATTAAATTTCAAGCTTTTTTTTTTAATACTAACGAATAAGTATTTTTTAACAACTAAAATTTGAATTTAAATGACTGCCATTTTGTATATACTCACTTATGTATATATCTACAATGAAATTACATTAAAACGGTAGAATTTATACCTAGTAAGGAATACAATGTATATTTATTTTTACTTGCGATATAGGTACTATAGGGCAAGTTTAGGATTCGTAAAAAAAATCGAACTCGAGATAACAATTTTACATGACATTACGATGATGGAAAATGCCAAAAAAGTGGGTCCGGCAATTCTGTCTGTCTGTCTGTCTGTCTGTCTGTCTGTCTGTCTGTCTGTAAGAACCTCGAGCTACACCCTAAACTACTGAAGCGATTTTCTTCAAACTTGGTAGTTAACAGTTTTGGGTGATTCCCTATAGGAGAAATTGAAGTTTTTTTTTTTAGGACCAAAACTAACGTTACCTGTCATATAACGGAAACAGAAAAGTTGATTTATTTCAAAAACGGCTCTAACGATTTTGATTAAATTTTTCTGCTTACAGTTACAAATAAGAGCCTCCTTTTATAATAAAAAAAATATTTTTTGTACCGTTATTAACGGTACCTGCCATAGAACGCTTTTTTGGATTTATGAATTTCTCAAAAAAGACAAAACAGATTTCGACCAAATTTTTAATACAGAAACGTTTAAACAATCATTATTTAAAAAAAACATTTAATTTTTCAAAAAACACATTTTGGATTTTTAAAAAATATTTCAAAATTTTTTTTTGAAAAATCAATTTTTTGGAAACGAGTTGGTGAAAAATTTTGAAATTTTGTTTTTATGTGTAAATTAATTATTTATTCAAAATTGCATATCAACTTTTTTTTGAAAAAAAAAACGGCTCTAACGATTTTCGAAAATTTTTTTCTAAAAATTCCTTTTTATACTAGAAATAAAATGGCATGCTTAGTTTTTTGTAAAAGATCATTTAAAATGGCATTTAATTATTTATAAAAACAGATTTTATTTTTTTTGCACCACAAACGAATTTCCGTGAAAATATCAAATTTTAAATTTTCCCTTATTTTGTTCAGTGAAAAACTTTAACATAAGAGTAACTTTTACCATAAGAGCAAGTACGTGCGACCCCAGTCGTGCAATTTATTTGGTATAGGCATGACATACTGATGGATCACAGATATTCGCTTAAAAGCAAAATATCCACAAAACTCTAAAATACAGCATAAAAAGATTGATCAAGTGGTGAGAAATTAGATTTAAGCCTTTCAAATGTGTCCAATTGATCCATGATATAAAAACTGATTCCTATGACCGCAAGGTCAAATGACGCTTTGACTGGAGTTCATAATCAACTTGAGTTGAAGTTTGGTTAAATGGCATTTGCTGATCGCAATTGCTTGTCTTTTTATTGCTGCAGCTTAACTACTAAGGCAATTTTTTTTAATCATGATAACGAGTCTTGGAAGATTCCTTAAAATATAAAATTAATTTTTTATTTTAGGACCAAAATTAATTGTAAAAACCAAAATTTAGTAATGACTTTTTTCAAAAATTACTTTAACGATTTTGATTAAAATTTTAAGTGCATACAATATTTGTTGAACCTTTATTAACGGTCATAAAATCGCGTTCTTGATTTCCGATGTAATCGTATCCGACTAAAACGGTTTTAATAAAATTTTGAGAGTTTCTACTTTTTCTGTTTTATTTCCGGGATTTTGGCCTTTCTGGATTTTGGGTTTTTAGGATTTTGGTGATGTTCCATGATTTTGTATTTTCGGAATTCTAGGGTTTCGGGATTATGGATTTTGTGATTCTGGGTTTTCTGGATACAGAATTTCGGGATTGTGTCCCTCTCTCTTTATCAGTTCCGCGAACTTCTGCAGGAGGAGGGACGAGTCAAAAATCCACATCTGTTGTTCGATTTCCAGTGAATTCGGTCACTTGTTCCCTCTATAGAGTTTTAAATCGCTAAGAAAAGTGTAACCTTCAAAGAACTGAATCCAATGCCACAACGTTAAGTGTGTTTTTGTTTAATTATATTAATTTGGCGTTAAAGAAAATTGTTTTTTTGTTTTTTGCTCCTCTTGGAATCACCCTACATTTATGTACTACCTACATTTAAGAAGATCCATGTATATAAAAAGTATATTTCGAGCTCACTTATATATTCCATCCAACTCGCGTTTATCTGCTGCTGATGCTGTTGAAAGAGATTCAGATTTACTAAAAAAGATACACTCTGAAGAAAACGAAGAAGTAGACGTAGAAGAACAAGAAGAAAGTGAAGAAGTAAGGCCTTCTGTTTGTTTTCTGCTTTTTGGCCTTAAGGGTGTAGTTGCTCTTTATTTATACGAGATTACTGATGCGCTCTCCATAGTAACACATCTTATCATTTTCTGTTTATGTTATGTTCTCTGGGTATGTGATGGAGATTTTTGTATGTGTGTGTGGAAAAAAAGTCCTTAACTTGTTCTGTGGCTCGTTTCCTTTGAAATGTTACTTCAAGTTCGCATTCATACTGATTTGAATATACTACTGGCGGCACGGCATGCATGGTGGCCGAACTCACACCCACCCTCTTTACCCCCATGTTCTATATCTTCTATCAAGTGACTTATGTATGTAAGTTTGTATTTTGTCCCGTCCTATACAAAGATTATCGTTGGCAGGATGGCGGAAGTTGTCGAAGAAATATATGTGCGGCACAGCAATATCGACTCTGCGATGACACAAGAGAAGATGATAGGAAGCGAGAATCCGGTGTCGAATGGTGCTGAACCATTTGATCCTAGAAATCTTATCAAATGTTTCCCTTTTACGACTCTGGCTGCCATGGCTTCAATCGGATCAGTGCGGCGTGGTGCGGCAGCGACCGACCTCTGACACCCCCAAGAGCATAATATGATGCGAGATGAGACCCAATGAATGTTACAATATTGAATACTGTTATATCTACGTATACGATGAAGTCGACAACGATGACAACGTCAACGACGACGAGAACGATGACGACGACGACCTGGACCAATAAAACCCTAGTAGAAGGTGGATTTTTTTTTATTCCTTCTTCCTTTTTATATACACAATACATTTTAATTTGAGCAAGGATACTCACTTGGATTGAAATAAAGTATAATATCTATAAAAAAAAAAATTGTGGAAAGAGAACAGGAATTTATATATGAGATCCAGGGAAATTACTCAATGGGAGTTTCTTTCCTGACGTGAAGCGTAAAATCATGAAAATCATATCCCTGTGTTTACGTTAAAAAGTAATTAAGTATGCTGAAAGCAGGCTTAATTACGATATCATCCCATCGCAGGTCTTGATTTCTGTGTGCGCGAACTGGGACACACCATCGCATCGCACCGTGTTCCAATAACGTGATGCCATTTCTGCCATCCATCGTGTGTGACACACTGTTTAACTGAAACCATCACTACCACGCACCACCACCACCACCACCAACCGAGGAGGAGCTTTTGTCGTCATCGTCAATGGTTTGTGCATTTTGAAGGGATATATTATCCTCATGAATTCTAAAATTTAGGGGAAATTTACAAGGGAAATAATTTTTGGACTTGTTTTTGTCACAAATAAGATTATTTCAAAAGCAGTTTTAATATAACTTGCTTTGATATTTAGCATTTTAAAACGATAGTACCTAGTTTAAATTCTTTTGTTCAGCTAAAAATTTTATAACAAACAGGTGTTTGCATTAAGGCTCTCCAAACCAACGTCACACTTTTGCAGCGACCGTGAAAAAAAAGCAAGTGATAGTGGTTTTAGGTCGCTAAAATGGAATAAATTTCGGACTCAAAGACCTCAAGAAAAACCAAAGTTTGCCAAACTTTTCGGGATTCGCTAATAAGGAGGGGACTTACAAGTTTTGTTTGGGCCCAAATTGTTAAGCTTGTATATTATAACATTCAATTAGAAGCTTTTCAAATTTCTCCCAAAGCAATATTTCTGAAAAAAGGCCAAGGTCTTAATTTTAGGCTGGACTTTGAACTGGATCTTCTACCATCCGGTCCATGTGGCTTGGATTCGAAAATAGATCGAACTGGTGCAAAATTTAGTTAGAGTTTTTATTTTAAGTATACATTTCCAAGGATCGAAAATAATCAAAACTTATGAAATTCTCCTTCAATTACATAAAAGATTCAACTCCAATGTAGGTACATTTCTCTATAGTATACCTTCATATAAGCTCATTGTAGAATTGTGCCGTATAAGTAAAGTATAGGAGGAATACCACCCGTCATTGCATGAACGAGGGGTTGATTTCGAATCATATCTTTGTGGATCCGCGTCGCGTTTTGCTTTTACGTGACAACAACGCCTTCACTACTCATCACCACTTAAAGGGGGGTCGAGGTCGATTGTATAATTGCTTAATTTTGTTCCATTGGTTGGGAAATTTCTATCTTTTTTTTTTGTGTTTTTGTTTTTACTTCACTTGTTTATTCCACTTTATCCTCTTTTTTTGTGCTGATGTCACCTTTACTCCGTTTTTTTGCCTCAATTGAAGTTGTTATTTTTCAATTTCAATAACTGAAATATGAATTAGTGTTGTGCGGAAATTAAGTGGGGATTGGTATGGGAATACAAAAACGTATTGTTTTGGGGGTAGAAAAAAATAATGGAAAGGATTGAAAATTATTTAATGGTAGAGTTAATGTGTTTTTCTTTACGCTTTTTATATAGGTACATAAGCTTTCCTAGCTGGATACATTTTTATAAATATTGATATTTTCATACTGTATAATAAATCGGAAAAACAAATTTAAAATAGTATCAAATTTAACTAAAACTAACTTGAAGTTTAATTAAAATCATTTAAAATATTCAAAAAAGGTTAACTTTATAAAATTGACATATATGTAGAACAAAAGACCCAAAACTCTTCGGGTAGCAAAATAAGAGCAATCAAGTGACAGTGAGTGAGTAGGGAGATGAGTCACTTTTCACCGTAAATCAATTAAGTTATTAAAAGTGGATGTGTTGATGATTGTACGGAACACGGTGGTCTTAAAAATGCGGCAGGTTTTATAAAAATGGATCCCAAAAGTAATGATGTAGATTTGTTCGAAATGATCTCAGGATTCCAAATTTGTAAGTTTCAAAATCGTACCTGATCCCTTTTTTGAGTTACAGGCATTATACATATACATACACTTAGGAGCAAAAAAATGGAATCAAACTGGGTTTTGTAAAAACGGTAATTGATCAGGATGTAGTTGACACATATGAATGTTAATGGTACCATTGAAAAGCTTGAAATAAAAGCTTTAAGTAAATGAACTTAAAAATCTGTTCACTTTATAAAGATCCAATCAACATAAAAAAAAACAGAGTGTACCTCCTCTGGAAAATTTAACATTAAAAAAATGAAGTGCAATTTATTGACAGATAACGCTAATACTATCGTAAGGAAAATAAGACTGCAATTTGAAACAGACAGTTTCTGGAAAATTAACATTAAAAAAAAATTAAGTGCAATTTATTGGAAGATAGCGCTAATACTATCGTATGCATTTTTATATTTTCCCCAACAATTCAAAGTAAGAAATTCAAGCTTTAAAATGAGACCATGAGACTTTAAAGAAAAAATATTTTACCATTGGAATTTTTGTTTTTAATATAAGAATTTATTTGATTCCGTTTTTTTGCTCCTAAGTATATACATTTCACTTGCAATGGAAAAAAAAATTAAACAAAAAACAAAAGCACATTATAATGTCCTTAACCTTTTTGGAAAGCTAAAATATACTCCTTGAATTTGATGTTTATTTGAAGTTGATTGAGTAAATAGTTTTTGAGAAATTTAATTTCAAAGTCAAAATTAAAAATAAAATACCTAATAATTTTTGTATTTATATTAATTTTTTTACCTTTGAATTACAAGGTACAAGTTTTTTCAAAATTGAATGTTCTATTCAGTTCTTAGTCAAATCCTTAAAAATAGATGCAAAAAACTATTCTAGTTTTTCAAAAATGGAAAGAAAAGATAGGCACTTTTATTATTGGTTCATTGTTCCTAAGGAAAAATGTGTATAATGGTTATTTAATCAACAGATTTGTAAGTTCTAATCACACTAAGTGTGACTCAGAATCCACCCCAAGAACGAAGTGGTATTTTGGCACCTTTTTTGAGATTTTTTGTTAATTTTTGGTGTTTTTTTTAATGTTTTTTTTTTGCATTTTCAGAGTTTTGTATTTTTTTTTTAAATTTTTATATATTTTAAAGTTATTTTTATTACGTTCTGAATATTTCAGGACTATTTTTTAAATGTAAGAGTTATAATGTTACGTATAACAGAAAAATATCCCATAATACATAGATTTCAGGACAGCTTAGGTCCTCAGGGACCACAAAACCTCTTCTCGATTTTCATCGTGAGAGTCATTTTTCATGAATCCACGTTGACTTTTCGCGTTAATTAAAAAAAAGAAGAGGTCCTGATCAGCAGCGTGTTACAGTGACCTTTTTTCCATTTAATTTGAGGCTAATTTTTTTTATTTGAAAAAAAAAATTTTAAAAAGCTAAAAAAAAAATTGGAGAAAAGATACATTTTTCTTAAATCTCAAAAACTAAGATACTTTTAAACATGCGGTTTTTTATTTTTGACTTAAAATCAATGAAAGCATTGATTTGTGTAAAAAAATTTTACCCTTTATTAAAAACAATAGAGTAAAATAAACTAAAAGAAAAAAAATTATTTTTTTCTAAGATAATAACTTTAAAATTAAATTTCTCAAAAACTATTTGCTCAATCAACTTCAAATAAATATCAAATTAAAGGAGTATATTTTAGCTTTCCAAAAAAGTATATCACATTATAATGTGCTTTTGTTTTTTGTTTAATTTTTTTTTTCCATTGCAAATCAAATGTATATATATGTATAATGCCTGTAACTCAAAAAAGGGATCAGGTACGATTTTGAAACTTACAAATTTGGAATCCTGAGATAATTTCGAAAAAATCTGCATCATTACTTTTGGGATCCATTTTTATAAAACCTGCCGCATTTTTAAGACCACCGTGGGAGAGGAATGTCAGATTACACTGGTCAACAAGATTTTGCAACAAGAACCAAAATATACTTTTCTATATGTTTTTTATGTGCTGAACTTGAATCTGAAGTCAGAAAATTTTTACTGGCCTCCGTTTTTGAAATATTACCGTTAGAAAATGTCAAAAAACGTAATTTTGGCTGTTTTCGAGGCTATGTTTTTATGTGGGGTAATTCATTATGAATTAATTTTTAACGGTGCCTAAAAGAACTTGTTTTATTCTTTCAAAAAATCTATATTTAAATCTATCCGCTATCTCTTTTACTGCCCGGAGTATTTAAAATTTATTTAGCGGTTTTTGACTCAGAAACAGCACTGGCCAACCAAATTCAATTTTTTTTTACCACAAGAACCAATATATACTTTTCTAGAGGTTTTTGGTTTTTCAAAAAAAAAAAGGTTTTTTTTATAACGGTTATATTTCAAGAACGGAGGCTAACTAAGGATTCAAGTTCAGCGACCCAAAAACCTTCAGAAAAGTATATTTTGGTTCTTGTGGCAAAAATTATGTGACGAGTGACTTAAGCTTTAGTTTAAGTTTAGTTCTCTTTGGCTTATTAACTGAAACTTAAGATATCTCGAGCAATAAAAGATATATCGGGAAAATTTAAAAAGTTTTTGAAAGAAGAATATCTGTTCTTATAATCATCGTTACAAATTTATTTATAGTGAATTAACCCACATAAAAACAGAACCTGGAAAACAGCGAAAATGACGTTTTTTAGCATTTTATAACGGTACTATTTTAAAAACAGAGGCCAATCAAATTTTTTCATTTTCAGATTCGGATTCAGCACCCCAAAAACTACTAGAAAAGTATATTTTGGTTCTTGTGGCAAAAAAAAATTTAAATTTTGTTGACCAGTGTTATTGGCCTGAAAATTTAACTACGACTTGTTTGTGTCTTTTGAGACCTTTATCAGATCTATCGCGTAGATCTGGGAATATTAAAATTTTAATGCAACTACGAGTACCTTGTACCTACATTTATATCAAATAATTTCTCTGTGTGAAAAAAAGGTCAAAAATTATACAAGGGCGGAGACCTATCACGTTTTTTAGAGCTAGTTGCACTGATTACGAAACGGTTAAACTTTGTCAAACTCCCAAAATCTAGAGTTAGAGGCAAAAACCTTTTTTTACCTTGACCCAATGAATCTAGCTTCTTCAAATTTTTACTCATTTCAGATTTTTAACAATGTATAAAACATGTGGTACGGTTAACCAACATAATATTTATAGGCTGATAAAGTTCAAAACTTCCATTTTTTCGTCATGCACCCAACTTTGACATCTATCTAAAGATGAAAAAAATATAAAATGGGTAAAATTTTGACGAAGCTAAATTTTGTTCAATGAGAGACGGTACAAAAAACCGTTTTTTACCCCATACTCCAGATTTTTTTGGTGTTACGAAGATTTTAAAAACCGTTTCGTAATCAGTACAACTAGCTCTACAAAACGGGATAGCTCTCCACCCGTGTATATTTTGAGTGTACCACATAAAGTTTTTCGTTTATTTTTTCTATGACAGCTTTTTTTTCGCTTTTTTCACTTTAGGTGCTATTTTCCATTCTAGGTAATTATAAAAATTTTTGTTAAAACTGTTTCAAACATTAGCTGTCAGTAAATTTATCGGCGTTTCGTTACCACTATAAATGAGTCCGCCTCTGAAAACCAGCTCGAAAATTTAGTAAAGGAATATATAAATTTTCACTTTGGCGAGTCATCTCGCTTCACTCGCCTAACCAGCCCCAAGAAAAGAATCGAAACTTGGCAGCGTTAATAAGAAAATAAAGTTGTAAGTAAAGTTGTAAACTTTCAAGTTCCGATTCAGAATGCACTGTCCAGGCAGCAGAGTTCTGTATGAAATGAAAGTCTACTAAAACTTAGCTTTTCTAGTTGTTTTTTCTGCCTTGTTTGCCTGCAGTACACAGAGAGAAAATAACGTATGCATCACTTTACTCCTGGTAAATTTAACTTTATTTCGGGTATATTTAACTATGTATATTGGGTATTATTAAATATACCAGAAAAAAATTTTACCTGGCGTTATTTTTTCTCCGTGTACAATCTTTGACCAAAACAATGGGTCCTTCAATTAAAAATTGATTTTGTTCAACAAAGAATATACCAGCAACAAACTCAAGAAAGTGCAGAGTAAATTCAACCAATCATGTATAGCATAAATATAAACAGATTTCATGGTTATGTAAGAAAATATCTTTTAACTTTAAAGAACATAAAAAAGAGTTAAATTGAATCAATTTAATATCAAGCTCTCAAAAATCAATCGAATTCAAGTTAATCGAAACGAAATCTATTTCTAATGCATAATGCTATGAATTGAAAACATTCAATTCAAAAAATTACAAAATTGTATTTGAAAGATTTCTCTACAAAAATGTTACCATATTAAAAATGTATTCTCTCCATGTTCAAGCATAATGCTGCTGAAGCTTTTTTTTATTTCAAAGCGAATACTACTTAATTGAAACAAATAGAAGGGCTTAAAGACAGACAGATAAGAGGGGGCAAAGCATGACAATGGATTATCTAGGTACCAATCGGACAAAAGAATGAAGATGGAAAATTCAAATAAAAACTAAAACTGATTGCTCTACTCAATCTACATCTCTACGATGCATTGAACAAATTATGTATATCAAAAGAGCATTTCCTTCTAGAAGTAGTATACCTCCCTACGAAACATCGTTGTTAGAACTTAGAAGAGAAAAGATACAATAAAATTCATACAAATTTTATATTGTTTCTAGGAAGGAACTTAAATCGTAAAGTGGCAAATAAATTCAAGGATGAGTCCAAACTACAAATTGAAGAGCTTGAAATACTCTGAGAATATAGTGGCTGATGAAGAAAGTATTTCCCAGTTTCAGTGCATTAAGTGAAATAACGAACTGTTTCTTTTTTTTTTTTGTATTTTATGTACATATATCTTTCATTTTCTTTGTTAGTTGATGTTGGAGTATGTTAAAAGAGAAGAAGATACGATGATGAAGTGATTTGCATGATTTGAAACTTGTAATTGAAAATGATTTAGTTTTCATATATATACAACACATATCTTGATTTTAACTCCGAAGGGATGTTGTACTTTGTACGAACTAATTTATGTATGGTGTAAATGTACATGTGTAAGAAAATATTCAAGAAATAATGTGAAGAAGGATTTAAATTCTTTAGAGAATAGATAAATATTATTATACTAAGCGCTCTACAAAAAAGACCTCAAACACTTTTATCGTTTATCTAACCGTTTAATAGATATTTGAGGTCCAAAAATCGAGAAAATCTTTAAAAATTCGTTTTTTTGTTCTTAATTTTGTAACAAATTGAAAAATTTTAATAATCAAGACATATTCTTGTAGGAAACAGATTGCTCCACAAAAAAAGGTCTTGGTAACTTTTTTGTATTAATCTAACCATTTGAAAGATATTCGAGATCAAAGTTAAACAAAATTATAAAAACATTTTTTACTTTTCAAAATTTTCTAATTAACTGAAAATTCATTATAATCAAATTAGCAAGATATTGTTAAAAATTAAGAACAAAAAACGAATTTTTAAAGATTTTCTCGATTTTTGGACCTCAAATATCTATTAAACGGTTAGATAAACGAAAAAAGTGTTTCAGGCCTTTTTTGTAGATCGTTCAATTTCCTACAAGATATGTAAAGAAATTTGCTAAAAAGTCGATTTATAAAAAAATAATTTTCCGATGGACATTAAATATTTTTGGCATCTAGTAAACATCAGCATTTTTGGTATAGTCCGTTAATATACAAGTAAAAATTTAAATTTTAAACTATTTAAATGTAAGTACAAGATCTCGCCATACGTCTATCTCCCTCGAGTTCCATGTTCAAACTTTGAAATTTACTATCACTATAACTGTACGTATGGAGTTTTGGAAAAATAAATTTTCAAATAAAAAATTTCGGTGTTTAATTTTTTAAAATTTAATTAAGGATTCCTATGTTAAGAGCTATTTTGCTGAAACGAAATTTAAGGATTCAAGCTCTTCATAAAATCTTATGTGACAGTGTACGCAGAGGAAAAAGTAGGGAATAAGATTTTATGTTCTACTTAAATATTTCGTTTCAGCAAATGGGTATAATTGGGAATTCTGCTATATTTAGCTTAGCTTATATTTAGATTTTTTTTTTTAATAACAAAAGAAAAACAAAAAAATATTTACACACTTTTTAACGCTGTTAATTTTTTAATTTTTTTTTTTTTTTAACAAAAAAAAAAGCTATTTAAAATTAGGTACGATTAGTCAAAATTGTTTGAGTCGTTTTTTATAAAATTGCAATATTTCAAAATGGTATGCGTTATAAGCCATACATTTACATATATTAAAAAAAATTGCAGAATTCCTTAAAGTTTTTTTTGTAAAGAATTTGAAAAAAATTAGTCATCTCAGTAAACATTTTTTCGTTATTTTCCTTAGCTTGATTCTGCTCAACCCATAACAGTATCGGAAAATTGCATTCCGAATTTGTTTCTAAGCTCACTATAATATTATACATACATAATTTATTAAATAATTTCACACAGATTTTAAGAACCTAATGGTTTATTTGAAGAAAATACCAATCGAAAAAATAATTCCTTGTACAAAAAGTGCATTCTGATTCTCTAATTAAATGAGAATATTTTTTAACAGAAGAATTATAACACTGGTTTACAAGGGTTTTGTTGCCGAAACAAATATATACTTTTCTGAAGGTTTTCGGTGTGCTGAACTCGAATCCGAACTCAGAAACAACAAATCAGCTCTCGGTTTGGAGATATTACCGTTAGAAAATGCAAAACAACGTTTTTTTTAGGTCTTCGGACCTTATTCTTTTTTATAAGGAAAATTGTTTGAGTATATCTAGTAACGGTTTCTAGAAGAACTGTTTTCCATCTTTCGACAACTGTTTAAATCTTTTTAATATCTTTTGTATTGCCCGAGATATTTTAAAATGAAGTAAGTGGGTTTTTCTTCATATATCAATAATGGCGTTTTAAAATTTATAAAAATACCAAACAACTGAGGATATCTCGGGCAGTAAAAAAGATATCGAAATGATTTAAACAGATTTAAAAAGGTGAAAAAAAGTTCTTATAAAAACCGTTACTAAATATGCTCAAACAATTTTCCTTATATAAATGAATAAGATCCGAAGTACTGCATTTTCTGACAGTAATATTTCAAAAACGGGAACTGATTAATTTTTTTTGACTTCGGATTCGAAGCATACCGAAAACCTTCAGAAAAGTATATTTTTGTTTCGGCAATAAATAAAAAGTTTAATTTTGTTAACCAGTGTAATACATATATGTATACGACCTGTAGCCGACGATAAAGAACAAAACATATATACGAACGTTATGTTGGAAATTATACAAAAAAAAAAAAACAGTAAAATTTAAAAATAAAAAAATGTACCTTGTTATCTTGAATCGCTTGCCTTTCATTTGGGTTCCACTAAGTTTCGAAGAATGTTTTTAAAAAAACTTCACTTTCTGAATTCTTCTTGTTCGTATATGGTTTTTGAAAAATCGCCAAAGAACATTTGATAAATAATAATTTATTGTCTTCCATGCAAATTCTTCATAACATTTTTTTGTCCTTGTTTTCCATTTTTCTGTTAAATTTTTTATTATAAAATAGGTATTGTTTGAGCAAAATATATCAACTTACTTTCATTTTTACATATGTACATGTACATACATACGTAACGTGTGTATGTCTTTGTGCAAACTTAGCAAACGAATTTCTTGGGATCATCTAAAAGTAAGATGATTTCTATCCATAGTGATTTTGTTCATATCCGCTGTAAGTGCGCACAGAAAAAAAAATAAGTATGAGGAACTATTATTAATTAAATATAAAACAATTGAAAATGTAAACACAATAATTAATAATTAAATAATTATTTGTTTTATGAAAATATATTTCGTTGAATACTCAATCTATCTTATAATTTGTTTCTATTTTATCAAAGTATTTTTCAGTATAGAGTGACTTTCAGTATACCTAGAGTATTGAAATAATTAACAATGCATGCCGAATTGTCTTGATTTTATAAACCGTTACTTTATAAGCAAATCGTGGCTTGAGATTATGAAAATGAATTTAATTGCTATCCAAAACAGGATAAAACCTATTTTTTGTCAGGCTCCATATGAATCAAATGTGGAAAGAGATATGTTTCCAAAAACAAACTTCGTACACAATTCTCATAACCTTTAATCTTCAAACTTCGTGTTCCTCCAATAATTTTGCTATTTTCTTGAAGTCTTTTTAAGAAGAAAAAAATTCAAAAATATACATCATATCTAATGAACAAGAGCAGGTTCATGCAATTTTCTTGTAAATTTTTTTTTCTTAGTTTGATTTTTTAGTTTGATTTATTTTATGAATACATCAATTCACTAGGCACAGGGGTAATTTAAAAGTCATGACACATGACTTTTATATTTTTTCTAGATGTCTTTTTGATGTACCCTTTTCAAATATTGATCAATATCTGAAGTAATCATATGCATTACAATTTTGTTTGCTTATTACTTTCTACATCCTACTGCCTACTCGTAGGATGAAGTTCTTAAAAAAAAATATTTTTTTATATAACTTAATCTTGAGTTTATCCAATTTGATTTAAATAAAATAAGCTCGTTTTATTTTAAAGCAGTTTAAAAAGTGTTTATATATTAGCCGGGGAGGATATTTTTAAAACTAAATAAAAATAAGTGTGTGCTTACTATGTACACGCGATTGAAGTTATAGTTCTCACTCACAGCAATTCATTCTAATACAAAGACCGGAAAAAATATATAACTTGCCACATATAACTCGCGACCATGCTACTTTCCACATACAACTTGCCACATGCACCTTGCCACATGCACCTTGCCACATGCAACTTGCCACATGCAACTTGCCACATTAAACAAGCCACATGCAACTTGCCACATGTAAATTGCCACATGCACTTTTACAAGTTGCATGCTGAATGCAACATTCCTCGTGTTACTTGCCGCATGCAACATGCACTTGCACCATGGTACATGCCATATGGTACCTGTCATATACAACATGCAACATGACACACTTGCCACGTGTTGCGTGTTTTTTTTGCCGTACTACGGCGTAATGCATTTTTGAAGTACTACCAACTCTAAGGTGAAACGAAAGCCCTTCTGTCCAATTGTCAATCTTGGAGATGACGATTGCGTCATCACTGTGCGACATGGTGCTTATTGTAAGCACGATAATATTTTAGATATTTCTTGTCATTTCTTAGTTTGGAAGAAAAACTAGTACTAAAACAGTGAAAAGTAAATTTTGTGCTCAAACTCAAACAAATTTTAAAGGTGTTAAATAATAATGTATTAAGCCATACGATATCGAGAACCTAATTTCGCGACATAGCACGCTACTAACTAACCGTCATGTTTTTCTTCACCCAATGGACACTTTGAAGTATCCGTTTAAAAGCATTGAATAACTCACCACAGAAAAAAAAGAAAAAAAAATACAATGTCAAAGGCCAAGGTCGACCACAAGATAAAATCACTGATCAAAAAAAGTAATTGTAATAGATTATTATAATTTCGACAACAGTTTTCTCTTTTGTTTTGTTTACTTCTTTCACAAGCATTCGCTTTGATTAAGAAAACTTATTTCGACAAGAATAAATTTATTATCCTTGTGTACAATGGCGTACGTTGAGTCACTGGGGCCCCGGGGCAAAACTAAATTTTGGGACCCCTTAGATACAAAAAAAAAAGTACGTATACGCCATAATTTTTACTTGCTCAATAGGGCAAGTATTGGTTTCGTGTAAAAACAAAATTCGAGGTTTTAATCAAAACTAACATTACGATGATGGAGAAGTCCGAAAAAGTGGTTTTCGTCATGACGTCCATCGGTCTGTGCGTCGTCACAAAAAGCTGTACATGAAGCTGCAGCCTAAACGGGTTGAGGGATTTTCTTGAAAATTGGTACAGATGATTTTTTTGTAATTTCCAAGGTTGTTTTTTTTTTGTTTTTTAATATCTCTTTTTAAACGTATACCTCCCATACAAAGTTTTGGAGTTATTGCAACTTTCTCGAAAACGGCTCTAACGATTTTGATTAAATTTAACATACGTAATGCTGTTTGCAGTTCTAACATAACTGCGTTTTTAGTTTTTCTCAAAAAATGCGGATGCTGAAAATATGACATTAACTCTTTTTTAAATCGCGGATGTCGGCTCTTCCCGTACATCTTAATGGAGTTATTGCAATTTTGTCGTAAATTACTCTAACGATTTCGATTAAATTTTACACAAGTAATGTTATACGTAAATCTAACGTAACTGCATTTTTAGTTTTTCTCCAAAAATACGGATAATGGAAATATGACTTTACATTTTTTTAAATCTTTGATGTCGGCTCTTCCCGTACACCGTTAATGAGTTATTACAATTTTCTAGACTAAATTTGACATACATAATGCTTTAATTGATTTTAATATATGTAGCTAATTGAGTTTTTTGTTTTTGTCAAAAAAACACGAGTAACAAAAATATGGCGTAAGAAAAACTAAAAAAAAAATAATTTCGTATTTTTGCATTTCTTATGAAATTCCTTAAAAAAATCAAATTTTAACTAATTAAAAATATTTTTTTTAAATCTTTGACATAAAAGCTACTTTTATCATAAGAGCAAGTACGTGCGGCCCCAGTCGTGCATTTTATTTTTTTTTGTATGGCTTATTTATTTTTAGGTTTATTTTAGCTTAGAATTGATAGTTCTTGGGGCCTCTGTTCTGAAGTAATATGTTGTGGGGCCCCTGAAAAATTAGTTTTAGGGCCCCCAAAATTAAATATTTAGAGGCCCCTAAAATAAAAATTTTTGAAGCTTAGAATTGATTGTTCTTGGGGCCTCTCTTCTGAAGTAATAAAAGTATTATTTGATTTTCCATCATCAGACATAATTTTTTTATTTTGGGGCCCTGAAAAATTATTTTGGGGCCCCCAAAATTAAATATTTAGAGGCCCCTTAAATAATTTTTTCTTAGCTTAGAATTGATAGTTCTTGGGGCCTCTGTGCTGAAGTAATATGTACACATTTGATTTTCCATTATCAAACATAGTTTATTTCTTTTAGGGCCTCTGAAAAATTATTTTTGGGGCCTCAAAATTAAGTGCTTAGAGGCCCCTAAAATATAATATAATTTTTTTGGAGCC
Organism: Episyrphus balteatus; assembly: GCF_945859705.1. Taxonomy (NCBI): domain Eukaryota; kingdom Metazoa; phylum Arthropoda; class Insecta; order Diptera; family Syrphidae; genus Episyrphus; species Episyrphus balteatus. Next base: position 85,419,474 of record NC_079136.1, on the reverse strand, counting down.
AATAATTAATAGGTTTTGGGGCCTCTGTTCTGAAGTCATATTCGGAATAGCTTTTGAGGATCCTCAAATAATATTTGCCATGCCATCAGAAAAATAGATGAATATTTTTGGGCTCCTTAGTAAAAGATTTTGGGCCCCCAAATTAATATTTGATTGCCTCTCAACTAACGGGGTTCCTGAAAAATTATTTTTTGGGACCCTTCATATAATATTTTTGGAGCCCCGAAGTCATATTTTATGGGGCTCCTAAAGTATTATTTAGTAATCCATCAACAAATGTAATTTAATTTAAAAAACAATTTTTTTTAATTTAATTTTTTTTACGCCCTGGTCTGAAGTTGTTTGCTTTTTTGGGGCCCCTAATGTATTTGGGACGCCATTAACAAAACCTTTTTTTTCTTTTGGGGCCCCTATAATGTTTTATTTGTGGTTGCAAAGATTTTTCAAGTAATATTTTTTGGGGCCCTAAGATAAAATTATAATTTTCCTTTTAAAAAAAACCTTTAAATCAATATTATTATGTGGCTACCAATGCATTATACATTACACTGAATGACATAATTTGTCTCCCTTGTATCCGAAGTGATTCAAATACATTTTAATTTACTTCGTAACTCAATTTATGCTAACAGTTTAATTCTCTGCATTGTCTCCAGTAGGGGCCCTGTGGTCGGTCGGGGGCCCCGGGGCGCCGCCCCGCTTGCCCCAAGGGAGTGTACGCCCCTGCTTGTGTACAAGCTAAAGATGAAAGGTATCTATCTAACCTTTCATTCATAACTAACCAACGGCAACCAGAATAAGACAAGCAAGTGTTTCATAAATAAGTACCCAAACGAAATCATCTGGATAAGAATGCGTATTGTGTTTTCATAATTTAGTACTTTGTTGATGATACGGTTGGGACTCAAACAAAAAAAAAAAAACGACCCGATAAGGTAACAAGCAAGAGCAGCATCAGGATGAAGTTGAACAATCACTTTGAAGTGAATGAGCGTGTCAGAAGATGAAAAATCTGGTTTCTCTGGTGACAGGTTTAAGTACCACGATGTACGGGTTCATCACAGTATTTTTTTTTTTTTTTTTTTCAGATTAAGGAGTTGGCACTGATGAAAAGATAACTATGCTGGAATGAGTTGATGGTAAAAAAATATGTTGGAAGGTGTAGAGATTCACTTTTGTTAAATTTTTGTTCATCGTATTTCCGCATGCATAATATTAAAAAATTAAGAAGGTACAACCAGCTTTTTACAAAGAATGCAAAAAATTCCAGGAAGTTTGTAATTGTTCCATTAACAAAAACTTTATTATAAAAGTTAAAGCAATCTTGCATTCACTGGAACCATTGAATAATTACACCCACGCACAAAGAAAAATGATTTGTACAACAAATTAGATCTACCTAAGATTATTTATTTGAATACGTTGAATCCAAATCCGATGTCCGTTTGGCATCATCAGGTCAGTAAAGTGTTGAGTAAAGTGTGACTACTTTTTTTTGGAAAATAAGGTAAATAAGTTATGAAATAATAAATAAATAATGAAATAATATTTTTGAAACATAGTTTTTGGAGAGAAATGAACAATTTGATTTTATATTTCAAATTTTATTTCGAAGCAATGGAAGCATATTATTGTAAATGATTTAACCCTTTCGAACTCAATCAATATTAAAAAAAAAAAATTTGTCAGTAGGATCGTGTCAAAAACATCACAACTAAGAAATATGAATAGAAAAAAGTTATTTTCCAAAATAATAAATAGCAAAACTAATGTGTTACTCTCATGTTATATGAAAGTAACATGCACTGCATATGACCACCAAAAAAAGTCGGACTGAGTCGGATCTGAGAAAATAATTTTTTATGGAACTATAATGTAGGTATGCTACTTCTTCTTCCCTTTTTGATAAAAAAAAAAATTAATGGTATGATATTTGACTAGCTTCTTGTAATAATTCAGTAACTAGGCATTATTATCATTCAATTAAGCCATCGAAACCTAAAAAAATATTTAATGGAATATTTTTTACGAATTTTTAAAAATATGTTACATGAGAGTAACGCTTGGTCTGAAAGGGTTAACTCAATAAAAAAAAAAACATGAGTTTATTAAATCTAGGTATTAAAAATGAAAATATGTGCTTATTTTCTAATTAAAAAACACCTTCTGAATGATGTTTAACAGAATTCCATTACCCCAAGTTAAAATTTAAGTTATAAAATCTTACTTTTAATTTCTTTTGAAAAAAACACCCTTTAAACTTAGGCAGGTCACCAGTATGGAGCAAATATATGGGAAAGTTATGATCAAGTGTAAGAACAAAAAAGGTCTCTTTAAGCTCTATTCATAACTGAAAATTTAAAGTTTCTTTGAGGTTTGCTTCTTGAGATATTTCCAACCAAATATTTCATCAGTATATTTTAATGCCTCGAAACACCTATTGAATTAAGGATTTGAGTTGATGATCAACAAGCCTATCCATTAAAGCAAAAAATTACAAATCCATCGTTTTTGGATTTTCTAAAAAAATCCAAATTGTACCCCTGGCCAAAAAAAAAAAATAAATTTTCAAAAATTTGAGATATCAAAAGAAAGGTCTCCTTAAGCTCTTTTCATATCTGAAAACAAAAAGTTTCCTGAAGGAATATTATATTATTATTAGGTATCTATTATTTTTTTTTCATCCGAAAGCCGATATTTTCGGATCAGTCTACAAACAAGATTTCGTTAACAGATTCGAGTTCACAATAAACAGGCCTATCTATTTGTGTAACAAAATAACAAATTCATTTTTTTTTTCGGATTTTCGAGAAAAAATCAAGGCTTACCCCTTGCCTAAGAAAATACAATTTCAAAAATGTTGTTCAAATCCATCAAGTGAAACATCAAAAGAAGGGTCTCTTTAAACTATTCAAAGCTGAAAACCAAAAGATTCTTGAAGGTCTGGTTGCTGAATTACGTGCAATCGAATTATTATTATTATTTTATTCGGAAGCCGATATTTTCGGATCAAAGTCTCCAAACAAATTTTGGTTAACAGATTCGAGTTCACAACGCACAGGCCTATCTATTTGTGTAAAAAATTACAAATTTATTTTTTTTCGGATTTTCGAGAAAAATCAAGGCTAATCCCTTGCTTAAAAAAATACAATTTCAAAAATGTTGTTTAAATCCATCAAGTGAGACATCAAAAGAAAGGTCTCTTTAAGCTCTATTCATACCTGAAAACCAAAAGATTCTTGAAGGTCTGGTTGCTGAATTATGTGTAATCGAATTATTATTATTTTTTTTTTCGGAAGCCGATATTTTCATATCAAAGTCTCCAAACAAGTTTTGGTTAACAGATTCGAGTTCACAACGCACAGGCCTATCTATTTGTGTAAAAAATTACAAATTTATTTTTTTTTCGGATTTTTGAGAAAAATCAAGGCTTAACCTATTGCCTTTAAAAATACAATTTTAAAAATGTTGTTCAAATCCATCAAGTGAGACATCAAAAGAAAGGTCTCTTTAAGCTCAAAAATATTTGAACGAATACAAAATCATTAGTTTTTGATTAAATTTTTGGTTATTTTTTAACCAAAACGTCCCTTTCAAATGCACAATCCCTTAAAGCGATTGTGGCGCTAGATTCAATAGTTGCGGCCGTTTTTCTCGGAGTCATCTTATAGTTGTTTAATGGTTAATAGAAATTTTTTATTAAATTAGAAGGTTTAGCCAATTTTTCTAAAATTTTTTGATGTACTTTTCAGTAGAACTCAATAGTTCCATTCTAGAAGGTATATTCAATAGTAAAATTAATCGAAATCAAAATACCACAAGAGCCCTTACAAATACCATACAAAAATTCAATTGAAACAGATTAAATAAACACAGTTTTTAGGTGTTCATCCAAATTCAAAAAATGTCTGACTTTCAATGTAAAGGCTATGGATATAAACAGAAAACAGGTACATATTTTACTATGTCTTAAAAAGTAATGTAAATTTATGTCCGATCAAAGTCTCGACTTCTTTTTTTTAATTTTCACGAATGCTGGACGTGACATGATAATATCTATCGCAAGTACAAAAACTTTGTTCATCCATTTCAACCTTAAAGTAGAATAATAAAGAGCTTTAAAAACAAACGAAACCCAGCATTTTTATCAATAAAAATCAATTTCACTTTCTTTTTTCAACCTTTGTAAAATAATTTTGTTGGCAAAAGTTTACCTTTCGCAAACCACATAACCCCAATGTCGAGCCGTCTCAAAAAGAAATGGCATCGCAGATGTGAATAAATGGGAAATTTATCAGATTCCAGGCCTTGGTGTAGCCCTCCAGGTGATTCAACTGCTCCAGTTGACCTTTCACAAGATTTATCCATTTGTCACCGCAGTCTGTGATGTTTTTACGGTTACAAACATTCGCACAATAATAACGCACACCAAGCCGTAGTTAAAGTTAACCAAAATACACATCTGCATGTTTCAAGAAATTACTTAATAGCACACACAAAACACGTAGTAGTGGGACTCGGTATAAAGTCCTGCCATCCTGCCATTCTTCTAACTTCCTAATTTATGTACTTCATTTGTGAGGATTTGAAGAAGAAAGTTTCGCTACAGTCGACATTGTACTGGGGTATGTATACTCAACAACTGTGTCGGATTGGTTGCACAATACGATGCCTCAGCAAATGTATACAATATAGTATATGGGAGCGAGAGCCCTACTAGAAGGTAACACTTTAGTTAAAGGGGGTGCGTTGCGTATGCTGAAGCAGCATGGACTGGTGAAAGGATATGTATATATATGGTGAAATTGTTGGGAACTTTTTAAAAGCGATGAGAGTACTATTCTCACGTACATTTGCTCATATTACATTTCCCTCTAGGAGTCGTGTATGACACCATACTGTAATAGCTTGTTAATTGCACCTTGGGAGGATATGTCTTTAAGTGCAATGAACAGAAAACGTAAAACGCTCGAAACATACCACTCAATTTAGTGCGACAGTTGTCCTTATACTTAAAAAGAAACCTAGAATATCTTATTTGTATTTTTTTTTTCTGTTAATTCTTGTTTGCTTGGAGAGTTCTGGTAGAAGAAGATTTCCATATGATACTATTAGAGAGGTAGTCGAATGTTGTTTGGGGGGATTTTGCATGTAGTTTTCTTTGTTTAAAGGAAATCAACAAGAATATTTTGAAATCTTTCCTAAAAAAAAGTTTTGTTACGTTTTGTAATGCTTCAGGATCATTTAGAAAATTCTTGTCCAAAATCAAGTGTTTGTACGTTTTGTTTGAAACATGTTTAAGAACTCAAAAATCCTTTCGGTTAAAATGAAATTTAGTTGGAATATTATACACTTAAACTCGCAATCTCGCCTTCTTTTCATCATTTTTTTCAAGTTTAAAGTTTCGACCTCTCATAGTTTTTAGGTTCAAAGTTCAAACTCTCAAGTCTCAGATTTTGTTAATTCGCTAGCCAGAGGCCAGTACAAATGGCAGTGTCTGGCGCGGAGGAGCCATTTCTTTCAGCGAGTACTGCTAGATTTCAGAAAATCTTTGCAAAACATTTTTTTGTTGTTGTGTGTCTGTGCATTCTCCACTTCAATGCTAAATTATTCTAATCCGTCTTTAGCTCCGTGAAGGCAGAACTGCGACCTCAAAATTTTTGAACCAAACTAGTCAATTTTTCTGTCCACTTCTTGTCCTTGTTTATCAACCAAAAATTTTCGTTTGTCTACCCTTCAAAATAATTTAGAGCATATTCTCTTTCTTTTTTATAGGAAGTTTGAAAATAAGGAATACCTAGTCTAAAACAATTGCAATCGTTTTTCCACCTCAAGTTCTTCATACATACGAAAAATCATTGTTTGTCCACTCCTCGTTTAGTAGATATTCGAAAAAAAAACAAATTTTTCAATGAAAGATTCAAATTTTCAAAAAAAAAAATTTTTTAATTTTAAACTCCAATCTTCTTGATTCATACCAAAAATCATGATTTGTCCACCCCCGTTAAGGAAATGTTGAGAAAACAATTTTTTAAAGTAATTTTCATACAAAATATAATTTTTTCTAAAATCCCCAAAAATTATTTTTTTTTTCAAAAATTCAAACTTCTGTTGTTTTTGTCTACCTCAAGAAATGGATACAAACCAAAAATCCACATTCATCCGCTCTACTTTTAGGAGATATTCAAAAACAAAATTTTCACTGAAAAATTCGTTATGCAGTACGCTGTTCGACACAGCGAAATTGAAAATCTCCACTTCTATTTCGCGCTCAAACAACTACCAGGGTCATTATTTCTGATTTGTTTGTTTGATTTTATTTTGTTATATGTATGTTTTGTAATTTGAGAATATTTTTCGGTTGAGATTTCGTAAGCAATCGGTGGAGACCGACAACAAATTTCGTTTCGCATCAGTAGCGTACTAGACTTAATTGTAAGCCGCATGCTGTTAAAAAAAAAATAAGACCTATAAATTGCATAGATACAAAATAGAGACGACATCATCCCATTTATATGAATATAAATAAAAATATTTGCGTTAAGAAATTGTAACACACACAAAAGTTACTCATACACCACAGTGACCTTCTTAGTTTCCTCTAATTTAATCACTGACTAAATAGTAAAACCATCCATTGGGATTTTTTTTGAGCCTTACACAAAGTTGCATATTTTGTTTTCTTATTCATACGCAAAAAACACCTTAAATCATAAAAATTTAAAACATACATACATTTGCTTTGATCTGTCATGTATGTATGTCGTCTCCATTTTGTACCTATGAAGAGTTTTTTTTCACAAAATACTGCTAACGTTTGGGTGTTAAAACGTTTGGATTTTTTTACAGGTACTATATATCAAGTAATGCATTCGAACAAAAAAAAAAGTTGAGACAACATTTTTCCATGACATTACGATGGTAGAGAATGCCAAAAAAGTGGGTCCCGGAAGTCCGTCTGTCTGTCTGTAAACGAAGCTACAGCCTAAACGGATGGACTTATTTCTATCAAACTTTGTATGTAGCGTTATTTGGCGACTCTCCAGAGGGATTTTTGAAATTAATTTTTTCGGACCAAAAATAACGGTACTTGTCATATACCGATTTTTGTAAAATTAAAATTTCTCAAAAACGGCTTCAACGATTTTGTTTTAAAAATTCAAATGTTAATTTTTAACTAAGGTCTATCTTTTAATGAAAAAAATTTTTTTTGAAAATCATTATTAACGGTACCTGCCATAGAACCATTTTTTTCCGATTATCTCCGAAACCACTTATTCGATTTCAACGAAACTTTTTGTAAAGAAGCATTTATATAATTTAAATATTAGCCAAAAATAAAATTTCCAAAAAAATAATTTTTAGATTTTTAAAAAAATTTTGAAATTTTTTTTTTGAAAAATCAAGTTTTCGAAAACGGGACATTGAATTTTTTTGAAATTTTGTTTTTAGATGTTGATTAGTGATTTCTACAAAATGGCATACCAATTTTATTTTAAAACTTTTTTTCCAAAAAATTATTTATAAAAAATTAGTTTTTTTAAAAAACGGCGATTTTGAATTTTTTTTTCTTAAAATGCATCAATCAAAACTGCATACTTGTTTTGAAGGGCAATTTGATTTCAGATTTTATTTTATTTTTTTAAAAAACGAATTTTATTTTTTTTCCAAATTTTTATATAAAAAGTTTTAAAAATTTAAGCAACTTTAACTCTAAGAGCAAGTTCGTGCGACCTAGTCGTGCATTTTATTTTTTATAGAATACGGCTAAAGTTTGAGTGTTAGAATGTTTGGATTTTTTTTACGACTTTTGAATTTTTCAGTGCCAATTTGGTATTTGGAATATCTCCTAAACGGGGGGTAGACAAACGATGATTTTTGTTGATGAGGTCGTTGTTAAGAAAGGATTGCAATTAATTTTACCTACGAGTTTTCATAAAAAAAAAGTCCATACAAAATTTTTTGAAGGGTGCAAAAATGCAAAATTTGGATGGACAAACATAGACAACATTGGAAAAACGAATTGGAGCTCTCGTCTTTGCACAAGAAATAAAACCACTCGATTGGTTTCGTTTTAAGTGTTAAAAGGGTTTTAATAAATATAAAATTAATACATATATTTAATAGCCCACAACAGTTCACCATTTGCAGGTATAGACTTAACAAAAACTCTTCACATTTTCAAACATATCTACTTCATCTACATAAAGTCTAAAATAAAATCCAAAATGGCAGCATAATCCCCAAAAAAAAAAAAAACACAATCACAGCATAGTGAAATCAGAATAATGTTTATATGAACATTAAATACCATTAAAAAAAAAGTTAACTGGCGCGCCCAGATGCTCCACGATGGCGATGATGAAAATTGATTTGGATTTCTTTGCACTTCTGTTTTCAGAAAATAAAATTTCTATCGGAGATGCTGCTAAAGTATACGAGGCCAAAGGATGCCAACAACGTTAGCGGGGTAAGTGTTTTTAATCTTTTAAAATTGGCGGTGCGTACACACAACATGCAAACAATCGAGCCGATAAAATTTTATGTGAATTGTTTTGTATATGGTGATTTTTCTTTCTGCAAAAAAGATACAAACATACATTATACTCTTTATACATTCGAATTTATTTCATTATTTTGTTTTTTTTTTTTTTTTTTTTTTTTTATTCAATTGAAAGAAATTTCTTGAGATTTTATTCCACATGAGGGAAAAAGGACAAAGAGATTTTATCAGCATTCATTCAGTGACCCGATTATGTAGGTTTTTATAGCACTGTGATACAATCGTCCATTATGCAACACAGAGGGATGAATTGAGGTGAATCTACTTACGCTAAGTGGGGTTGTTTCGATACAAAAAAAAAATAATCATAAAAAAATTTGTGAACTTTTGTTGAAGGAAATGTTGCTTGAAAACATCTGGAAAACATGAATGGTTTTATATTTTTAATCTATCCCACGTGTAATCAGCTTAAAGGAAATTAGGTATAAACCATTGGTAGATATTTGTTCTCAATGAAGTAGCCAGATTCCAGAAAGGTGTCTGGTCTGGTTGTACAATATTTACACGTTGCTGTGCATGTGCTTATTTTTCGTCTCTGCTATGATAAGTTTGATCGATTTATTATAAAGAAGAGAATGATTCTAAACATTTTAAGTGATTGCATATTTCAAATTAAATGAATGTTAAATCAGAAAAATTTACCACACTTTGAAGTGAAACAAAATCTAACCAATATTCACATTCGTTAATTAAATAGAATCGGGTAAAAATTCTGACTTAAAAACTCTGGTTTTCAAAATTATGCCTTTTAATCGAATTTTTTGGACTTAAATTTCTAGGACGGTCTACCTGTATTCAGAAAAAAGAGGAATTGAAGTTTAATTTTAATTCATCTAGTTTTATTATTAACTAGGTCACTGGGGTGTATGTGTAACATTTTCTTAATTTTTACTTGCACTAATCTAGAAACCGAATTCGAGATAACAATCACCTTCAAAACAATGGAAGAGAATGCAAAAAGTGGGTCTCGTAATTCTTAACTATAGAACCTATAGTTTAGGGTTTGGTTGAGTCGCTAAAGAGAAAATTGAAATTTTTTAGGACTAAAATAAAAAAAAACTGCTCTTACGATTTTGACTAAAAAAAGGGTTTGCAGTGCTCCTTTTTTTAAAACAAGATCCTACTTTTAAAATAAAAACAAATATTTTTTGAACAGTTATCAACGGTGCCATAGAACCGTTTTATTGAAAACTCACTTTCTTGCAAACGACGAAACCGATTTAAACGAAAACGTTTTTATAAAAACGAAAGCATAATATTTAATAGTTAAGAAAATAATTTAAAAAAAAAATAATAAAATTCGAAATTTTTTGTTTTTTTAATTTTTGAAAACGTATCTATGAATTTTCTGGTACCTTTTTATTGCTTTTATGTTCTTTCGAATAAACTCTAAATCTAATAAACTTTGAAAATGCTCCAACAATTTCTAAAATATTTTATATCTAAAAAAATTTGTTATAATATCTTTAGGTTAAAACAATTTTGTGTTCGCAAAACATAGTTTCTGCAGATGAATGAAAAACTGCTCGAAATTCTGTTATTCCTTACTTTGTCAGTTTCCCCAAAACAATATAATTTGTAAATTTTTGTCCGTAGTTTTCATTTTTTTTTTTCAATTAAACGTGACATTTCTAACTTTAGTTATAAAACAGCTAAACACAAAACAACGTAAAATGCAATGAAATATACTTTCTCGTATGACCTTGATGACTAAAAACATAGAATTCCAATTAAAGTTTTTGAGTTATACATACTAATTAATTTACCAAAACTCATCTAATGTCCACCAGAGCAACTAAAAACGAAAAATAAAAAAAAAAAAACACAATTTTCATAAACATCTCTTAGAGCCATTGTGATGCAACAAAACCGGATTAACGGTAAAATTCAATTAACAAAGTTGACAACGTGCCATTAATTCTCCAACTAATTACAAAAGTCGAAGGTGTGCACACAAACATTTTTCTCAATGGGTGAACGCTATTCTCTGTTTTAAGGATGTATATCCTTCCGACACACTCGCCGCCACTCGCTGCCGCCAACACAATTGCTTTTGCAGCAGCCAACTTCGTCATTGTTTTCAAAGTTTTTTACCACAATGGAGTAATGGCGACCAGGTCGGGCATTTCGTTGTTGTTCGTTACAATGCATATACCTTACCTACCCTTGCAATCCTTGAAAGTTCCTTTATCGTTTTGTTTTATTTTTCGGGGGGCAAAAACTGAACTTTCTCGGTCTTCAACCTGGGATAAGGGCAAGTGGGTGGCAGCAGCGTGCGGTGATGATGGTAAAAGAAAGGTACCTTCGATTTTTCATATAAATCCCTGCTCTGTGGTGCTGCTATGGTGCAGTATCATGCACACACACAACAAAAAGTTTAACCTTTCTCTTTATTGTTGTTGTACGTGAATGAGAATGAGTAGGTAACTTAAAAGAGTCTATACACAGACTTCGTGTGTGTCGTTAACGAGTCTTACTAGTTACACAATTTTACCGTTGCAGATAAGAAGACTGTGGAAGTTAGTGCGCTTTTGCACAGAGATGTGAAGCAGCATATTGTATGGCTTTTGTGGATCAGGATAACCTTAAGTTTTGCCCTCCGTTAAAGTGTCAAAGTATGTGAAGAAACTTTAGCAGATGTCCTTAGTTAAAGTTTAACCAACAAACAAAAAGTCGTTATTGGATTTCGCGAATAAATAGAAATAATTTTAGCAAAAAAGATTATACCATTTTATTTATAAGATGGAAATTATTTCTTTGAATTTGTCTCATGTGACATGTCTCATGAGACACGTCTCATCGGAAATGTCTCAACTGATATGTCTCATGAGACGTGTTACATGGGACAAATGTCTCATCGGACATGTCTCATGAGAAAGATGTCTCATGGGACAAATGTCTCATGGGACATGTCTCATGGGACATGACTCATGAGACATGTCCGATGAGACATTATTTGTCCCATGAGAGATGTCCCATGAGATAAGTCCGGTGAGAGATTTGTCCCATGAAACATATCCCATGAGGCATGTCCGATGAGACATTTGTCCCATGAGACATGTCCCATGAGACATGTCCGATGAGACATTTGTTCTCTGAGACATGTCCCATGAGACATGTCTTATGAGACATATCCGTTGAGACATTTCCAATGTTACATGTCTCATGGGACATGTCTCATCGGAAATGTCTCATGAGACACGTCCCATGAGACATGTCCGATGAGACATGGCTCATGGGACATGTGACATGTCTCATGCCAAAAAAATAAAGATTTGCAGTGGATCTGCATCCCATTAGTTTAACTTATAACCACGAAAGAAAAAGAATAAATAGCTCTAGGTATTGGGTGAATATAACTGTCTGAAAATATTTCCTTTTGAAGACTCTGCTAAGCCAATAACATAAATATTTTGGCAAATTCCTTTGAAAAAAAAAAACATTTTCTTTTAATAAAAAGAAAGCAATTCCACTAATTTCACAAAAAAAAAAACAACAAAATATTTATCCTTGAAGAAGCTAAAATGAAACAAACAAACAAAGTCAATGACTGCAATTATTTCAAATTATTTCAAGGGCCAGCTCAACATCAAGGACATTATTTTTTTCTTATGTCCTTAAATGCGCTATAACAAAAAATAATAATGTTGTCTAGGCACACTTTATAGCCCAGAATAAAGCTATGAACTTATTCTTATATACTATTTTGTTACTTGGAAAAAGTTCACCTTCATTTTCCTCATCATACAAACTACAGACAGGCTCCATTTCACGTTTTCGCTCTTGTGAATTTCTTGCTCGAAAAATTGGCTAAAATGCGTCTGTGGCAATTATTTTTAAAGACATCTCCTCTCAACTGGAATATACTTGAGAGGCTTAAGGCGCCTTCTTTGAACTCATGCATTTGGCAAGTGATGAAAAAAAGATAGAAGAAAAAAAAATGTAACGCGTGAGTGCACAATGACAAGGCGTGACGTTATTTTTTGTTTCTGTTTTTGTACAATTGTGTGTGCGACTATGCGTGAGAGACAAAGGATCAGAGGAAAAAACTATAAAGGACCTAAACAACAAGTATATAAAAGAGGAATGTCAGGTCTGATTTGCTATACGTATGTCAAAGATTATGAAAGAGTGGATGGGCTTTGGTGATGGTGATGGTGATGGTGATGGTGATGACAATCGCTTCCAATAACTCCAATTTTTTTTTTTTTTGTTTGTTGTCTAAATCGGGTTGATGGTAAATGGGTTTGAGGATGAAATAAAAATGCTTTTTCACGCCAGCATTCCTTTCTTATTTCATACATTTCTAAATCCAAGGTCGAAAGCTTTTCATTCTTTTACGTGTTTAGAAAATAACTTGTAATCAACAGCCAAAGTCAGTGTGGTGGCAGGAAGCAAAATGTGGAAGGACCAAAACTGGATATCCTTCTTTCCACCAGGAATAAGTGTACGGTTGGCTTGATTTGTCTCTTGTCTGTGTCTGTCAGTTGAACATTTTATAGCGATGTGTAAATAAAGTTTAACCCATTCTTGTTCTTCTGCACAGTGCTGTATTTTGAAAATGGTATTATTTTCAATTATATTGGCAAGAGACAAACAAAAATCGTATCTACTGTTCAAGCTACCATAAGTTAAATGTAGATCAATTATTTCTGATAGATACAATTTTTGGGAAATTACTGGAAGAAATATTGGATGTTTTTGCAGATTGCAAGATAATTGTTGTTTGATCGGAGCCTTGAAAAATAAAATGCACGACTGGGTCGCACGAACTTGCTCTTAGAGTTCAAGTTGCTTAAATTTTTAAGACTTTTTATATAAAAACTTGGGAAATGTAGGTATATAAAAAAAATAAAATTCATTTTTCAAAAAAATAAAATAATATCTGAAATCAAATCGCCCCACAAAACAAGTATGCAGTTTTATTTGATATATTAAGGCGCATTTTTAGAAAAAAAATTTTCAAAATCGTTAGAGCCGTTTTTTAAAAAACTAATTTTTTATAAATAATTTTTTGAAAAAAAAGTTTAAAAATAAAATTGGTATGCCATTTTGTAGAAATAACTAATTAACATCTTAAAACAAAATTTCAAAAAAATTCAATCTCCCGTTTTCGAAAATTTGAGTTTTCAAAAAAAAATTTTGAAAATTTTTTTAAAAATCCAAAAATTATTTTTTTCAAAATTTTATTTTTGGCTTATATTAAAATTATATAAATGCTTTTGTATAAAAAATTTCGTTGAAATGCAATAAGCAGTTTGGCAGAAAATCAGATTTGAAAAAAGCGGTCCTATGGCAGGTACCGTTAATAATGATTTTCCAAAAAATTTTTCTTCATCAAAAGATAGACCTTATTTAAAAACTAAGATTTGAATTTTTTTAACAAAATCGTTGGAGCCGTTTTCGACAAATTAAACTTTTCCGAAATTTTTATATGGCAGGTACCGTTGTTTTTGGTCCAAAAAAATTAATTCCAAAAACCCCTCTGGAGAGTCTCCAAAAACTGCTACATAACAAGTTTGAAGGCAATAGGTCCATCCGTTTAGGCTCTAGCTCCTTATACAGACAGACAGACAGACTGACAGACTGACAGACGGACAGACTGACAGACAGACGGACAGACGGACTTCCGGGGCCCACTTTTTTGGCATTGTCTATCATCGTAATGTCATGGAAAAATGTTATCTCAACTTTTTTTTTTTGTACGAATGCATAACTTGATATATAGTACCTATATCGCAAGTAAAAAAAAAACATTTTTAAACAAAGATGTTCGAACAGAACTGTTTGCACTGTATTGTACCTAAGTGGTCTTCTTGGTATCTTCCCAGGATACAAAAATAAATCAATTTTGATTTGTACAAAATAGAAGTCCTTGAACTTCAAAAAAAAAAAAAAAAAAAAAAACACACAGGAAACATCTAAGAAATTTTGATTTGATCATTGATAGATATAAACGCTTGAAAAAAAGTAAAGAAATGTTCTATTTTTATTTTTTGGTTGAACATCAAAAGGAAAATATTCCTTCTAATGTAACTTTTGGTGTTTTTTCTGTTATATCTAATTTAAAAAAAAAAATTCTTTTAAATTTAAGTATCAATTCATCACTTAACGATAGGAATTGCTGATACAATATTTTTATTTTTTTTTTTTTATTTATTTATTTATTCATTACAGATTCGAAAAGTATAAATTTTAAGTTCCTCTTAAAAATTGTAAAAACAATATTCACAATGTAGTTATTTTAATTGCATATTTTAAAAAAATCCTACGCATACCAAAGTACTGAGGGAACTTAACTAACGTAAGTTATTCTTGCTCTTACAAGGTTTTATATGATGTTTTATAGGCGTTTGTTGTAACGGGTGTGACTTTCTAACGGAATTACCCATAAGTTTTATAAATAATTTTATAATATTAGGACTTCGTATTTTAAAAGATGTTTAATGTTTTTATAGTAAAAATAATATAAAACTTTTGGTTTTAAAATAGTTACAAGGAGTACTTTCACATTTTAAACGTCTTAGAACTCCAAACGAAGCATGCCATAATAATTTCTTCTGTTTCTAGACCAGGGTCTATAATTTTTGAAACCAAAAAAAATCATAGTAGAATGAAACTCATTGGATAAGGAGGTGAATATGATGAAATTTAAAGGAAAAATAAATTACGGGCGAGCCGAGTTCGGGAAGTGGGTGGGTTGAGTTTTTAATGGTAAAAAATGGTATATCTCGATTTCCGGCAAAACTACAAATCCTATAGAAAAAAGTTGTATGGCAAAGTTGTAGGTAATAAAAAGATCTACAACTTTAATATCAACAATTTTTTCACATAACCTCAAAATTTATGTGAAAAATTCAAAAAAACCGAGTTTTTGGTTTTTTATTTTTATCTTTTTCAAAAACAAAAATTTTTCTACAAAATTTGGTGAAAACTTACCTTATAATGTCTCAAATACACTGTAATTTATTTGATTTAAAATATTAATTTGTTCACCTTATTTTGACTTAATACCAAAAAAACATCCTAATTTTCAATCGAAAATTCACGTGTCAAAATATCAGCTTTTTTCAAAAAGTCGGTGAGCATTTCGTTCTTTAAAATGTCTATTTTCTGATGGTGTAAAAAAAATTTTACATTAGTATACTATAGAACATGTTCTAGTAAAATTCAAAAAATGAAAAAAGCTTGAATTCGAAAAAAAATTTGTATCACTGTTTACAATTTTGGCCTATTTATTCAAATTTACACTTTAATTACTCAAAAAACGTAAGATTTCATGTAACATTAATTAATCTTACGTTTTTTGAGTAATTAAAGTGTAAACTTGAATAAATAGGCCAAAATTGTAAACAATGATACAAATTTTTTTTCGAATTCAAGCTTTTTTCATTTTTTGAATTTTACTAGAACATGTAAAATGTATACAAATGTAAAATTTTTTTTACACCATCAGAAAATAGACATTTTAAAGAACGAAATGCTCACCGACTTTTTGAAAAAAGCTGATATTTTGACACGTGAATTTTCGATTGAAAATTAGGATGTTTTTTTGGTATTAAGTCAAAATAAGGTGAACAAATTAATATTTTAAATCAAATAAATTACAGTGTATTTGAGACATTATAAGGTAAGTTTTCACCAAATTTTGTAGAAAAATTTTTGTTTTTGAAAAAGATAAAAATAAAAAACCAAAAACTCGGTTTTTTTGAATTTTTCACATAAATTTTGAGGTTATGTGAAAAAATTGTTGATATTAAAGTTGTAGATCTTTTTATTACCTACAACTTTGCAATACAACTTTTTTCTATAGGATTTGTAGTTTTGCCGGAAATCGAGATATACCATTTTTTACCATTAAAAACTCAACCCACCCACTTCCCGAACTCGGCTCGCCCGTAATTTATTTTTCCTTTCATTCTTATCATATTTCCCTCCTTTTCCAATGGGTTTCATCCTACTATGATTTTTTTGTACTTTTTAATGTTTTTGAAGGCATCGGCACTGGTCTATTCAAAGAATTTAAAAAACATTTTTTTGTAGAGTCGTTTTATAACGTCTTTCTTCAGAAATAATTACTTGCGTAGAATTTACCTTCTGATGACAACACGAATACAATGCAACCCCACATTTGTTTTTTTCTTCCTTGTTTTTTTTTTTATACAATTATTATTTTTTTTTTATGAATTATCTATTTTCTGTTTTTGTTAAAGTCTATGAAGTGTTATGATTACAGTTAGGTGGCCACATGATTATGACCGATGAAAATTTTCAATTGTCACTAATTCTTTAACTAGAATGCTAAAAACTAATTTTATTTAGTTTTTTTCTGTACAGTACAGTATTATTACGGTTGTGTAAAACATTATGCCACAACGATTTTTTTTGTTTTAAGAGGCAAAGCCAAAAAAACTGATGACGAATTTTCAATAATTCGTGTTTTTTCGTATTGTTGCAAAATGCCTTTATTATTTTTGGGAACTCTGTTTTTACCTGAATGAGTTGTTGTCCCGTGCTCAGCGATGCCAACTGAGGCATAATTATGCCTTTTAGGCATAATTTTATTAGCTTAGGCATTTAGGCTTATTTTTTGACAAAAAGGCATAATTTTTTCATTCCACTCTTGATTTATGTTTTAAAAAGTTCTTATAATTTTTTGAATATTTTGATTAAAAAAAAAACTTAAAATTAATATATTACATATATTTTAAATACAAGTTGTTCGAAATTTTATTTACAGAATTCGTTTTTACCATTTAACTCTTCGTACTGTTTAATTTTTCAAAGAATTTTGTGCACACTTATCAATTTTACTAGTAAAGAATATGCAAAAAACGATTTTGTTGCTATAAAAAGGTCTAAAACGCTTGCAAATATGCTATTATTTCTTATTGGTGAAAAAAAAAATTTCTTAATTCTAAAAAAAATTTCTAAGAAATCTAAATTGAGGCATAATTTATTTGAAAAGGCATAATTTTTTTTTCAAGTGAGGCATAATTTTGAGTGAATGGGATGGCAACGCTGCCCGTGCTTGTAATACTTCAGCCACTCACCACTAAGCTTTTCCACCAGTTGGTATGAGGTTTTATGCAGCATTTCGCTAAGAATCCCCAAAGAGCGTTATTTGTGGAATTCATCCCCGGAAAATTACCAAGCCTGTTTATTCTTTATTTTGTTTTTTACTTAGAAAGGACGTGACACTCATAGCGTTGTTGTAGAAAACCGTAATAATAATAACTGTACCTGTAAATAAATAATTTGTATTATACCTAAAAGTATTTTTTGAAGTTATACTTCTTATGGGAGGGTGAGTATGAAAATTTACTTTTTGACAAGAATGTCAAAGGGATTATGACGCGATCACCCTGGGTAGCAGGGCTGTCGTTTCACCTTTAGAGTAGTCAGTACTTTAGTATTTAAAAATGCAGTACGCCGCAGTACGGCAAACATAAAACACACAACACGTTGCAAGTTACATGTTTCATGTGGCAAGTTGCATGTGGCAAGTTGTATGTGGCAATTTGCATGTGGCAAGTTGCATGTGGCAAGTTGCATGTGGCAAGTTGTATCTGGCAAGTTGCGTGTGGCAAGTTGCATGTGGCAAGTTGCATGTGGCAGGCTGCATGTGGCAAGTTGCGTGTGGTAAGTTGCATGTGGCAAGTTGCGTGTGGCAAGTTGCATGTGGGAAGTTGCATGTGGTAATTTCCATGTGGCAAGTTGCCAGGGTTGCAAAAAGCTCACATTTCACCTCAGCTCACAGCTCAGCTCAAATTTGAGCTAGCTCACTTTTGAGGTAGGTACCATAGCTCAGCTCATTAGAGCTGAGCTGAAAGTGAGCTGAGCTGAAAGTGAGCGCCCCCAACTTCCAACGCCTATATCTCGGAATTTTGAAGAAAATGAAAAAAAAAATTTTTTGATGCCAAAAGGTAGAGGGGACTCTAACCTACATTTGGGTACAACTCCCATCCCTGTAGGTCCACGCGTTCTCAAACCGGGAGAACTTAAAAGTAAAAAAAAAATAGGCACGATTCTGAAAAAATAGGCATGATGTGGCGGTTTAACATGGAAGGCGATTTTTTAAAAATCTGACAATGTGCAAAGCGTAGGCCCATGACACAAGCTATCATTTGGCATCACTCCCAAAAATTGCTCTCAAGCGGTTTAGCTTCTAGGAGCGTTCAAAGATTCGGGGATTTTTCGAAAAAAAATTTTACCCCAACTTTCAAAGGCGATTTTCTCGGGTTTTTGAAAAAAATCGAAAAACCAGATTATACAACTATTGGGTAGCTGAGAATATAAGCTTTCATATGGCACCACTTCCCTGTCTCTAGATCAAAGCGTTCAGCTTTGAAGTTTTTTCGCGCCCCCAACTTCCAACGCCTATATCGCGGAATTTTGAAGAAAATGAAAATAAAATTTTTGATGCCAAAAGGTAGCGGGGACTCTAACCTACATTTGGGTACAACTCTTATCCCTGTAGGTCCACGCGTTCTCAAACCGGGAGAACTTAAAAGTAAAAAAAAAAATAGGCACGATTCTGAAAAAAAAGGCATGATGTGGCGGTTTAACATGGAAGGCGATTTTTTAAAAATCTGACAATGTGCAAAGCGTAGGCCCATGACACAAGCTATCATTTGGCATCACTCCCAAAAATTGCTCTCAAGCGGTTTAGCTTCTAGGAGCGTTCAAAGATTCGGGGATTTTTCGAAAAAAAATTTTACCCCAACTTTCAAAGGCGATTTTCTCGGGTTTTTGAAAAAAATCGAAGAACCGGATTATACCACTATCGGGTAGCTGAGAATATAAGCTTTCATATGGCACCACTCCCCTGTTTCTAGATCAAAGCGTTCGAACGCCTATATCGCGGAGTTTTGAAGAAAATGAAAAAAAAATTTTTGATGCCAAAAGGTAGCGGGGACTCTAACCTACATTTGGGTACAACTCCCATCCCTGTAGGTCCACGCGTTCTCAAACGGGGAGAACTTAAAAGTAAAAAAAAAAATAGGCACGATTCTGAAAAAATAGGCATGATGTGGCGGTTTAACATGGAAGGCGATTTTTGAAGTTATACTTCTTATGGGAGGGTGAGTATAAAAATTTACTTTTTGACAAGAATGTCAAAGGGATTATGACGCGATCACCCTGGGTAGCAGGGCTGTCGTTTTACCTTTAGAGTAGGCAGTACTTTAGTATTTAAAAATGCAGTACGCCGCAGTACGGCAAACATAAAACACACAACACGTTGCAAGTTACATGTGGCAAGTTACATGTGGCAAGTTGCATGTGGCAAGTTGCATGCGGTAAGTTGTATGTGGCAAGTTGCGTGTGGCAAGTTGCATGTGACAAGCTGCATGTGGCAAGTTGCGTGTAGCAAGTTGCATGTGGGAAGTTGCATGCGACAAGTTGCATGTGGTAATTTCCATGTGGCAAGTTGCCAGGGTTGCAAAAAGCTCACATTTCAGCTCAGCTCACAGCTCAGCTCAAATTTGAGCTAGCACACTTTTGAGATAGACACCATAGCTCAGCTCATTTGAGCTGAGCTGAGCTGAAAGTGAGCGCCCCCAACTTCCAACGCCTATATCTCGGAATTTGAAGAAAATGAAAAAAAAAAAAAATTGATGCCAAAAGGTAGCGGGGACTCTAACCTACATTTGGGTACAACTCCCATCCCTGTAGGTCCACGCGTTCTCAAACCGCGAGAACTTAAAAGTAAAAAAAAAATAGGCACGATTCTGAAAAAAAAGGCATGATGTGGCGGTTTAACATGGAAGGCGATTTTTTAAAAATCTGACAATGTGCAAAGCGTAGGCCCATGACACAAGCTATCATTTGGCATCACTCCCAAAAATTGCTCTCAAGCGGTTTAGCTTCCAGGAGCGTTCAAAGATTGGGGGATTTTTCGAAAAAAAAATTTACCCTAACTTTCAAACGCGATTTTCTCGGAATTTTAAAAAAAGTCGAAAAACCGGATTGTACCGGAATTTTTTTTTATGATAAAAAAAGAAATATTTTACTAAAAAAATAGAAATGTATTTACCTACTATTAAAAAAACCAAGAAAAAAGATCACGAAAAATTATCTGTTTTATTTATAAAAATATCCATGTGTTAAAATAATTCCATTAATAACACTAGAACCAAACATCTTAAGCTATGGTGTTTTATAAAAGTTTAAAATATCTTCATATTTCATTATACTTTCCAAATAAAAATCAATTTATCCCCTTACCCATCACAGCTCAGCTCAGCTCACTTTACCTTAGCTCACCCAACAGCTCAGCTCACCGACAGCTCAGCTTACCCAACAGCTCAGCTCAACCATCAGCTCAGCTCACTTTCAGCTCAGCTCAAATGAGCTGAGCTATGGTACATAGCTCAAAAGTCAGCTAGCTCAAAATTTGAGCTGGGCTGTGAACTGAGCTCAGCTAACTTTTGAGCTTTGTAGCAACCCTGCCAGTTCCATATTGCTACTACTAGTGCTGAAGCACACACAATTCTCAAAAAATTACCATATTGCACATTTTATGCGCAATTCATTGACTTTCGTTAACCATATACCGTACGGTCTGAACCGCACAACATGAGTTAATTTCACAGAATAAATTGAAAAGTACATGGACTCAAGGAGGATGAAAGAATTAATTTATTGTTCACTTGATAAAAATGTAAAAAAACTAAGTGTGGATTAATTACTTTATAATAGAAATTAAAAATATCAAATGAAATTCATTTACATATACTGAATGAGAAGTATAACTTCAGTCGCGTGTACATGTGTACACACACTCTTTTTTTTTTGTATTTAATCCTTGGACTTATATTAAATATGTTGTTATTGGAAGGTTAAAACCAAATTCCAGAAGTATTAACTGGCCCGTTTTTTAATATTTTTTAAGAGTCAAAAAATATATAATGTACTGTACATATGTATGTATATGTATTTTGAAAATTTTTAAATTCCCAACTTTTCGCGCATCATGGATTTTTTCCTTACAGAATGTTACCGACTCTGTTGTTATCCTGTACTTAGTTAAACATCATGTTAGCTTATGTCATAAAATTAGAAAAATCAGAGCCAGATTCCTGTGATTTCGTTCTGTCTGTCGGCCCTGGATTTAAAAAAATTGGACCAATAAATTATCACGGTGATACAAAAATGAGGTTTTAAAATATACGCGGGCGGAGACCTATCACGTTTTGTAGAGCTAGTCGCACTGATTACGAAACGGTATTTAAAAAGTCCCTAACCCCCCCAAAATCTGGCAAAAAACGGTTTTTTTGACCTTCACCCATTGAAAAAATCTAGCTTCGTCAAATTTTTACCCATTTTCAATTTTTTTACAGTTTCTAATAGGAGATAAATATACCTTTTCAGCAATACATAAAACATGTAACTCGGTTAAACCACCTAGAATTTATAAGCTGTCAAAGTTCAACTGTCATTTATCCAACTTCGACATCATATTAAAGTATATATTTTCACAACAGCATGCTGTTTTAAAAATACATTCTAAACGAGGTATTTTTTATGAAAATCAGTTTAAAATTGGCTTAGAAAAAAATTTTTTTCGATTTCAACCCAGATACAGAAATTCGAACTTTTAGGTATAGAACAAAAATGTTATTTCGGCACGTAGTAGGATAACTTGGGAGTCGGGATTTGGTAACGGGTTTTTGTAGAGGAGCTCAATACAAACATTTTTTTCTTTGGGAGGGGGGTCTATCTAGCCCCGTTTAGGTGGGAGGTGCAGTTTTCTAAAAAAAATTATCAAAATAAAAAAAAAATATTAAAAAACAACGGCATTACTTACAGTAATAAATGATACCATTTCCGAAAGGCAAAATTATAAATTTAATTTTTATTTTTAAATCAATATATTATAACCAAAAGTTTTTGAAATAATCGATTTCAAAGTTAAAAATAGGCGAAAAAAATTTTTTTAAAACTCATTTTATACTATTTTTGTCCAGACTGTGAATTTTAATAAAAAAAATTACTCACACAGACAACTGCCTCAATTGATTCCTTATCATACAGTGAAAACTACATATATGTTTCTATGTCTTCTAGTTTTTGAGAAAATTGAAAAATAAAAACAAATAAAAACAAAAAATATTTTGAAAAAAGAAAAATCTGATAAAATAATTTTTCAATTTTCTCAAAAACTAGAAGACATAGAAACATATCGTCGGTGAAACCAGAATCCCCTTAAAGTTCATAGTTTTTATTTTATTGGCAAATTAGAAAATGAAAACTCATACAAATGCCTTCAAAACGATTTTGTTTCTTTGCTTTCCTATAAAATTTGCTAAAATGGAGTTACACACTTTTCTGGTTTCACCGACGATATGTAGTTTTCACTGATAAGGAATCAATTAAGGCAGTTTTGTGTGTGAGTAATTTTATTAAAATACACTAAAAAAACGCGTATATTTTGAGTGTTACACAGTGTGTTATTTTTTTTGAAAATTTTGTGTCGATTAATTCTTCATTTTTAATGGTGTTCCAAACATGACCTCCGACAGTTTTCAGAAGCTAAGCTACTTTTTTTTTTAAACCAAATTTTTTCTGATTTTTGAAAGGTAGGTATTTATTTATTAGGGTATTCCTATAATTTCTTATTTTTTTTTTTTTTTTTTTTTTTTTTGAAAAAATGAGTTTAGTACCACCACACACAGACTAACTTCAAACTATACCTACCATTTGAATTAATTTGTTAGTTTCAAATGTATCCAAAGAATAAGTAACCTTGCTGGTTGCTATTTATGTCAACTGCCACTTTTGTAGCTATTTTTGTCTCTGATGTTCTCTCCCTTTATTTCTTTTTTAAGTGTTATTGAACTTCATCATATTCGCCATTTCTATGTTTGTCCTTCAGGAAAGAGAGTTTCATTAATGACAGCCAATGCCAACACACAGTTTCTTCTTCTCATCCTTCGATATTAAAATTTTGTGTTTTTGTCGGTCTATGTTGTCGTGTCGTCTACCCAAGGGATAGAATGATGTCAGGATCAGGAGGATATATATTTTCATTTTCATATTTCTTTAGAACAACACATTGAGTCAGCACTTAATTTAATAAATTTGCATAAAAAAGAAGTAATCATCTCCATCACGCTGAGTTTTTTTTTTCCTGTTGTTGTTGGTTCATCTCAGTCGTTTTTATGGTTCCCGCTTGTTCCCTCTTATTATCATAATATAGTCCTGTTTTATCAAAAAAAAAAAAAAAAAATAAAATAAATGTGAACTTTTCTTTACATAGCTATTTTATATTTTCACTTCCAGGATCAAGTATATGTTGGTCTTGTCGTGTTGGTAGGAGGGTTGCTATCTTCTTATATGATGCCATGTTTTTTAATTATCCAAATAATTGGAGTAATTAGAAGCGATATAGCAGAAATTCAGCGAAATTGATGTTAATTTGATTTTAAGAAAAAAAATTCTTTAAAAGTATTTTTTTCTTCATGCCAGGATTAAGTTCTTTCCCCAATGTTTCAAATTGTAAGAATTCTGAGAGTTTATTTTTTTTTCATCTTATTTTTTTTTCTCCATAAGACAAAATTCATCGTTTGAAATAAGATAAGGTGTTAAATTGCCACATCGACCTCACGTAGCATTCATGTTAAGTTACGTGACTCTGGGCTACCTGATGTACCTTTTTTCTAATGTTTGTAGAGTTACGGTATACGTACTTTATCTTTTGGAGCTTTTAAGTCTGTTAGTGTTCATGGACTTGGACAGTTACAGGATAAGGATAACAAGCTTGAACATTGCTCATAATACCATTTTCACTTTATAAGCCATCGGAGTATATGAGTATCATTTTAATTTTTCTTTTATCATGTGGTTCAATGTGGTATTTTATATATTGAAATGATAAAATATTCGTTTTTGGATATATTTTCACGTGAAGAAAATTTTAAATATATTGAAAATGTATAAGATATTGGATTTGGGAAGTTCAAATACAGAAAAATATTGTGTGTTCACAAATACTATTGAAGAAATACCATTTCACCATTTTTTTGGCAAAAAGAACGACTTACA
The DNA here is from genome assembly GCF_945859705.1 of Episyrphus balteatus. NCBI lineage: Eukaryota > Metazoa > Arthropoda > Insecta > Diptera > Syrphidae > Episyrphus > Episyrphus balteatus. The sequence goes on along the minus strand of NC_079136.1, from coordinate 85,394,864 downwards.
AAATCATACGTTTTCTCAAGAATGGTCTTAGAATGCATCCTTGGGGCTGTCAACATTAGATGCAGTCATATCCGAGAATTGCAGTTGGTGCATAACTAAGCTAGTATTCCTAAATGATGAGTGCTAAAAACCATGGGTTGTAAAAAAATCATTTTTTTAATGCATTTGTTTTCATTAAAAATTAAAAAGAAAAAAAAAAAATGATTGCAAATAAAAAATGTTTGCATTAAAAAAAATATATTATGCAATTGAAAACAATTTGCATTAAAAAAATGTTATTGCAACTGAAAAATATTGCATTAAAATAACTTTTATTGAAATTAAAAATATTTTGCATAAAAAAAAAATAAAATGTATTGCAAATACAAAATTATGTGCATTAAAAAAAAAAATAATAACTCAAAATGTGTGCATTTAATATTTTTTTTATATTCGTCGAATTTCTTACAATTGGTCAAAATTGTAAGAAATAATATTACAAAAAAAATAATATTTAATGCACACATTTGCATTAATTTTTTTTTTAATTCAGAAAATTTTTTATTTGCAACAATTTTTACTTGCGATATAGGTACTATAGGGCAAGTTTAGGATTCGTAAAAAAAATCGAACTTGAGATAACAATTTTACATGACATTACGATAATGGAGAATGCCAAAAAAGTGGGTCCGGCAATTCTGTCTGTCTGTCTGTCTGTCTGTCTCTATCTGGAGCTGCACCCTAAACAAGTGAAGTGATTTTCTTCAAACTTGGTAGTTAGCAGTTTTTGGTGATTCCCTAGAGGGAAAATTGTTTTTTTTTATGACCAAAACTAACGGTACCTGCCATATAACGGAAATAGAAAAATTAATTTTTTTCAAAAACGGCTCTAACGATTTTGATTAAAATTTTTGTGTTTAGTACTACACATAAGAGCCAACTTTTTAAATAAAGAAAATATTTTTTGTACCGTTATTAACGGTACCTGTCATAGAACGGTTTTTTTCGTTTCTGAATATCTCGTACAACATTAAACCGAATTAAATGAAAATTTTTATACAAAAGTGTGTAAGTAAAGATAATATTAAAATTTTAGAAAATTTTCAAAAAAACGCATTTTTGGATTTTTAAAAAATATTTCAAAATTTTTTTTTGAAAAATCAATTTTTGATCAATGAAAAATTTTGAAATTTAGTTCTTATGTGTAAATTAATTATTTCTTCAAAATGGCATACCAACTTTTTTTTGAAAAATGTTAAAAAAATTTTATATATAAAAATTAATTTTTTTAAAAAACGGCTCCTACAATTTTCGAAAAATTTTTTTCTAAAAATACCTTTTTATACAAGAAATAAAATGGCATATTTGTTTTTTTTTTTTTAAGATAATTTAAAACGGAGTTTAATTAATTATAAAAACAGATTTAATTTTTTTATACTACTTATGAAATTTCTTCAAAATATCAAATTTTAAATTTCTTGAATAAATAGCTTTAACATTATAGTTACTTTAAGCATAAGAGCAAGTACGTGCGACCCCAGTCGTGCAATTTATTTTTTGTTCAATTCAAAATGTTTTTAACTTCAATAAAATTCTTATATTCAATGCAAATATTTTTCAGTTGCAGTAAAATTTTTTTTTAATGCAATTTTTTTCAGTAGCAACATACTTTTTTTAATGCAATTTATTTTATTTGCAACAAACATCTTTTTTTTATTTCAAATGAATTTTTTTTTTCAAATGGAAACTTGAACTTGAACACTTGAACAGCTCTGAGCAAATAAAAAAAGGATATAAACATAATTCTTTCCCAAAAACAAAATGAATAATTTTAAATTGTTATTTTTATAATTTTATTAAACTTATTCTTTATGTTTTAACGAATATATAAACAAAAAATAATTCTTTTTATTTACATTTGTATATAAATTTTGGAGTGAGAGGGTGAACAGAAATAGGATTTAAATCAAATTTTACATATGACGTGTGTTGCCGAAACCACCATGTCCCGATTGTGAAGCTCCCTTATTGAAACCCATTTGCAAGTTAAGTTCAGCATTGTGGGCACGCAATTGTTCTTCGGTGAATGTACGTTTGTTTTCATCTGCCATTTTTGGTCCCAAACTTGGTCCATTGTATTCAGGATGTTTTTGGGTCTAAAAAAAATATTCAATAAATATGCAACTGTTTTGGTATTTTATAAATTTTCAACTTACAATACGACCCAAGGAGTACAAGCAAAGAGTTACTTGTGGGATATTTCTGCGTTCGAAAAGATCAGCAGTTTGGAAGATTTCTTCTTCTGGAACTCCGTACTTCTTAATACCAGCTTGGAAACGTTGAATATTTTCCATCAATTGGAAGTTGGTACCACGTTCTTGAATTTTCTTCACAGAGCCAGGAGCTAGTTTGTTGATCAATTTGCACAACCAAATACCATCACGAAGAATATCTTCGTATTGGCCGCTTGGTACTTTTTCGCCAAGAACATCAAAGATCCATTGAAGGACTTCAGCTTCAGTTTCCTTGTTACGTGGCTGTAAGAGAAAAAACAAAGTGATTTAATTATATGGAAAATGGAAACTATTTTAATATTAAAATAATCTTAATATGTGTTTTTTTTTGCGAAAAATTTAAGTCTTCAAAACTATTAATACGATTTTTTTTTGTAAAAAAGCCTTTTATACACCGATAAAAAATTTGATAATAACAGCTATCAAATTAACATTATTCAGTGACAAAAGTCGTCCAACAATTAAAATATCAATTTTGATATTTTATTATATCATTTTGACATTTTTTTAATTTCAGGTGGATAATGAAAATTTCACTTTGACAATTAAAATATCAATGTTGACTAGATTTTACGTTCAAGTTTATTATAATGAAACCTATTTCTTTCTTTTTCTTTTTTATTATTTTTATTAATAAAAGTATTTTCTTTTTTTTTTTCAAAACATTACTGAAAGTGAATAATATTTAAATATGAATTTAATATTTTTCAATAATTTGGAATGAGAAATTGATATGAAAAAATGATAATAAAATATCAAACAAAATTTCCAAAATGTGACATTTAAATATCATTCTGATAATAAAAATATTGTTTTTACATTTTAAATATCATAAAACACATTTTAAAGAGCATTTTTGGCTGATATTTAAAAAATGTTAATTTGATATTTAAAAAAATGTTAAATTGATATTGTTTTTTTTTTCGGTGTACCTAAGCCAAAAATTAAATTTTGAAAAAATTATTTTTGGATTAAAAAAAAAAATTTTAATTTTCGATAACCGTAGGTTGAAATTTTTTGAAATCTTGGTTTAAGATGTTGATTGGTAATTTCTTCAAAATTGCATCCACATTTTATTTAAAATTTCTGAAATTTTAGCAACTTGAACTCTAAGAGCAAGTTCGTGAGACCCAAGTGTTAATTTTATTTGTATTGGTTATGTACCGGTTACAAGATATTGGATGAAATGTACCTCAATCGAGCCCTCCCTTCCTTTCCCTCCAAACAACACGCAATTAAATTGGAACAAATTTAAAAATTAAGAAAACAAAATAAGTACATCGTTCTTGTCAGGAAACTAGTTAAAACTGCCAAAAACTAAAAATTCTTGTATTTTTTTTGCAATTTTTACAATGTTGCTTTCGACACTCGAATCTAAATAAATACTTGATTCGATTGAGGCCTTCCTTCGCGTAATACTGGGCAACATTAACTTATTTTAGAAATTTTCTAAAATACACCAGCCCAAAAAATTAAGGGAACAAGAAATATTTTAGTGATATTCGATAGGCTTTATCTCAGTAAAAAATGATCGCATCATGACAAAACAAGAATCATGCGAAAGCTACATTCTTCTAGCTTTGGGTTTTAATGACAAAATATTTTATTTCTAAAGGTAAAATAAATTAATTGTTGGAACTTTTCAAAAACCAAAATTTTCAAAAATTTTTTTGTTTTTCTTTTCTAATTGATTATTATTATTATTTTTAGAAAGGTTATTTATTTGGCTTCAAGATTCATTTTGTTTCAAACTTTTACCATTTTTTTTTTACACTGCAATACCAGTCATCAAAACAAAACCCATACTTTGGACTTTGACTATCAATATCTTAAAAACGAATAACCTTACAGAAAATTCAAGGATACATTTAAAAACTTCATTCATTTCTCTACAGAAAAATTAAGCTTACTTTGCTAAAAAAAAATGTTTTCTTTCATATTTGAGATCAATTTAGAAATCTATCAAAATAGGCATTTTTACGTTTTTTTTTTTTAGAAAATGTGCCTCTATAACTATGGGTGATAAGATTAAACTGAGGCTTAGTTTATTGAAGCTTAATATACTTGCAATATGCAAAAATTTAGACTTATTCATCAAGCAGTTTTTCTGTTGTGAGGGTTTCAACTTTTGAGATGAAATAAAACACCATATTTTCGCATCTGTAAATGACTTACTTCTAATCACTTTTTTATGAGAAAAATCAAATTGTTTTGAGTTTATTTGAAATTTTGGATAAATCAAAGAAAAACTAAAAGTTTTCAAAAAAAGTTAAATTTTGAAAAAAAAAAAAATGTTCATACTATTTTTGGATATTGTATCGAACCGACATGCAATACAAAAGATTGTAAGCGTATTTGTGAATGTATTTGTATTTGTATTTGTATAGAATAATGTCTGCCATTTTGGTTTGTGTTAATGTTGGTAAATCTACCTCTTTTTGATTGCTTTTAAGTAGTTCAGTTCACAGTTCAGTTCTCTCTATAACCCGGTACAGAACAGTTGTTGTGCATGTCGGTCGAGTATTTATTTCTAAATAAATAATTGTGTAAACGTAGTAAAGTTAATAGAATAAAAGAAGATATAGATTATAATAGAGTAGAGAATATACAATGTGAATTAACGTACAGAATATAAAATATTTGATTAAGAACGTTTAATGTACAGAATTCTTGTTATAAATAAATTTATTACTATAGTCGGGTTTTCTCCATCTTGGTTTCCCGACTCTAAAAGTGTTTGTCTTTTTATTTGTTATTAACGGAAATCTACAGTCCAAAAAATATACATTGGTCCACGTCGAGTCGGATATAGTTAACTCGCGCATAAAACAAATATTCTAAAAAGTAACGATCCTGTATAAAATCCGTTACAGTGGATCGTTACACAAACACAATTCAGTGCACACAAAAAGAAGCAGAGAAAGAAAATAACACATACGTGTGTCATAGTATAGGTTCATGCTAGGTAGCAACCGCTCAGCAGCTACCTCTCGTTTATGCCTTCTGCTCTTTTTACTTCAGTTGATAACCGAACACCAGACAGTGCGGAAGTGAGTAGTTATTTAAAAAAAAAAAAAACAAAACAAACAAAAACTATCAAAAACTTACAAACTATAATAAATAAAACATAGAAATAAAGTGTACAGAAAGTAAAATATAATAAATAAAACATAGAAATAAAGTGTACAGAAAGTAAAAAATATAATAAAAAATATATATATATAAAGTGTACAGAAGAAGCATACAAAGAAGTATAGAAAGTGCGGCAGAAAGCCCAGAAAAGAAATTTACAAACTAAAAATTCAGGTATGTGAAACAATTTTTAAAATTTTTTTATCATTAGTGTTTGCATGCTCAAAGAACATGTTTGAGCGTGCACAGAATATTGTGTTTTTTCTCGGTTGTCGTATGTAGCGGCGTTCTTTTTTTTTCTTTGCCATAATGGCGACGCCACCAACCACCATGGTTGCTATGCATAGTTATATGTCTGCTTGGCTGAAGCGACAGTGCATAGTATACACACCAAGATAAGGGTGTCGGTATATCTTAAACAAAACATTGACAACTGAGAGAATACACACAGAAAGAAAATTTGTACAGACGAGCATGAGTAAGAGCATACATTAAAACACGTATGCACATGCTCATGTGGATAGAAAATAAGAAAGAATAAGAACGGGTTGTTCTCTTAAAAAAGGGCGGTGCCTGTTTCTCTCTCACGTATTTGCAGTGAGGCATGCACGTGTATATGTGGAAGAAGCAGCACAGTGTACAGAACGAAGGTACGAAACTTGAAACGGGCACTGGTTACTAAGAGAGAACACACAGCATGTGAAAAGAAAAATAAATAACAAGCTGCGCAGAACAATTGCGCATATAAAAAAGGGGTATAGATATAAATAGAAAAAATGTAACTACTACTAAGAGAGAACACACAGCATGTGAAAAGAAAAATAAATAACAAGCTGCGCAGAACAATTGCGCATATAAAAAAGGGGTATAGATATAAAAAGAAAAAATGTAGTTACCGTTCGAAAACGAATGTTGACATTAAGCAAAATGTACAGATGCATACAGAAGAAACAAATTGAGATTTTTTCTTTCCGTTTAAACTAAAACTGTAGGGTATTATGTGCGACGCGCTGCTGTATCTTTAATAGGAGCACATGCTATAATTCGAGTTAAGGAATTTGGCAACTGTGAAACTTTAAAGTGCGAATGCGCGGAACACAGTTAAGCTTTATTAGGGTTAAATGCTAATTCAAGTTAATGGATTTAGCAAATATAAGTTTCAGAGTAGGTCTAGCTATATTAATTTCATAGATTTAATTTTTTTTTTTTTTTTGCTACAATTCGAAAATGAATTTAGTAAAATATAAGTTGAATAGATTCAACATGAATACGGGTACAGATGCGCAGAGCGCAATTAGATTTGATTACATTTATTTGCTACAATTCAAAAAAAAAAAAAAAAAAAAAAAAAATTAATTTAGTAAAAATATATATATATTGTAAATAAATAAAGATGCATATGCACACAACGGAGTTAGATTTTGTTAAGGTTGCATACGTGCTTAGAGTTCGAGTTAATGAATTTGGCAAATATAAAACTTTAAGATACAGATTTAACTAAATCAGATTCAATTGTATTAGCGGCTACAATTCAAAAAATGAATTTAATAGAATACATATATACAGTACAGATGCGCAGTCAGATTAAGTTACAAGTTATACGCTATAATTCAAGTTAATGATTTAGCAGTTAAAAAAAAAAAAAAATAGATAAATGAAAGTACAGATGCGCAGGACGCAATTAGAGTTGAATATATTTACATGCTGCTGTTCGAGAATGAAAAACATGGGAAAATTTTTAATAAGGGTGCGTATGCACGCACCGCCGTTAGTTTTTGTTAAGGTTGCGTACGTGCTAAAATTCGAGTTAATGAGTTTGGCAGGTGTGAGACTTTAAAAAACAGGTTTAGGGAGATTAGGTCAATTGTATTTAATCATTGCATTTTAAAATCAAAATATATATTATAAAATAAAAAATACAGATGCGCGGAGCGCAATCAGCTTCAAAAATATTTTGTTACAACGGTATAAAATTATAAAAAAAAGGTGCAGATGCGCAGGACGCAATCCGATGATAGTAAATGTAAAGTATAGACGCGCAAGCCGAAATGAAATTTGAACACATTTACATGCTCAAAAAAAAAAAAAAAATGAAGCCAGCAGTTAAATTTTTTTATAAAAAATATATATGCGCGTAGCGCAGCTAGGTCTTGTTTGAGGTTGCATACGCGCCAGAATTCGAGTTAATGAGTTTGGCGGGTGTGGGACTTCAAAATACAGATTCAGTAAAACTGGATTCAATTGTATTTAATTACTATAATTCAAATGAATTTGGCAGATAAAATTGAATACAGTTACGTAATAAGAAATCATTTTCAAATAAGTATAGATGCTACTATTCAAAAATGAATTTAGCAAGTAGATTTAAGCAAAGAAAATTAAGTATAGATGCTACTATTCGAAAATGAATTTAGCAATTAAAATTTTTTAAACAAGTACAGACGCGCAGCACAGTCAGATTAAAAATGTACTAGTGCTATATTTCAAAACGAATTCAGTAAGACAAAATTGAAGAAAATGTACAGATACGTGCAGTACAGTTAGAAAAACACTTAAATCCATTTAAAAATGGGGAGAAAGAATACAACCAAACAGATTCAAGGTTGAAGACATTTACAAATATGTATGATAGCCGATCGTTAAGATCGTTAAGGTAGTCAGGCACGGGGGAAGAATTTAAAGCCCAAATCTACTCATTAGAAGCTCATACGCCGCGTCGGTACTGTTGTACGGGCGTGCATGGACGATTTGTACTGGCCATATAAGAAGTTCATGCTCGTTCGTATTTACAGTCAGATGTCCTCAACCTCTCTCCAATTGATAACAAGAATGCACGGTTTTAGTTGTCATGTCTCAAAACCTCAGTATTTCAGTATAGTAGTACAGGATCTTGATAGTACAGAAAGTCCTAGTAACAGGTTGCTTGTTCGGGCCACTTAACGTGGATTGTTTATAAAAAAAAAAAAAAAAAAACGTAGGGGAAGACATGACATGGGATATGCATACATATTATCTACAAATCTACAAACACAAATGAGAATTTTTAGTAATTTCTTTTTCTTTTTACCTCGAAATTGTATAGAAATGGCGACGAACAGGGCACGCTCTTCGGCGAATGCCATCAAAAGCGCCAAGCTTTTTGTACAGACGGAGGAATTCCAGTCGCTGACGCTATACCAAGCAAAGCTAAGACTGGCAACCTTGGAGGGTGACTGGGCAAAGTACCAGAATCTGGCCGACGACTCTTTGGACGTAGTCAGCAAGAAAGATCTACCCAAGATTTTGGGCGAAATCGAGGCAGTTCGCAACGACTACTTCACTGCCGGGGCTGCCCTCCAACAAAAAGTACAGGAGTCGATACCATCATCGTCAGTACAGGGGTCAACGTTGTCGGAAGGCGACAACAGACAAATCCAAGTAGAAGTCAATATGCCTTTCCAACAGCACGACTTAAACAACACGTGGGGGAGCTTCGATGGGGCTTACACCAAGTGGATAGGTTTCCACGACAGGTTCAAGGCCGCCATCCACGACAATCCGAAAGTATCTCCAGCATTCAAGTTCCAGTATCTAAAGAACTCACTTGTTGGTCGTGCTGCCCGAGCACTTGGCGAGTGGCAATTGTCTGAGGAAAATTATAACGAAGCCTGGGACCGCCTAAATCAGGTGTACAACAAGAGGTACCTCATAGGCCGCGAGCATCTAAGGCAAATCATCTCGCTTCCCGAAATCAGAGGCCGTCCAAGTGCCAATACGCTCCAAAGAATGGCTGACGCGACACACGAAGCTTTGAGGCAACTAAAAGCACTTGACTTGCCAGTTGAACACTGGGACTTCTTTATAGTCCATTTGCTATGCGAAAAGTTTGACCAGGAGACAGCCAGGCAATGGGAGCTGCAGCGGGAATCAGAGCAGCCAAAATTGTCAACACTATTAGCGTTCATAGATAAACAGGCAGCTGCACTGTGCAGTGTGACAGTGGAACAGCAAGCACGAAATGCCAGCACAAGTTATAAAGAAGAAATGCAAAGGACAGCTAAAGTACAAGACACAAAACCCGCTGTAAGCGGCAGACCCCAGCCACTAAGGAAAGCCTGCGAGGTGTGTGGCTCCTGGCACCCGATCTGGGAGTGCCCAGAATTCGCATCATTATCATTCAGAGGCAAAGGAGACTTCATAGAAAGGCGAGCGCTGTGCCCGAATTGCCTAAAACATGGGCATAAGGAAAATAATTGTTTCATGCGAGGCTGCGCAAGATGTCCAGGGGCACCCAAGCATAACATATTTTTATGCCCAATGAAAGAAGTCCTAAAACCAATGCTTCCATTGATACGCAATGAAGAGGAGAAAGCAGGAACCAGAGGTGCAATGCGCAAAAGGGGGGTCTACAAGGCGAAGAACGAATGACGCCAGAATAAAGGTCTTGGATGCGCTAAAAGATACAAACATACAAACAATCGTATAGGCAACAGAAGGAATAATCGTACAGACAACATCAAAAACAAGAATCGTACAGATAACATCAAAATTAATAATCGTACAGACAATATCAAAATTAATAATCGTACAGGCAACAACATTCGTACAGTCAACATTAAAGACGAGGATCGTATAGACAACATGAGAAACAACAATCAAACAAAAAGAATAAAATATGAAGATGAAAAGTTCGGTACAGATAAAGCATCAAATAAAAGATGCAGCAAAGAAAATGTAGAATGTAAGGTATTTTCAAAGAAATTTCGCTCAATAAATGATGAAAATTATGTGCATGTTGTTCACAATTTAGAAATTAAGACAGATTTTATTCCCACAGCAATGGTAAGAATCGAAGCCGATGGATTTATTTATGGTCCATATAGGGCAATGTTAGACACAGGGGCTCACATCAACCTGATGGTTGACAGGTTGAGAAGAGATTTAAAGGTACAAACGAAACAGGCGTCAGGAAAGCTAGTAGGTATTAACGGTAGTCCATTTACAATAACACGACAAGCCATGGTCAAGATATTACCGTGGTACAGTACAGACTCTTTCAAAAGCCACGAAAGCGAATCATTTTGGTTTCTTCCAGAAGAAAGTCAATGGAATCCCATTCTACCTACACGTACGACAGAGGCTGTTGAAGTAGGCAACATAGACCCACATAAATATGCAGATCCAGAATATTATAAGTCAAGGCAAATAGAGATTTTGTTGGGAGTAGATTTTTTCGCAAAATCCATAAAATCAGTATTTAAGAAAAATGAAGATGGTACAGTTTTATTAGAGACGACGCTAGGTTTAGTAGTACTAGGCTCAAATCTGTTCAGGTACAATGATCAAGTAAATGTTTGTTCAACTGTAGAATATTCAGAAAGCGACCAGTTAGATAATCTTCTAAAGAGACTCTGGGAAATGGATGAAATCAAGTCATGTTCTCAGAGAACAGAAGAAGAAGAATTGGTAGAACAACACTTCCAACAAAACCACTATCGTGACAAAGATGGTGTATTTGTGGTAAAGATGCCACTCAAAGAAGAGTTTAAAGATATAGGCAGCTCACGAGAGACAGCTTTGCGTAGGTTCACATATCTAGAAAGAAGATTAGAGAAAAATGAGCAGATGAAAAATGCTTACGTCCAGAAAATGAGAGAAAGTATCCAACTAGGTCATGTACAGGTAGCTAATAGAAGCCCTAGAGCTAGCAGTATAGTCTATTATATACCACATCATTGTATAGAAAAGAAATTCCGTATAGTATATGATGCAAGCTGTCGCACGAATAAAGGTATATCATTGAATGAAATACAAATGTTAGGTGAGAAACTGCAAAGGGACTTGCATGAGATAATCATGCGCTTCAGAAGACATCGTATAGCAATTTGCGCTGACATTAAGAAGATGTTCAATCAAGTCAGGCTTAACAAAGAACAATGGGATCTACAACGCATATTTTGGAGAGAAAACAGGTATGAACAACTCAAAGAATACTGGTTAACAGTCGTCACATTTGGTCTGACTTCGTCAGCACACCTGGCAGTGCGTTCAGTACTACAAGCAGCCAAAGAAGCTCAACACAACTACCCAGAAGCAGCCAACGCAATTAAGAATGACTTTTATATAGACGATTGTGCCACTGGTGAAACCGACGATAAGAAAGCCATTCAGTTAGCAAAGGAGATGTATGAAATATTAAAGGGAGCTGGTTTCGAATTATGTCAGTGGAAATCAAACTCCAAGAGATTCATGGAAGAACTTCACGCTGGCACAGTTGACCCCACCATGGTGTTTTCGGGGGAAGAGAAATCATCCATTTTAGGCCTTAAATGGCTAATTGTTTCAGATCAATTCACTTATGAGGTGAAAACACCACGTCTAGTAGGGACTCTCACCAAAAGAAAAGTAGTAAGCTGCGTAGCACAGCTCTATGACCCAAACGGCTATATTTCCCCAGTCACAGTAATAGGGAAAATAATCATTCAAGACATTTGGAGATTAGGTACAGGGTGGGACGAAAGAGTCTCGTCAGGTATAGAAGAAAGATGGAAAGAGTACTGGAATGGGATAATGGGCCTAGAGAATTTTCGTATAGACAGATGGTTAGGCACCACTGGTGCATCAGGTATACAACTTCATGGTTTTTCAGATGCCTCAAGTGCAGCCTACGGTGCAGTTATTTACGTTCGTACAGAAAACACAAATGGCACAGGTAAAGGGAGGTTACTCATATCAAAGACGTGTTTAGCCCCATTAAGGACCATCACGATTCCCAGGTTAGAGCTAGCAGCTGCAGAGTTGCTATCAAGGTTGTTAGTAGAAGTAAGAAATTCCATGGAATGGATAGATACGCCATGCTTTCTATGGTCAGACTCGTCAGTTGTACTGCACTGGATAAGGAAGCTTCCATGCGACCTAAAAACTTATGTTGCCAATCGTGTCTCGTCCATACAGTCGAACACACAGGCTAAATGCTGGCACTATGTCAATACAAAAGAAAACCCAGCTGATTTACTGAGTAGAGGTGTACAGACGTCTGCGTTAGCAGACAATAAACTATGGTTGGAAGGGCCCAAGTGGCTCCAACAACCACGTACAGATTGGCCTGAAACAGGTCTTGGTAAAGAATGGCCAGAGACAGGCCTAAGTACAGGTTGGCCGGATGGAGGCCTTAGTACAGATACATCAATAGAAGTACAGAGAGAGTTTAAAGTTTGTATAGTAGTAAAATTGAAACCACAATTATGCATAGGTTTAAAGAAAAAGGGTTACAATGTTCCACTTTTTGAATATACAGATAAGTTAGAAAGGTTAGTCAACATAGTTAGCTATATGATTCGTTTCATAGATAATTGGTCCAAAAAGCCAACCTTTAAAATTAGAGTACAGAGACGCAAAAGCAAAGTACAGGTGCCAACCTTGGCAGAAAGAGCAAGAGCAATGGCATATCTCTTGCGCAAGTCACAGGAAGAACGCTATGGTAAGGAGATAACATGGCTGAAGAAGAGGAAAGGTCTCCCAGAAGGAAGTGATCTGGGACCGCTCAATCCACTTCTAGATGCACAGAACATACTTAGAGTAGGTGGTAGATTAGACAGAAGCAGCAACTCATACGAGATGAATCATCCTGCAATCGTTCCCAATGGATCAAGGCTAGCATGGTTAATTGTAAATCACGCACACCACAACACAAAACATGGTGCAGTACAGGTTATGATGCAATTTGTAAGAGAGAAATACTGGATCCCGAAACTAAGGAGTGAACTAAGGGGCTATTTGCACAAATGTGTCGTATGTGCAAGGTACAGTTGCAAACTGGGGCAACAGTTGATGTCCGAGCTACCAGCAGATAGAGTACAAATAGGCAAGCCGTTCGTCCATTGTGGTGTAGACTACGCAGGACCCTTTGAGATCAAGATGTTAGACAAAAAGGGCGAGCAGATAACACGAAGCAAGTGCTGGGTGGCAATTTTTGTATGTCTCAAAACAAGAGCTGTGCATATAGATCTCGTCACAGATCTAACCTCGCTATCATTTATAGCATGCTATGAACGTTTTATAGCCAGAAGAGGCAGATGTGAAAGGATGTATAGTGACAACGGCACAACCTTTGTAGGTACCAACAACGAACTAAAAAGAGCTATAGATAAATGGACAGGAGATGCAACAATATCGCATCTAAACAGCAAACACACTGAATGGCATTTCATGACGCCAGCCGCTCCTCATCAAGGCGGTATTTACGAAGCAGCCGTAAAGTCCATGAAGTATCATCTAAAGAGAGTCGTTGGGCTAAAGAAACTGTCCTATGAGCAAATGTCGACTCTATTGACACAAATCGAAGCCATACTCAACTCGAGGCCAATCCATCCACTGAGCGATGACCCTTCAGATGTACAGGCTCTTACACCTGCCCACTTTCTCGTAGGTGAGCCAACCATATTACCGATTCCATTTGATGTCAGCGACCAGCCAGGTACCGCAGGAGTTAGACTCTGGAAGGAGCGCCAGATGATGCTCAAGCATTTCTGGAATAGATGGAGCACCGAATATCTCGTCACTCTCCAACAGCGTAAGAAATGGCGTAGAGAAAGAGAGAAGCTCCGCATTGGGCAACTGGTGACCATAGCTAGCGAAAACTTTCCACCAGCGCACTGGGCGTTAGGCAGAATCCATGAGCTCATAACTAGCAAGGACGGATTGGTAAGATCTGTAGTTGTGCAGACGGAAACAGGTAAGCTTAGCCGACCAGTACAAAAAATTTGTGTAATTCCAATAGAATCAGAAAAACTTTTAAGTAATGATATAAACATGTTGTAAAGATAAAAAGTACAGCAAAATTAAAATAAAAACACTATGTAATAGCATATGTACAGAATAAGTTTGAAATGTATGTAAACGTAAAGAGATAAGCACGTTGTAAAGAGTAAGGTATAACGAAATTAAAATAAAATACTGCGTAATAACACATGTACACAATAATGTTGAAATATATGTAAAGATTGAGTTAAGATACTTTGAAGGTCAGAATAAATGTAAAAGTTAATTGTAAGGAAATGAAAGCATTATGTATACTAACCAATGTAATCTATATTTTTTATCAAATTTAATTCAAACGAAACAATAGATGAATAACAAAAATAATAATAATAACAATGTAAAAGAAATAATATATAAATAAGAACAGACTAAAACTATATAAATTATGTACAATTCAAAAGGAAAAATGATAAATGTTTAACTTTAGAGGATAATATAAAAATTGTTAATTTTTGCTGGCACTGTATCGAACCGACATGCAATACAAAAGATTGTAAGCGTATTTGTGAATGTATTTGTATTTGTATTTGTATAGAATAATGTCTGCCATTTTGGTTTGTGTTAATGTTGGTAAATCTACCTCTTTTTGATTGCTTTTAAGTAGTTCAGTTCACAGTTCAGTTCTCTCTATAACCCGGTACAGAACAGTTGTTGTGCATGTCGGTCGAGTATTTATTTCTAAATAAATAATTGTGTAAACGTAGTAAAGTTAATAGAATAAAAGAAGATATAGATTATAATAGAGTAGAGAATATACAATGTGAATTAACGTACAGAATATAAAATATTTGATTAAGAACGTTTAATGTACAGAATTCTTGTTATAAATAAATTTATTACTATAGTCGGGTTTTCTCCATCTTGGTTTCCCGACTCTAAAAGTGTTTGTCTTTTTATTTGTTATTAACGGAAATCTACAGTCCAAAAAATATACAGATATTTTTCCTAATTTTAAAATTTTTTGATTTTATCTAAAATTCAAACGATATTTATTAAAAAATGTTCAAATAAATAGATACATTTTTACTTGATACTTTTTTTAATTTTTTCTTTTGGAACCCATTATTTATATAAGCAAACACATTCAAATAGACTTCCTATACGTATTTAATAAAATTTCCATTACCATGACATGACCCAAAATTGGCAAACAATTTGTTGAAAATTATATACAAAATGTAAGAAAAAAACATAAACAATATAATGTATTTGCAAACAAAATTATAAAAAAAAAAACAATAAAAAAATACCCAATTAAAATAAGCTTCCGCTAAAACTGAAAATTCCAGCAAATTAATAAATTTTTGAAAAAAAAAAAAATAAAAATAAAAAAAATATACACATTTTGTTGACGTAACCTCACCATTCTCAGCCAGCCAGCGAATTGAATATATTTTTTCGCAATAATTTTTTGATAATTACCCACATTTGCATAGCCCTGCTTGCGTGCGATCGATGTGTTGCTAAAGCTGATACCCACCCATCTCCACCCACATAGTGGCAAAAATAAAACAAACAAAATAAAAAAAAAAAAATTAACAAAATTCATTAACCAAGGCCTTCAATAAAAGTGATATCACTTTGGCACTCATCCAAAATAAAAATATACACCATCTCTCTGAGAATAACGAGAAGGGTGAGCAAGGGTATAAGTTAAACCAGCACCAAAATTCTTCCGAACGGATCACATTATTGTTTGACAATTTGGTGGTGGAGCCTGAGGGAATGGTTAGTCGATAACACTTGACTTCCTCTCTCTCTTTTCGTCCTCCACTTTAGTCTCTATTTTCTAGGACAATCGGCGGGCGGTTAGGCTGGTGGCGCGGCACACCGACACGAGCCATGCCGTCAGATTTTAATTCAAACATAAATGCATACATTCCGCTGTGAGTTTTTGGATGACTGCCCAACTATTAATGCTCAATGTGAAATTTAATTTTCCAATAAATTTCGTTTTTGCTCTATATTCAGAGGCATTCAATTAAAAAAGAAGAGGAAAACAAAAAAAAAAACAAACAAATAAAAAAAAAAAACAAAATTTCCACTGTCCGATTCGGATTGCCCTTCGAAGCCGGACGTGTTTTTTGTTTGGACTGTGTTTTGGTTTTGGATTATTGTTCAAGGCACAACAAAGCATATAGAATAATTCAAGGGCGACATATACAAAAGGGTGTCCTTCTCGGGAAAAACAAATGTTCCATTAGATTGCCAATTGAAGCAGGACGTGTGATGGGGCGTGGGAGGAGTGGTTTGTTGGTCATGTTCAATGTTCTAGTTAATTTTAGAATATAAAAACAAAAAGATTCAAATTGACATTGATATAAGGCGATACGTATGGTGAGCATTAATTGCTATACAAAATAAATTGATGTCGCCTACAGTGAGGGATTTGTAATTGGGTTTCGTTTGGCTTATTTTTTTTTTTTTTTTTTCAAAAAAAATTTGTAGTGGTTAGAAGAGATTTGAGATTTTTTTACTATATTGGAGAAGAAATGAAAAAAAGTTAATCTGTCTCTTTGACAGTATTGTTTTTTCTTAACACTAGCTACCCAATCGTTTAGGGATATTTTCAATTGGATATGGTTATTGGGTTTATTTTTTGATGAAAATGAAATCTCTTAAGATTTTTGGACATGTTTGAAATATCCAATTTTATTTCGATTTTATTGAGGAATTTCATGGAAAAGATGCACCATAGAAGTGACGTAGCTAGTTTTTTAATCTATAGGCAGCGTTTTAGTCTATAACTGAAATTGCTTATCTTAAGGGAAAAGCTTTTAAAAAAGCTTCCTAGGAAGTTTTTAAGGGATTACAAAAAAATTCTAAATATTGTGATTTTTGATTTTTCCATTGACACAATTTTTCAAAAGTCCGATTTAATTTGAGGATATTCGGATGATCTTGATACATATTTAGAAAGGATATATTTACAGGATATATGTACAATCACTAAAATTGTTTGAAATTTGACGATGCTAGAATTTTTGCAATGGCTGAAGGAGGAAGTAAGAAACAAAAAAAAAACAAATTTTTAAAAATTCATTAAACTGATTAAAATTTAATTTTGAAAAAAAAAAAAATACATACCTAATCCAAAAGTTTAACTTTTTAATTTTTTTGTTTTGTAATTTATTGAGGCTATAAAAATCTTGTGTGAAAATTTCTTTTGAGTTTTAACAAAAAAGTTCAAAAATAAAAAAATCTGAGTTAAAAAATGCTCATGGAAAAAATTCACACTGTTCACAAACAGAAAGACTACAAATATTTTTATTACTTTTTTTTTTTTCATCAAGACTAAAACTCTTTTAGTAAATTATAATGCAAATACCGTTATTATTTGGTACTAAAAATAAAATGCCAATGAAAAATTTGAAGTAGACCATTTACCTATACCTACCAATAGACATAAAAACAAAATTTAAAAATTTGAGTATTTTACTTGAAAAGTGAGCTTAAGTTAAGCCTGACACAATTCTAAGAAGGTACGACGTTTGGCTACCGGTAATACCTACGAGCTTTGAAAAATTAAAAAAATTACACAAATTACTTTTTTAAAAAGCTTTTATTTTTTTTGATTTAAAAATCTATTGATTTTGTGGATTCTTCAAGGTTCAAAAAAAAAAAAAAATAAAATGCACGACTGGGTCACACGAACTTGCTCTTAGAGTTCAAGTTGCTTAAATTTTTAAGACATTTTATATAAAAATTTGGGAAATATAGGTATATTTAAAAAAAATTTAAAAAAAATAAAATTCGTTTTTTAAAAAAATTAAACAACATCTGAAATCAAATTCCCACAAAACAAGTATGCAGTTTTGATTGATATATGCATTTTTAGAAAAAAAAAAATTTTCAAAATCGTTAGAGCCGTTTTTTAAAAAACTAATTATTTATAAATAATTTTTTGGAAAAAAAGTTTTAAAATATAATTGGTATACTATTTTGTTGAAATCACTAATCAACATCGAAAAACGAAATTTCAAAAAAATTCAATGTCACGTTTTCGAAAATTTGATTTTTCAAAAAAAATATTTTCAAAATTTTCTTAAAAATCCAAAAAATATTTTTTTTCAAATTTTATTTGTAGTTTATATTAAAATTAAAAAAAATGCTTCTTCACTTTTTTTTTTTTGTACGAATGCATAACTTGATTATAGTACCTATATCGCAAGTAAAAATAAGCATGGCGCAGGGTGTTTTTAATTTTTTTTTTACTCTTCAAAAGCTGTTGTTGTGAAAAATGCGCTCTCTTTTAAAGTTATATGTATAAAAAAAAGCAGATATAGATCTGTGTTAAAGTTCTGTGTTAAAATCACTTAACTAATAATATGCAATTCACTTTAACTACATACTTCACATTGACAAAGAGGTCCTCAGATTTTTTTCATGTGAAAACATAAACGAATTTTCATTAAAAAAAACTTACATAGGAATAATGTATATGTATCGTAATAATATTGTTTTTCATACAGTTTCATGCAATAATATTTTTTTTACAAAGATACATAAATGTTCACGTAATTAATTCATTTTGAAACCGACATATTAATTCTGTGAAAACTTTATCATTTTATATTAATTAATTTTGCTTTTGCTTCTGCTTCCTAGGTAATTTAGTTTTAATTAAGAAAACACTAACATACAAACAGTGTTATATATAAAATGTCAACTAAAAGGCTTTCAAGAAGAAAATATGATTTATTAATCTGAAAAATTTTGCCTTTATTGTTTCTGTTAGAAATGAAAATTCATGACAAAGACAAAAATCATATCTCTTCGTATAGTCATTCAATAGAGGGTAAAAAATAGTTTAAATCCTCATTACATTAAATGCTGAGTGCAAAGTTTAAAGGTTGAAAGTCAATGGATTTCGCTGAATAAAAAAACACCCAGGACATTTTCTTCTTTTTTTAATGTATCTATTGCATTCTAAATTTATACTATTTGTGATTTGTTCTATTTGCACCCACATATGCTTTTATTCTCTATTAAAAAGACATTGGAGTACTTAGAAAAAGGGCTACTTGATTTTTTTATCTTCTCTATCACTTAATAGTCCAGTCAATTTAGACATTGGAGGTTACATAAATTCCCAGTAAGCTGAAAATTAGTAGGATTGTTGCAAAAACCATCATAAATGAAATCTAGAAAGTCCTCATCTATCCGAGACCTGGAAAAAAATTTACTTGGGTCAAAGGTTACAAAAACGGGATTTTCACGATTTTCAGCAAAACGGTAAGTCTTATCAAAAAATGTTCAATGCAAAAATTGTAGACCAGATTATTATCTATAAAATGTTTCATAACACTTTTTTTCCTCAGACCCACCGTTTTTGAGATATAGGTATCGATTCAAAAAGTTAAAGTTGAGTTGTAATTTACTTGGGTCAAAGGTTACAAAAACGGGATTTTCATGATTTTCATCAAAACGGTAAGTCTTATCAAAAAATTTTCAACGCGAAAATTGTAGACCAGATTATTATCTATAAGATGTTTCATAACACTTTTTTTCCTCAGACCCACCGTTTTTGAGATATAGGTATCGATTCAAAAAGTTAAAGTTGAGTTGTAATCGTCATAATCGTAATCGTCTATTCTAAAAAAAAAAAAATTCCCAACTGAAAACTTCCTGAAATTTCATTATCGTTAAACTTAAAGAGACTGAGATCTCGGGAGCTTTTCAGTTGGAATTCCTTCTCAAGAAAACATTTTAATTTACCAATTTTCAGTTTTCTGGGAATTTATGTAACCTCACCCCCTTTTTTAGTCTAATTTGAAAAAAAAACGTAAAAAAATTTTAAAAAAGGAGCAAAAAGCTTTGTTTTCATTACATTGAAACTTTGTAAGTTTAACTTTAAAACTTATATCTTGGTTAGTTGTTATATTTACTATTTATATACTTTGTAAATAAAAAAATAAAATTTCTGAATAATTTATTTTCTAGAATAAATTAACCTAATGAACCTAAATAAAAGCCCTTCACTGTAAAATAAAAAACATCTGCAACGTAAATAAACCAAACACGTGCCATATGATTTCTGTATGCTTTGTCAGCATTTACGCAAAAATCCTTAAGTCGTGAAAACCACCAGGGAGTAAACAAAGTCCATTTACCTTGATAAAGATTTTGGTGGATATGGTCTGGTCGTTCGTAAACTTTGCACTGCAGTGGTAAGATTTTAGAAAAATCTGTAAATCGTTCTCTTGTTATAAAAAAAAATTATTTCAATGCCAACCTTTTGACATTTATTCAGCAAAAAAAAAATTAAAGTCCTTTTTGAACATATTTCTGCGAATAGAGAGAAATAAGCTAGAACAAAAAAGAACCTGTCCTATGACATTTATTTTAAATTGTTTCAGACAGGTTGTTTTCAAAGTTAAAAATATATTTTGATAATTTCACCCTTAGCAGTGAACATTTAAAGAGGTAATTTAATGTTTGTCACTTTTTCAATTTTTCATTAAAACAAAAAACATTGTCATGAGAGTCAGGATTTTATTTTTAAATTTTATTATATTTGTAGCAGATGCACAAAGGCATCAAACTGGGTTAAAATGTTTTTGTTTTTGTTCTGCTTTACAAAATTTGTTTATTTATTAATTTGGTGTGTTGGCAAGAAGATTGTACACAAATCAATTTTTTGGTTCACATGTCTATAACATTGGTCTACAAAATTAAACTTTTTTTTGGTATTTAGAATCAAAATATACTTTTCTGAAGGTTTTAAAGGTGTTGAACTCGAATCCGAAGTCAGATAAATTCTATTAGTTTCCGTTTTCGAAATATTACCTACCGTTAGAAAATGCAAAACAACATTTTTTTATAACAGTGCTATATAAAAAAACACAGGCTTGTAGAATATTTTTGACTTCGGGTTCGAGTTAAGCACCCTTAAAACCATTAGAAAAGTGTATTTTGGTTCTTGGTGCAAAAATCTCGTTGACCAGTAACTTAAACTTAAGGTTACCTAAATAATGTTAGTATTTGGCTTAAATATTTCTGACAATAAAAGTAATACCTATCGCAAATATTTAAACAGTTTTTGAAAGATATAGAACAGTTCTTGTGGGAAAATTATGTTAAAATAAATAACCACACATCAAAGCATATGTTCCAAAAAAGTCAAAATACCATTTTTTGCATTTTCTAGCGGATTTATTTTAAAAACGAAAACTAATGAAAGTTTTCTGACTTCAGAATCATGTTCAGCACTCTTAAAAGTATATTTTGGTTGAAATTATATTACTTTATCTTTCTTATAACATAAAAAATAATTCAAAAACCTTTCAAGCCGATTTTTCTTGAATTATTTCTCATCAAACATCGAATTGAACGGTTTTGACTTTTTAACGTCCATATCTCTTCTTGTTTATTTTTTACATTTTTTGTTTAGATGTGTGACTTTCATATATTTATAATATCTATCGATTACAATATCAATCATGTTTCTATCACTTTTTGTTTCGAAAATAGCTTTTTTGCGCTTTTTTTTTAAATTCACGTTTTTTTAAATTTCAAATTTAAAAAGCCTGAATATTCAAACTTTAAAATTAAATTTCCTCTCACATAATATTTTTTTACGCCTCTAAAACCTACTTTTATAAAAGCAGGTCCCGTAGTCGAAAAAATCAAAAAATGAATTTTAAAGGCAGGGTTGCCACGTGGAATGTTACGAAATACTGTTATTAGAATTATTTTATTAGAAAATTATTCACTGGATGGAAACCGGCCTTCAAATTTGCATTTTTTTCCATTTATTTTTGTACATAAAGACTTCTTTTATACATAAAAATCAGGGTGTTTCCAATACTTCATATTAGAATTTTATATAAAATAATTTTCCAAATGTATTTACTATTTTTTATGTAAAAAAGGCTAAGTACATTGAAAGATGAATCCAATTGATTTTTGAAAAATAAAAAAATTATTTTCATTTCTGCTGGTATTAATCTTGACCATAATATTATTTTTAAATCTTCATTTAACATTGCAGATTTATTTCTAGAAATTTTAATATCAATTTGCAAACCCAATTCAATGTCGGTATTGCACCCAGCCTCAAGTGGTTGACGCAGCATTATTTTTAGATTTGATGATGCATTTTTTTTTTAAACACAAAATGCAATACTAATGTTTGTCAATTAATTTAATTTTCATTTTTCGAAAAAAATTAATGTGTAATCAACTGTTTGTTGATGTCATGTTCACATAATTAGTTTGAACATTTTTGAAAAATGCAAAAATCTCAAGAGGTATTCAATTTAAATATTTCAATTTTTCAATTCACTTTCAACACATTAATTTTAATTTATTTTTGAGACACAATTTTTTTTTTTTTTAATATGCAATTAAATTTATATGATTTTTATAATAGTCTTTTGTATTTTTGAGTGACTTACAGCCATTGTTTTGTACTTTTCTAAAGTAGACTATTTCAATTGAAAAAATTCAAATATTTCGTCTGACGCGGCCGACAACGACAGAGTATTATACTTTTTGTTTAAGAAAAACCAAAATGTCTTGTACGATCGAAATCAGAATTTCTACTGAGGAAAATTAAGTCTTTTGGTTTTCCATGTTCATTATTTCAAAATAAATATTAAGTTAATTTTATAAAAAGGAAACTGTGGGGTGTGGGGGGAATCAGTTTTTCCATCCATTCAAGTTCAATTCGAATACCGCGAAGGCAATTTTAGTGAGATTTTGCGCAAAAAAAATAAAATACATTTTGTATATTTTCATTGAAAATGTATCTATGATCACAAACGAGCCGCAAAATAAATAATAATATCGTGAACACAAATAATATTTTATTAATAAAATTATTTTTATTTTTATTTTTGCTTTTTACAAATAGATATGCGGTCACTTGGAAATTATTAGAAAGTGATTATTGTTACATGTAGTTAGTAAATATAAAGTCAAGATTTATTTATAGTCTACCGAAAAGTGGGAGAAAAAAGGACATCATTTCACTATTTTATATTTTTTTTTTTAAAGTTAAGCATAGTTAAATAATATGTAATTAAAAAATGCTTGTATAGTCTTCACACTAATTTTCAGTATTTTTAACTAACTAATATAAATTTAGAACTCACACCAATTGGCTGCGATTTTAATTCTTGCAGAACATAATATGTAGATTACAAAATGAATCGGTGATTGTTAAAACAACATAAGTGACACATTTTTTGAAACCACTTTTATAACTGTTTTGCATTGCTTATTGGTAGAACTAGCGTTGAGAGCAAAACCAACATGATTTGATCAGGGGCGTACACTCCCTTGGGGCAAGCGGGGCGACGCCCCGGGGCCCCCGACCGACCTCAGGGCCCCTACTGGAGACAATGCAGAGAAGGAAACTTTTAGCATAAATTGAGTTACGAAGTAAATTGAAATGTATTTGAATCACTTCGGATACAAGGGAGACAAATTATGTCATTCAGTGTAATGTATAATGCATTGGTAGCCACACAATATATATTGATCTGATAAAAAGGTTACCCCAGGGGCCCCAAGAAAAATTATAATTTTATCTAAAGGTCCAAAAAAATATTACTTGAAAAATCTTTGCAACCACAAATAATACATTAATGGCCCCAAAAAAGCAAAAAACAACTTCAAGTCAGGGCCCTGCAGAGGCCCCAAATGCTTTTAGTTTTTTTTAAATTTAAATTACATTTGTTGATGGATTACTAAATATTACTTTAGGAGCCCCAAAAGATATGACTTCGGGGATCCAAAAATATTATATGAAGGGTCCCAAGAAATAATTTTTCAGGAACCCCTTTAGTTGAGAGGCAATCAAATATTAATTTGGGGGTCCCAAAATCTATTAGATACTAAGGAGAACAAAAATATTCATCAAATTTTCTCATGACATGACAAATATTATTTGAGGATCCTCAAAAGCTATTACTTCAGTGGTTCAAAACAATCAAATGGAAAATTAAATATCAATTTAGGGGCCCCAACATAAATACATCAGGGCCCAAAATAAAAACATTACGTTTTTGGTGCCATTCCGAATTCTACATCAAAACAGAGGCCAGAATACCTATTAATTCTTGGCTCCAAAAAAATTATATTATATTTTAGGAGCTTCTAAGCACTTAATTTTGAGGCCCCAAAAATAATTTTTTAGGGGCCCCAAAAGAAATAAACTATGTTTGATGATGGAAAATCAAATGTGTACACATTACTTCAGAACAGAGGCCCCAAGAACTATCAATTCTAAGCTAACAAATTTTTTTATTTTTCAGGGGCCCCAAAATAAATTATGTCTGATGATGGAAAATCAAATATGAATTTAATACTTCAGAACAGAGGCCCCAGGAACTATCAATTCTAAGCTTAAAAAATTTTTATTTTATGGGCCGTTAAATATTTAATTTTGGGGGCCCCAAAATTATTTTTTCAGGGGCCCAACAATAAAAAAATTATGTTTGATGATGGAAAATCAAATATGTACATGTACATATTACTTCAGAACAGAAACCCCAAGAACTGTCAATTCTAAGCTAAAAAAATTATTTTAGGGGTCTCTAAATATTTAATTTTGGGGACCCCTAGAACAAGTATTTACTACTTTTATGATAGAAATTTTAAGTAAGTATAGCAAAGTGCATTACGAACATATTAAAACATTAGAATAAACCTAAAAATAAATAAGCCATACAAAAAAATGTATGGCGTATACGTACTTTTGTTTGTATCTAAGGGGCCCCCAAATATCAAAGGGGCCCCAAAATTTAGTCTTGCCCCGTGGCCCCCACGACTCAACGTACGCCACTGGATTTCATATTTGGATCATATAAAATTTCGAGGTTAAAATACGCATTGAGTGCTTAAACAACATTTATCTCTTCTGCCAATTTTTAAATTGAGTGTAAAAACACTTTAAGTATCTACTTCATATTAATTTGTTTTTTTTTTTTTATATTTAACGCTGGAAAAACGAAGTAAGTACCTAAACTGTTATTTCTTACAGTTTTTCGGTGATTTGGTGTCAGTCAGTTGTTCGTGGTCATTCGAGTGGAATTGCATCTTTCAAAATGTTTTTGTTAATAAATTGAATTGGTATCAAATGAAAAAAACTATAGGTATCTTAGGAAAAAGCTTTACCATTAATTTTTAACTGCATTTGGATTAAGAATGTAAGATATTGTTCAATATTGTAAATTAATACTTTATGTTTAAAATTGATTTAAAATTATTTTAAAAATCATATAAAAGGCAGAGCTTGATTCAAAACAAATCTTGTTTGATATTTCATTGAGCAAAGGTTACCTAGCGCTAACGTTCTCAAAAAATTATCACAGCAGGGGGAGGGGCTTTAATTTTATAAGCCAACCTTAAATCGTTTAATTATTTTTTATTATTTACGACGTTTCCTTCAAAGCGCCTAAATATTTTACAAAAAGTAGTTCAACGCTAACTCATTTCATTTAACGTAATTTAAATTACTCAATTATTTTATTAATAAAATTGTTTGTATATAATGTGCATATATTTGAAAATACAACAGAACGTCTTTTCATTCATCTTTGTTGGTGATTCAAGTTTCTTTTGTTTAATAGCTTTGTTCGTTTATCTGCCATTTACTTCGACATTTTATTCTAGAGTTTTCAAGCTAATAACACCAGCAAAGAATTGAAAATGCAAACTATAAAAAAAAAATTCGTAAATCTTGTCTTAAAAGGCTTCTAGTTTGGGTTCTATTGGTTTGATATTCAAGATCAAGGTCTTCACACTCATGAAAAATTACAAACCATGATATTACAATTTTGACAACATTGAGGCAATCAATAAAAAGTGTAAAATGCAAAAATGCATTTTATTCGTTTTTGAAGTAGGTACGTCACAAGAATAAAACTTTTGCACAGTATTAATAAGACTTAATTACGTCAAAAAATAATAAATTCATTGCTGGGTCGCGGAATGTTCACGCTCCATACAAATTTGCCCATTCTCCATTTAGTTTTATGTTCTTGTATTTTATATATTAATAAAATTGCTGAATTAATAATGCTATTTTATCCATTTCTTTTTTTTTTTTTCTAATATTTTCGATGTTATATGACTGTCAAAACAACATTATCTTCAAGTAATTAAGTTATTTAAACTCCCAACAAAATATTGGGTGTTAAAACAACATATAAAATACATTTATTTTTGTAAAAATCTCCTTTGATAAAAATATTTTTTAAAAACTGCACTGCCTCTAAATCAATTTTAAAGCTTAAATTACACTGCTCTGCAAGGAAATCCTCCTTTAAATAAAACTATACTTTTCTAAAGGATTTTTGTATGCTGATTCCGAATCCGAAGTCAGAATTGATCTAGCACGTCACGTTTTTTAGATATTTCCGTTAGAAAATCTCAAAAACCCATTTTTTTGCTGTTTTCGAAGAAATATTTTGGCATAATGTAATATTTTTCAATTAAAATTGATACAGTTTATAAAAGAACTTATTTTTTTCTTTCAAATTCAGTTTCAATCTTCTCAATATCTCTTTTCTTCTCCAAAATATCTTAATTTAAGTAAGTTTAGTAGGTTTGGCATATCTTATCATAAAAAAAACTGATCTCTAAAAATTAATATATCTTTCTCCCTAGAACAAATATATACTTTTCTAATGCACCTTAGTGTGCTGATTTTGAATCCGAAATCAAAAAATTTCGGTCAGCTCTGGTTTGTGAGATATAGTAGTTTTTATTGAGATTTTCTAAGAAAAAGACTTGATTTTGTGATACTTTAATGCGAATATCTTAAAATCCTCACGTGATAGAATTTTTTTGACTTCGGATTCTAACTTTACAAGGCAGTCTTTATCGAATGGTTTATTACAAATAAGATATTTCTAAATAGATAAATAGTATATAAAATTACAAAACACGTAAAAATTTTGTTTAATGTATTTTATTATGGTTTTCTTTACATATTTGACTTTTTAAATATAATGGGCGTTGATATTTTACATTTTCCTTAATTAAGGTGTTTTTGTTCATGTTGGATTTACTAAAAAGTAAAGGATTTCGATATTTCTGCTTTTTCTAAATCAGTATTTTAAAATATGAGTAAACATTAATGTAAAAGGACATATTTGCTGTCGATAGGCCATATTACGAGGAATAAGTCCTCAAAATTTGAGCTCAATGCTACAAATAGTTTTAATTTTGCACAAGTTCAAATCAATCTAAAAGGTTGATTTTTTAGAAACTACCCACATTTTTCAAAAATCATTTTTACAAAAATGGTACCTGATAGAATTTTTCTGAAACCAGATTTAGATTCAGGAAAGTCTAATCTTTTATAATATCAAAAAATTATTTGAAGGAGAAAAAAAAGTTAAATTTTGCAGACCAGTGTTATCAATGCAGCTTCGTCGTCAAAAGTACAGAGTTTTTTGTCTCTCCTGCAAAAAAATAAAAATGTTACTTAGGTGTGTTGTTTTAACAATCACCGATTCAAATTATAGTAGTTAACAGTAATGAATAATGCACTCAACAGTGTAATATAGTCAACAGTTACTTAGTTGAAAAAACTTGCATGAAACATCTTTAAATTTAGGTTGAAATAATTAATTAATTTTATCACAGTTATTTTCATATGGTAAAACTCTCGCCTAGTGACCCAAGAGTTGTAGGATCGGTTCCCAGCCGCTGTTAAATTTTGTCTTTATTTCATTTCGAAATAAGGATGTTTTTGTTCTTTAGTGATAGTCCGAAAATCTCCATTAAAATCTTTTCCAATTTCGTTTCAATAAAGAAACTTGCGACGACGTTTTAATAAGGCATAACAAATGATTTTTTTACTCGATCACAATCGTTTATATGGGACCTTTATGAAGGATCTTCGCTATATCTAATGAAACGTTGAAAAATATTACATATCAAAATTATTTATGTTTTATCCGTTTTTGCGTACGTCTTTATTGTTTCGCTTTGAAAAAAAAAGTACAGTGAAAAATTTTTCCCAGAGAGTTTTTGTGGCTGAAATCTGAGTTTTGTCAAAATGCATTTGATATAGTATTGTATAATTTTTTTTTAGTTTGTGTATGTTTCTTAAATTATTTCATCCCCACTATAAGAACTTGACAATTTTCGTATTTTGGCACAGAGCCCTATTTTGAACTCTTAATATTTGAATATTAAACTGGCAAAACTGGTGGACAAAACCGGCGTGAAAGTAAAAAAAATTTACTGAACTTCGTGAAAAATCTGACAGAGTTTGTTTTGGAAATTAGTAAGGTTATTCACTTAACGAGATAATTTTCTACTTTGCAAAAGGTTTTAATGAACATCCCAGCAGAAAATAATTGCGTAAACAAGGAAAACAAAAAGCTGTTTGTCAAACTTCAAATTTGTTCAGTTAAAAAAATAAAGTCAAGCTAATTTTGGAAATACTATGCAACAATAAAAAAAATTTAATTTGCTCAGATAAAATAATATTCTCTTTTCAATATTAACATATTTTATTTGTGGTTATCTGAATAATAAGACATAAATCGAGTTCAAAAACATATTCCAGATACGGGTATCCCAGATAGCCTATCCGATAGGAGATTGAACACACCCAAAGTTTATCAGATTTTTTTCTACGGTTTCTATGGGTTTTCCGCGTTAACGTGAATAGGTACCCCTAGTATTACGAGGCGTTAACAACTTGATTTGTCAAATTCATACGTGCGGTACAAATTTTTTTTCAAATTGGCAGAGAAAAGCCCATCTGTCACTTTATTTCTTTATGTACAAAAACTAAGGTACACAAAGAAAAATAGGCCACATAAAATAGAACAAAACAATTAGATTTCTTTATGGGTTTCATCTTAAAAAGATTTCTTATTAAAACAATAAGGTTTTCCTTGTTGTTTTAAAACTCGCATTTGAAGGGCTTTGCATAAAAAAAAAAAAAAAAATGCGGAGGATCGAATTACAGGCTTTAACTCACTATACAAATTTTGGTTAGAATTTTTGTTCTAATACCAAGTATATAAGTAAATGAACTTTGTTCTCAAAATTTAACAAGATTTTCATTTAAAAATAATTAAAAATCTCTATGCAAAATGTTTAGTAAGCAGAATTTTCGTTTGGGCAGGGAATCTTTGTCCATTTGCTTTCAGCGAAATTAAGAATGAATTGCAAATATAATTTATAAGAAAATCGTAGGTAGGCTGATTTAAAAAAAAAAAAAAAAATGTTCTCAATCTGAGTTATAACTAGTGATGGGAACTATCGAATGATTTGAACTATCGATAGTTAATAACTGGATGATTTGAACTATCGAATAGTTCATTCATTCATTCATTTATTCATTCGAATAAAAACTATCGAATAAAAACTATCGAACAAACTATCGAATAAACAATCGAATAAAAACTATCGCTTAAGAAAACTATTCAAATGAAAAAACTATCGTTTAAGAAAACTATTGGAATAAAAAAACTATCGTATTTAAGAACTATTCAAATGAAAAAACTATCGTTTAAGAAAACTATTCAAATGAAAAAACTATCGTATAAAAAAAACTATTTGAATGAAAATAGTAACTAAACTATTTGAATGAAAAAACTATCGTACAAAAAAAATCTATTCGAATGAGAATTATCGTATAGAAAAACTATCGAATAAGAATAATGTTCAAAAGAAAATACTATCAAATAAAAAAAACTATTTTAATGACAAAACTAACGTATAAAAAAAAACTATTCGAATGAAAAAAATAACTAAACTATCGAATGAAAAAACTATTCGAATGAAAATAGTAACTAAATGAATGAATGATTTAAATCTATCGAATGAATGAATATTTTACAACTATCGATAGTTCGATAGTTTTTATTCGATTGCTCCCATCACTAGTTATCCCCATATCATTACTTCCGCATCTAAAAAAAATCACTTCAATTTGAAATTCCATTATATTATTCTGTTTGTAAGTTCACACCTACAAAACTTTTCTCATCTATCCAATTCTCTGTCAATAAATAATTAAATCATTTGAACAATCTGTTTTATAATAATTTGAAATAGCACACTGTTGGTATAAATAAATGAATAAATCAATAAATAAAACTACAAATACATTTGTGAAAGACAATTATTGTTTCTTGTTTAATTTGAATTTTTTAGATGATAATTGGTTAAAACAAACGTTTAACAAAGTGTAATGAGTTATTTTTTTTTAATCCTTTTTGTGTTTCAAATAGAATTTAATAAAAATAAATATTTCAATAGAAATAGTTTTAACACAGATTTTCAATTACATAATATAATATAATGTAACTATAGTAATATAAAAAAAATTAAAACAAAACATACACATTATTAAAATAAGAGTAGGTATGTTATATCTATATTATTTTAGTAACGCACTTAACAAGTGTCATCCTACCAACTAACATCAATTCGACTATACCAACTCGCTTTAAGATTATTTCATTCAAAAATTAAATTTTTTTCCAACAACTTCTAATAATATACTAAAATAAAGAAACAAAATCTGAAGTTTAAGTATACATATATAAAGACGTGATCCCAATGAAAAATCTCATCTGAACAGATGAGAGACGATGATGGACGACAACTGGCTTAATAGAGGGATGCTAGTATTGATATTTTTCTTTTGAATTTTCCACGAGGTCTGTATATAAGAGTATACAGGGTGTTTTTTTTTAATTTTGTTTATTCGTACGTAAGATTTTGCATAAGCAATTAGATCTACAAAACAAATTTTGTTATTAAAAGTTATTTAGTCAAAAAAAAAAGTTACTCATACACCACAGTGAACCGTTAAACCGAGTACGAAAAACAAAATGATATATTGTGAAAAATGAATGAAGGCAAACATTATGCATGATGATTTTTGTCCTTTTTCATAGAATTTTTGAGTCAAGAAAAGAAAAAAAAAAAAAACAGATAGTTTAAAAAAATCGCTCTTTGCAGAAGCATTCATTTGACTTCAAATGGTCATGAGATTTCACAAAAACTCTTTAGGAGGCCCCTTATTTCTGTAATTTTCTATTTGTAGCAATTGTCATATCTGTCATTAATCATTTGAAGTAAAACGATTTAGGTTGATTCGATATCACCCTGTAATTTGCGTCAGATTATTACAATACTTTTAAAATTAAACTCATGATTAGTCTGGGTGAATGTCATAGTGGGAGTGTGGGAGATGATATAAATAATATTATTAGTCGCGAGCAGAGTTTATTTTTTAATGTTGGCGTGCGCGTGGGTTGACTTTTCCTCTCGTTCCAATAAAATAGTCGGTTTTTGTTTTTAGTTAAATAAAAAAGAAAAGCTGTGAAGTAGTTTTGTTAACTTTAACGTCACTTATTCAAACGTCAGCAATTTCAAAATGAAGGTCAAACAGTTATCACATAATTACAACAACATCATGGTGTTGATTTAATTTTTTTTTTTAAATTTTGTATTATTTATGCAATACTATATACATACAATATTTCTTAATCGAATTCAAATCCAATTATAGTTTTAAATTTTAAAATAATTGGTTTTGTTTTGATTTTTGAATATTGTATCCGTGCATATATTTGAATAATAATTATTTTTCTCCCAAACTATCACATAATTAGTTTACGATGAAAAAGCAAAACAATAAAATAATGAAAATGAATTACATATTGTTTTTATTTACCCCATAATCAGTTTATTTCGGTTACAAAAAAAAAAATCCCTGAAAAAGACAATTAAAAGTATTAGAGCTCAAAAATTAATTAAAATTAAAAGCACAAAGCGAACAGATTAATGAAATTAACTATGAATATATTATGTTTTTTTTTCCTAGAAATTATTTATTTACAAAGAAAATATTTTGTTAAAACTAATTTGAATTTTAACAAGCCAACCAATTTAATGTAAATTATGTTCATGTAAAAAAAATTATAGTAAACAAAAAATGTATTCTTTAATCGTTCAGTGATGATTTTTTTTTGTCCTTGGATTAAAAAAAAATGAGTTAAGCATTTAATCGCTTTGTTAATTTTTGTGATTTTTAAGTAAATTTTACATTAATTTACTATTTCTCATCAAATTAAGAGCTCTTGTTCGAATAAGCATAAAAAAATGAATAAATTGGAAAATCAAATTGAGTTGGTAATATACAATACAGTATACAATAAAACAAGATTCCTAAACTGACGATATAGGTACAATAGAGCAAGTTTAGGATTCGTAAAAAAATTCAAACTCGAGATAACAATCAGACATGACATGCTTAAAAATTGGGTCCCGCAATTATATTTGTCTGTGTATATGTCTCAATCTCGAGCTGCAGCCCAAAGTACTGATGCGATTTGCTTCAGGTTAACTGATAACCAATAATTTGTAAGAGTTCAGGTTGCTGAATTACCTACTTGTCTAAAAAAAGTAATTTTCTCTAAATCCATCGATTGAGACATCAAAAGAAAGGACTCTTTAGATTCTATTCATAACTGAAAACCAAAATTTTGTAGGAGTTCAGGTTACTGAATTATCTACAATCGAAATATATTTGGCAATTTCAATTCAATTTGTCATAATTTTGTTGATGTTTTTCCCTACTTTTATAAAACAATTCTTAAAAATTGAAATGATAAAATGAATTTCATATCAATTCAAATTTTAACAAATAATAGGAAGCAAAAACACACTCGTACATTCAAGTCCCTTAAATTTTAAATGTCAAGTATTTCAAAAAATGTTTTAAAAGTTGCCAGAGATACTTTTTGAGGGCTTCATGGCAAATAGAAATAATAATACAAAACAAAAAATAAAATAAGACAATTGTTTTAAAATAAAAGAAAAACACACATTAATTTTAATTTCAGTCTGTAGGTAGGCCGCAAAGCGCGCCCACATTCGGAAACATTAATCAAGATATATTTTGAGATTAATTTTGAAACATTTGTTTGAATTATCCAAAACAGTTTTGTGAGTGTTCCCGGACGCGAGTAATTTTTTTTCTATGACATTCATGACAGTTTATGTTCCAACCAAAGATGTCGTAATAATGAAAAGATTTCATATTTTATTTCAATCTAATAGACAGTGGCGTAAGGTATTATTTTTTTGAAAAGAACAAAATATATTGAAACACTAATTTTGATGTAGGGTTAAGCTCATCTATTTTATATATTTTAGCTTTTGGTATGCATAGAAAATCAGTGTTTCAAAGTACATTCCAAAAAAGTTACTTAAATTATTCAAGAAAAAACAAATTAATTTCGGAACCCGAGTAGAAATAGAAATTAAATTTGTAAAGAAAAAAAAAAAACAATATGTTAAAAAAAATTTTTTTTTTTGTTTTTTTTTATTTTTTTTTTTTAATTTTAAATGCACAATATCATTAAGAGTGATACGAAATATTAATCTATAAAGTTTAAATAAAATTCGACTAGCTTTAAACGAAATATACGTAAATAACAAAAATATCCGTTTTTGCAAAAAGTGGTAACGCAACTATCCGAATTTTTTGAGAAAAACTAAAAATGCAGTTTTGTTAGAATGGCTTACATCATTACTCACACCAATTTTAATCAAAATCGTTAGAGCCGTTTTCGAGAAAATTGCAATAACTCAAAAATTTTGTATGGGAGGTACACTTTGTGAAAGAGATATTATATATTTTATTTGAAAAAAAAAACAACTTACGAAAAAATCATCGGTCCCAAAGTTTCAAGAAAATCCGTCCACCCATTTAGGCTACAGCTTCATGTCACGGACCGACGGACGTCATGACGAAACCCATTTTTTCGGACTTCTCCATCATCGTAATGGTGGTTTTGATTAAAACCTCGACATTTTTTTTGACACGAAACCAATACTTGCCCTATAGAGCAAGTAACGTCACTGTCATCCACAAATTTCAATAAAATTAAATTTGCTAGAAAAAATAAACTTAATATTCGCGAAGATTTTTGAAGAAGTAATTAAATAAGCATCTTCTTGTGTATTTAATTGGAATATATTTTATTTGAATGATATTTTTTTTTTATTTTTATTTTATTTTATTTTTATTTGATTTTATTTTATTTTTATTTTATTTATTATTTATTTTTTTTTTTTCAACACAAAAACCCACTCTCGCAAAACACAATATTATTTACTTAAAATAAAAATCATTCAATTATATCAAAATATTGATTTGTCTTGTTTCTTGAAAAATTGTTTACAAAAAATATTAAAGAACTTAATTTGAATAGTGATATTTTTAAATTCTTGCCTAAAAGTTTTATTTATTAAGCAATTTGTTGAATTTATTAAGAGCTGTGAACAGATTTTTAAAAACAACAGCAGCTGCTGCCAAAAAATTTAATTGATGAAAAAAACTTAAGAGTAAATTTTTGTATGATTGATTGTTGTGAATTTAATGTAGTTGTATATGAATTATGAAGACACTACTCGAGATCTAAGTGAAAAGGTTGATTGGAAAGACTTTTGAATTTATTATTTTATCAGTTTTCACATTCTAAAATATTTAAATCAATTTTCGAAAGTGAATAAATATATAAGGCCGCAACTCTGTCTGTCCGTCTGTGTGTACCTCGAGCTACAGCCTTAGCTACTGGAGCGAATTTCTTCAAACTTGGTAGTAAACAGTTTTGGGACAAATTGAATTTTTTTTTAGGACCAAAACTAACGGTACTTTTTTTTCAAAAACGGTTTTAATGATTTTGATTAAATTTTGTGTGTGCAGTATAACAAATTGGAAACCAACTTTTGAAATAAAAATAATATTTTTTTAACCGTTATTAACTGTATATGTACCTGTTTTTTTTTATGTATGAATTTCTCGTAATCGACATGGCTGATTTCAACCAATTTTGTATGCATAACGTTAAAGTAATTGTTGTAATTAAATTTTACAAAATTTTCAATAAATACATTTTTGTGGATTTTTAAAAAATATTTCAAAATTTATTTTTGAAAAATATACTTTTTGGAAACAGGTTCATCGAAATTTGTGTGTTGACTAATATTTTCTTAAAAAGTGGATAACAACTTTTTTTTGAAAAATAATAGAATGTTTTCATATAGAAAAATATGTTTTTTTAAAAAACGGCTCTAATTTTTTTTAATGCCTTTTTATATAAGAAATCAAATGGCATATACTTGGTTTTATGAAAAAAATCATTTAAAACTGTGTTTACCTAATTAATGATAATAAAGATTTTATGTTCTTTTTACATTAAGTACTAATGAAATTCCTTAAAAATCAAATCAAAATTTTCCCATATTCTTATACAGGGTGTCCCACAGTCACCGCCCCAAATAAAAACCATGGATTTCTGAGGTCATTTTAAGTCGAAAAACTTAAGAGGTAATTTACTCGTTTTCGTCCCGTTTTCGAGTTACCACGGTTTTTATGATTTTTTCTCTTTTGTCCTTTAACTGGCCTTATCTTTGCCAAACTACGTTTGATTAAAAAGATTTTTTTTGCAACCAATCAAGAATTTATTGCAGTTTAAGTTTGTCTCAAAACTTTTTTTTCTGCGGACAACCGTTTCTCCACAATTTTGCATCAAACACAATTTTCTTCGTTTCGTTTTTTAAGTTGTTTTTTACACTTTCATATCATTTAAGTCAAAAAAACACGTTAATGAGTATACTTTTTTTGTGCTTTTTATTAAAGCCCAGTTTATTTTCATATAAAATTAAGTTTTGTTTCATAAAAAAGGCTACTGAAAGTAATTAAAAAAAAATAAACAAACTGAGTGAATGAAAAAAAAAATAATTTTTAAATAAAAAATTAATTTAAATGAATTAAAAACTTTTTCTGAGCAATTGTGGTTAAGAAAAGAACAAATAGATAAAGCTCAGAAAAAGTTTTAATTCATTTAAATTAATTTTGTATTGAAAAATTATTTTTTTTTAATTCACTCAGTTTGTTTATTTTTTTAAATTACTTTCAGTAGCCTTTTTTATGAAATAAAACCTATTTTTTTTATAAAAATAAACTGGGGTTTAATAAAAAGCACAAAAAATTAATACTTATTAACGTGTTTTTTTGACTTAAATGATATGAAAGTGTAAAAAACAACTTAAAAAACGAAGAAAATTGTGTTTGATGCAAAATTGTGGAGAAACGGTTGTCCGCAGAAAAAAGTTTTGAGACGAACTTAAATTGCAATAAATTCTTGATTGGTTGCAAAAAAAATCTTTCAAATCAAACGTAGTTTGGCAAAGATAAGGCCAGTTAAAGGACAAGATAGCAAAAATCATAAAAACCGTGGTAACTCGAAAACGGGACGAAAACGAGAAAATTACCTCTTAAGTTTTTCGACTTAAAATGACCTCAGGAATCCATGGTTTTCATTTGGGGTGGTGACTGTGGGACACCCTGTATATAAAAATGAGTTCGTTAAGTGTGTGTGGCCGATAAACTCGCGTTTGGCTGGTCCGATTTTGGTAATTTTTTGTTTGTTTGAAAGGTATTAATATGTAGA
Source organism: Episyrphus balteatus (assembly GCF_945859705.1). NCBI lineage: Eukaryota > Metazoa > Arthropoda > Insecta > Diptera > Syrphidae > Episyrphus > Episyrphus balteatus. The sequence goes on along the minus strand of NC_079136.1, from coordinate 85,358,206 downwards.
TGGTTTGTGTCAAAAAAAAAATAAAACTTTTTCTCACATCTTCACAAAGCTGTCAATTTGTACGAGTGAAGAAACACTCTAGCTTTTGAAAAAGTTTAACTAAGCTTAATTTGTAAAAAAATATATTAAGACTTCAAAATAATTATAATCGTTTATATTCTGATTTTGAGTAGAACAATATGTGCAAAACACCGTGATGCCTGTCAACGTTAAAATTTGCTTGAAGCAGATACTCATTGGGACTCAACGTCTTCTGGTGCATCTGTTTCGTCTTCGCCACATCAAATACGGATTGACTTAAAAAAAATTCATACTTTTTGATACAAAATACGGTACAAAGGGGATAAGCTTCAACGTTTCCTATGGAATTCTCGCCCGGATAATTACCAGACCGGTCCAATACATAATTTTTCTGTACCGAGGAATAACGTGACATGCTTAACTTTATGGCAAGGATCGCAACTTGCATAAACATAGAAGCTCTGATCGTCTGGACAGTACGTAATGTTCTAAGATTTGGAGTAGTTTTTTTTTCGTATTAGACCAGACAAGCAGTACGTTATTCAAATAAAAAAACATCATCTGATCATTATTGGCTGTTCTGCTATTTCAGGGAAAAGATGAGGTTCTTTTTATATTGTGGAAAACGCCATAGCTCCAGACTAACACAGAAAGGAGCTTTGGAAAGTTTTGATTCTACGATTTCAGAATAGGCTCGAGACTCGAAGCTTCTATATCTATGCAAGACTGGGTCCTTGGCATAAAGGTTACAAAAAATGGTAGCTTCAATTAGATTTGTCAAGTTTGCTGTATTTTCCGAAGCATTATAATGAGCGCTACTACTTTCCGCGCTAAATGATTTTGCGGCAGTCCTGGTATATCCAATGAATTCAAAAACTCCGTTTGGTAATTTAATACATTGCTTTCATTTGTGATAGGGTCAAACGATTTGTATACAAAAAATTGTGCATTTATATCGTTTAAAATTGTTGCATTGATTTCAGAAACATTTTTATTTGTACCAGCCATTATTGCACGTTCACTCAGCCAAGCATGATTTATGTAATTTGTCTTTACACTTGGAAATACACTTTGAATCAAATCATTTTTTGAATTTACATTGCAAAAATAGTTTTGAAGTGTAATCCGGCTTTCAGAATCAAGTGCCACTATTCCATTAACAATGCCCAAAGCCCAATAACTGCTAAATTACAATAAATTGGTTAATGTTCATTACAATAAACCTTTTTTTTTCGGTTTTAATTTATTTTCACACAGGTCCTATTTTTTTAAAAAGTGCACTCAGCGAAGCGGGTGGGGGTTAGCTAGTTTTGTATAGTAAAAAGCTTTACTATAAGAGCATTTTTTTTATAGAATTTTGAAAAAAGGGTTGTTATATGTACAAATTAAAAGCTTATCCATTGAACAAGAAAATGTCCAAAACAATTTCCCTTTTTTTTGAAACATTCAAGCGGATAAACAAAAATCCGCATCAAGCCAGGCTCAGCAGAACACTACATCAACATTAAAACATCAGCAATAGCTATTATAGGTAGGTACACCAGCAAAGAAGCTTAACCGCACAGACTAACAAGACACACACACGAGTGAAGTAAATCCGATTTACATACAAATAAAAATATATAAATTGAAAGCCAAACAAAAAACTACAAAGGACATTATAGTACTTTCCCAACAAATGCACCCATTATGACCTAAAAGAAGCGAGCACCAGGAGTGCAAGATGAATCCGAGGGTGATAAATTTTAGTGCGGGCTCTCTTGTCAGCCACAAAATAAGCACTGCAACCGGACACATTGTGGCATTCAGACGGTTGCACCTCATTTCTTCTCCTCCGCAAGTTCCTCTATCCAATGGCTCTTCCGTGTGTTGCTCTTGTGCCAGCAAAAACCTTGCACAAATAATAACACAAAACAATAAAATATTTATCTACATCTACATAGTTACGAAAATTCTTCTAGAGTGGACTTGTACATGTGTGTGTGCATTTTGTACAGGATGAACTTAATCGCAAAATCAACCCCATTCCACCCTTAAAGTTTTTGAAGGATCCGGTAACCGGAACTTTAAATACCTTTGAGTAGGTACACAGCAACAATTACAAGGAACATAAAGTATCTCTCGGTCTTCGAATATCTTTTGCTTGTTTTAATTTATCGTTTGGGATTATACCTTCTTCTCCCCAAACAAATTTATCAGGAAATATTTATGTCGCTGCAGAATTAGCATATATACATAAAGCAAAACAAAATAAAAACTGCTTCGTATCCGTATTATTCCACAGTCTTGTCTGCTGTTTTCGTAACGACAAAAAATAAAAAGCCTCGAAAAAAAATCTGAAAAAAAGACTCGAAAAAAAAAAGCATGGGTATTTGAGAAGGAGTCCTTGTTATGAATATGTGATCAGTGGAAAATCTTTTTTTCTGTTTTAGCTTGGGTCGTAAATTGAATAACATTGAAATGATTTGCAGCTTTGAAGCTAAAATTTATTGAATATGTCTTTTGCGAGCAAAATAAGAAGATAAACGACTTTTTTTTTTTAATATTTTGAATTTAAACTGTTAATGCGAGGAGTACAATCGTAGCTATAGTTTGGATTGGAAAAATGAATACATAGTTACATACATGTATTTTGAAAATCTTTGAACTTTTTATGATATATGATATCATTATAGGGTTAAGATAAGTTAAAGATAAATTTAAATAAGGTTTATGCAAATGAGTTTGAGCTCTACTATAGGGTAAAACTATACAATACGCCCCACTTTACAAAACGCCCCACCAGTCTCGTACGCACACAGGTGTTGTTAGGCAAACAAAACGAAAACTGTTCAAACTAATTTAAGTTGCTCGTCAATTGTGTTATTGAGCTGTAGTATTCTGTGTGCCCTGAAAGGAAAAAAACTGCAAAACCAAAATTTGGCACCAAAACATATTGCGGAGAGAGCAGACAAAATTTCATTTTTTCAGAAAGTATAAAGACCATATCAAATTGGTATATATATTTAGAAAGTTCAAAAAATGAGCTTCTTAGTTCTTTTTTGGTAATTCCTTGAAATCAGTTTGGGTTGCTATATTTTTGCATGCGCGTATTGCACTTCGAAATTTACAAAACGCCCCAGTACAGTGAGTGTAATACGCCCCAGTAAATTATGAAGTAAAATACTCATCAACATTTTTTTTATTGCTATATACTTAAGAATTGCTTTAAATTACAAAAGGACGACACTGCGGCCATTATGGTCAAAAACGAAAATTATTACAGGACCGTTTTTAAAGAAGTTTTGAATTCAACGCATATCTTGCCATATAGCGTTGCACGAGCTTTTTTTACCATGTATACATTCAAGATTGCAACATTTGCGGTCGCAAAGCATTTCAAAATTCTATATTCCAAAATCAAATAATTTAATTTTTCTAATTTAATACATTTGCACCTACTTTTTCCTTAGGGGCATTTTGTCACTGGTGTGGGGCGTTTTACCCAGCAAATGAGTTACAAAACGCCCCACTTGAACTTTTTTTAAACGATTTATATATTATATATGCTAACATATTTTAGTACATATTAATATGCCAAAACTAAGAAAAAAGACCATACTTTCTATATTTAACACAAAAACTATTATTTTCCTTTATTTTTTTGGTTTTATTGAAGATTCAAAAAAAGTGGTGCGTATTGTATAGTTTTACCCTAGAATAAGTGATATTTTGCCATTCCTTCATAATTTTTTAGTGTTGGCATTGACACAAAATACGAGTATATTTGTATTTATTCCTACCGACCGGCGCACATAGGAGTATTGTCATCAAAAACCTGGTCATAATTATTTTTCGTGGTTTTTGTTATTATTTCTGTTCAAAATGAGTATTCCTGCAAGAAAATACAATATAAACCTAGTTTTTGTTATTTTTATTTTTTAACCAAAAACTAAAAAAATGATTAGTGGCCTGTTCTCCGCCTATCGACATTATTTTTCTCAAATTTTTTTCCTCATCACTAATACGCAATTCTCAGTTTCTTTTCACCTTGCATAAAGTAAGGAGTATTTTCTATCAGAAAGTGAAAAACTAATTGACCCTCGATTCTCTAAAGAGCACCTAAGAGCACCCAATTTTTGTTGCATTGTGTTAAAGAATATATAAACTAACTCATAAGTTTCAATTCATTGCAGAATAACGGGGTATACTAAAACAAAATTATTAAAGTTCAAATAATAACTTACCAAAAATATCACGTTTTTAGTTCTAAGCCCGAAATGAAATAGAAAAAACCATCTAAAATTTTCCAAACTTTATTAATATCGTTAATACATAAATAACTGAAGAAGAATTTTCTATTTAAATTTTTTTAAGATTTCTATCACAACACTTCGATATCGCATATAGAATAACACTTACCAAAATACTTCGCATTCAAATAAAAATGAGGTAGATGTAACAGTTAACTTTGAACTCATTTTTTAACAAGACACGATCGAAAAACAAAAAAATGAGTGCAGCATATTGACACATGTTTATTTTGCGCCCACTTTGGCAAACTTTTTGGCGTCAATTTTGATTTTCAGAAAATCGACTTATGACCAGGTTTTTACTGCAAATACTCCTATGTGCGGCGATGACGAGATATTGGTGTTTTTTACACAAAGAATTACTACGGTTGTATGGAGGTCAATGTCAATTGAATCGGTATGATTTTTAAAACAATATAAAGTATCTAATTATTTATTTTTTTTATAGGAATTAAGAAAATACCTTTATTTTTCACGACGCACAGTGGAAAAGAAATTTGGATGAAATTTTCTTGCTATCTATCTTTTTTGTAAAAAAAATTTCCAGTAAATAAATTTTCTGGATAATATTAATAAACAGTTAAAATAAGCATAACTTTAAATTTAGTACGAAATTGCCTCCAAAATGTGGAAAACCATGATATTTAAAAAAATAGATTTCCTAGATATATGTTAATGAATGTGAAATGGCATGAACAAGAACATGCCCCCAAACATGAAAAATTAAAAATATTTCAAAGAAACAAATATGATTTTTTAGCTAACTGAAAATACATTTTTTTCTAAACGCTCCAATTTTTTGAAACTTTTATTTAATTTTACGATTAATATTTCCTTATAATGGCATACATATCTATCAATGTTTTTTTAATTTTCTAATATTTGTATGAATAAAAACGATTTTCTAACGATTTTCAATATTTTTTTTTTCAAAAAATTCTTTGTTGTGCACCAATTTTGAAAATGGTGCGGTGGTTTTTAATCCTTGTTCAATTGGTTCTAACAAGAATAAAAGCATTTTTGACTTCACAGTTGTTATTCACTGGAAGATTCAAATTTCAAATTTCTTAAGTTTTAAAAGGTCAATTTTTCAAATTTGGTTAAAATGTAAGCAATAATAGGTTTCAGCCACCCGACACTCATAGGGGTCAGATTATTATTATAGGGTTAAGATAAGTTAAAGATAAATTTAAATAAGGTTTTTATGCAAATGAGTTTGAGCTCTACTATAGAATGAGTGATATTTTTCCATTCCTTCATAATTTTTTTGTGTTGGCATCAGAGCCGGTTTTAGGGGGGGGGGCAGCCTGGGCCGTCGCCCAGGGGCGCAAGAATTGAGGGGCGCCGCAGGCGCCCCGAACTTTTACAAAAGTTATATAAATAACGAAGTCTTTCCAATCGATGTTTTATTTTTTTTTACATTCACAAAGGCGCCCCAATTTTTTTCTATTTTACATTTTCAACGGCGCTTGTATTGTTTGTCCTAAACTTTTTGAAGAATGAAGGCGCCCCCCAATTTTGGGTTAATTTATTTGGCTTCCGGAAGGACAATGGTGTCCAAAATCTTCGTTCGTCTTTGAAGAACAAGGCGCCCCAATTTCTTTTGAAAGACTAAAGCAATACTAATATTCCTCCTATTAATTTAATTTTTGCAAATGAATAAGGAAAGAAAGGGAGACGGACAGAATCCCGAAATTAAAAATCCAGAAAGCCCAAAATCCAGAAAACCCTAAATTCCGAAAACCCAAAAACACAAAATTCCGAAAACCCACAATCCCAAAATCCAGAAATGCCAAAAATTGACAGCTTCTCCATTTCTCATAAAAACTACATCGAACACCTCAGAGCTTTAGTTTCATCAGCGAACATCGAACACAGAGAAAATAACTCTGGTTGAAAAAGGAGCTACAAAAAACGCTTGACAACGAATTCGGAGCTACCCAGAGTGCCCTAGAGCTCACAACGAACAAACCTTATACTTATAAAGGTATGTTGTTTTCGATTGGCCGTCCGGAAGCGCCTGGAATCATTAAGAAACGTGCTGCAAGTTTTTTATTCTCCTAGTGAAAAAACAAAAACAAAATATTTGATTTTTCACCAATACAGATATTAAATTTTAGAATTGGGTGGAAGCGATTCAAAGTTTTTTATTGGATTTCAGAATGAGTGAATCCTTGAGTGATTCCAATCGAAAACGACATTAATGTACCTAGTTGAAAAAGTTTTTGAAAAAATATTGTTCAAATAAAACCAACTGTACCTAAAATTTAAATGTGCTTAAACAAAAAAGTCAAAGATAAAGGTAGTCTTGTCAATTGAGCCTAAATGACATGATTAATTATTTTTTTTTTTTTTTTGAGTTAACCTTTTTAAGTTAATACACTGCACATTTTTAATAAATGCATTAACAAGTATATGAGAGGTAAGACATAATCTGCTTGCTTTTTTTCGTGATTTTAAAAAATTGTTTTTAGATGAATTTTTTTTTAGAGGCGCCACTTGCAATCTTGCCCAGGGGCGCCGGTAGTGCTTAAACCGGCACTGGTTGGCATTGACACAAAATACGAGTATATTTGTATTTATTCCTACCGACCGGCGCACATAGGAGTATTGTCATCAAAAACCTGGTCATAATTATTTTTCGTGGTTTTTGTTATTATTTCTGTTCAAAATGAGTATTCCTGCAAGAAAATACAATATAAACCTAGTTTTTGTTATTTTTATTTTTTAACCAAAAACTAAAAAAATGATTAGTGGCCTGTTCTCCGCCTATCGACATTATTTTTCTCAAATTTTTTTCCTCATCACTAATACGCAATTCTCAGTTTCTTTTCACCTTGCATAAAGTAAGGAGTATTTTCTATCAGAAAGTGAAAAACTAATTGACCCTCGATTCTCTAAAGAGCACCTAAGAGCACCCAATTTTTGTTGCATTGTGTTAAAGAATATATAAACTAACTCATAAGTTTCAATTCATTGCAGAATAACGGGGTATACTAAAACAAAATTATTAAAGTTCAAATAATAACTTACCAAAAATATCACGTTTTTAGTTCTAAGCCCGAAATGAAATAGAAAAAACCATCTAAAATTTTCCAAACTTTATTAATATCGTTAATACATAAATAACTGAAGAAGAATTTTCTATTTAAATTTTTTTAAGATTTCTATCACAACACTTCGATATCGCATATAGAATAACACTTACCAAAATACTTCGCATTCAAATAAAAATGAGGTAGATGTAACAGTTAACTTTGAACTCATTTTTTAACAAGACACGATCGAAAAACAAAAAAATGAGTGCAGCATATTGACACATGTTTATTTTGCGCCCACTTTGGCAAACTTTTTGGCGTCAATTTTGATTTTCAGAAAATCGACTTATGACCAGGTTTTTACTGCAAATACTCCTATGTGCGGCGATGACGAGATATTGGTGTTTTTTACACAAAGAATTACTACGGTTGTATGGAGGTCAATGTCAATTGAATCGGTATGATTGTTAAAACAATATACTTACTTACTTAGGGTGACCAGCGCCGTAAGGCGGCTACAATCCGCTGTGGATTTGGGCCTCAACCAACAAGCTTCGCCAGCTAGCTCTATCCTTAGCTCGCTGCTTCCAGTTGCACACGCCAAGTTGATTGAGGTCCCCTTCCACTTGGTTGCGCCACCTCAGACGAGGTCTTCCTCTACTGCGCCGTCCCTCTGGGTTGGAGTCGAAAACTTTCCGGGCCGGAGCATTGTTGTCCATGCGCTCCACGTGACCTAGCCATCTCAGGCGCTGCACCTTCACTCTCTTGGCTAAGTTAGCGTCCTTGTACAACCCGTAAAGCTCGTTGTTATACCTTCTTCTCCAATCACCATCAATACACACGGGACCAAAAATCGCACGAAGAACTTTTCTCTCGAAACAATCCAAGATGTTTTCATCCGCCTTCGTTAAAGTCCATGCTTCTGCACCATATAGCAGGACTGGGATGATAAGGGTCTTGTATAGGGACACCTTAGTTGCTCGAGAGAGGGCTTTGCTGGTCAATTGCCTTCTCAAACCAAAGTAGCAGCGGTTGGCAAGAGTAGTTCTCCGTTTGATTTCAGCGCTGATGTTGTTGTCCGTGTTTATAGCGGAGCCTAGGTAGACGAAGTCCTTTACAACCTCGAAGTTATGGCTGTCGATGGTGACGTTTTGTCCAATGCGTCGGTGTTGTGTGTCCTTTTTTGACGACAGCATATACTTGGTTTTGCCCTCATTGACCCTTAAACCCATTTTTGCCGCTTCCGTTTCAATGCTTACAAAAGCACCATTGACATCACGCTGAGTTCTTCCGATTATGTCAATATCGTCGGCCTATGCAAGCAGCTGAACGGACTTTTGAAAGATGGTGCTTCTGGTGTTGACGTTTGAGTTCTGTATAATTCTTTTTAGAACGATGTTAAAAAAATCGCATGACAGTGCGTCGCCTTGTCTAAAACCTTTTTCGACATCAAACGCTTCGGTTAGGTCTTTACCGACTCTGACGGAGCAGCGTGCATTATCCATCGTCATCCTGCACAACAAATATAAATTATCTAATTATTTATTTTTTTTATAGGAATTAAGAAAATACCTTTATTTTCCACGACGCACAGTGGAAAAGAAATTTGGATGAAATTTTCTTGCTATCTATCTTTTTTGTAAATAAATTTTCTGGATAATATTAATAAACCGTTAAAATAAGCATAACTTTAAATTTAGTACGAAATTGTCTCCAAAATGTGGAAAACCATGATATTTAAAAAAATAGATTTCCTAGAAATATGTTAATGAATGTGAAATGGCATGAACAAACATGAAAAATTAAAAATATTTCAAAGAAACAAATATAATTTTTTAGCTAATAGTCTATTGAATAGACCCTTTTGGATGGAACAAATTCGTTCAAGAGTTTTTATTGCTGATTATGATTCCTTGGCATACAAGAATACTCCAGCCAAAAGTGCTACTAAATCCATTGGTGCATTTCTGAGAAAACGGCAACACTGGTCGGTTTTCAGTTTTTTTGATTTAACTCGAAAACCAAGCCTGACTTTGAAATTGTTCAAAGACACTTTTCATAGCAAATTAAATTTTCTGTCAAGTTAAGATGGTTAAAAAATTTTAAAAATTATTTTTGACTAAAATTCTAACCTAAAATCAAAGAAAAAAAAGTTAAAAAATTGACAATTTTATTTTTTTTACTAAATCAAGGGGCATTTTGTGTATGTAGCCGAGACGTCCAAACTTTGTACTAATGAAATAAAGTAGAGGTAAAATCCTTTGATAATATGCAATTTTTAATTTTTTTTGTCAAGAAACAACTTAAATGTACCTATTCAAAAACTAGCACTTTTTCTAAATTTTTGACTTTTTTAGTGAAAAGCAAGTTTTTAAAACTCGATAAAATCCTATTAATTGGTAACTTTTAGACTTTTAAAGTAAACATACTTCGAGGGATTGATTTAATATAAACTAAATATGACAAACAAAAAAATTTATTTGCATCCTTATGGCCTTTTGTGCAATTTTGTGTATGTGCATTTTTATAAATACGGGTCGAATGGATGGACGGAGAGCCATTAGCTTTGGTCTATTGCATAGAAGAACATTTAATACCAACTCATTTACTGTTTTCAATGGCCTGAAAAACAATTCTTGTAAAATCCGCGACCAACGAAAAGTTTCTCTTGAAAAACGAAAAAAATACTGTAATGAGTTTGAAACAAAATAGCTCAGGCAAATTAGTAAATCAAATTGCACTTTTCGCGGGACAAATTTTTTTCATGGAACGTGTTTAGGTGAATGTCCTGAATGAATTTTTTGGGATGATAAGATATCGGGAACAGCCGCCATCTTGGAAAAGAGGTCGGTGCCGTTTTTATTTTATAACTCCATTTTTACTCATTTAAACCAAAAATGTCCGAGGATAAACTTATTATCAATTAAATTATCTAAAAAATGATATACAAATGAATTCCGTGAGTTAGTTAAATTCAATTTTATAGTCGGTCAAAGTCCGGGTTCTTCTCGCTCGGTTAAGACAATATGACATTTTTTCAAATATCTGAAGAACTTTTGATTTGTTTGGGATTTTCTTCAAGAATGAATTATAGCACTTTTAATTATCTATGAAATGAACCCTTTATTGTTTTTGTAACCATCACATTGTAGAAGCAACCAAACGTCGAGGTCATGATATACGATTTTTTAACTGAACTTATTTGGGATTTCAATAGTTCAAATAAACAATCAAAAATTAAACACAATAGTCTCGAAAAGGTAACGGCTTACACACCTCATATCTTGAGTTATACTTATCGTAATGCTGAGATTGAGGTGTTCATGTTTTGGAAAAATGACAGGGCATCAGTTCTTATATTTAGAATCTTAAATAGTGTCACTTTAGCTTATTCACGTTAATTGGAAAATTCACTTCATTTAAAACCTCGAAAACCATATAAAGGTTAACATTAAAGATTTCAAACTTTGAATTCAATATTTAGACGAATATAGTTAAAAAACTGTTTACTTATATTTTGGTTATACCTCCACTTCAAAAATTTGCTCGGTCTAATAGAAGAAAACTTGTTATTTTTTCACTTTTGACTAGTAGAATGTGAACTTCGACGTTAGATGGCTTATACATTATGTTGGTTACAGTTTAGATAAAGGGCTCATTTTATAGATAATCAAAAGTGCTATAATTCATTCTTGAAGAAAATCCCAAACAAATCAAAAGTTCTTCAGATATTTGAAAAAATATCATATTGTCTTAACCTTGCGAGAAGAATTTGGACTTTGACCGACTATAAAATTGAATTTAACTAACTCACGGAATTCATTTGTATATCATTTTTTAGATAATTTAATTGTGAATAAGTCTATCCTCGGACATTTTTGGTTTAAATGAGTAAAAATGGAGTTATAAAATAAAAACGGCACCAACCTCTTTTCCAAGATGGCGGCTGTTCCCGATATCTTATCATCCCAAAAAATTCACTTTTACGATAAGGACATTCACCTAAACACGTTCCATGAAAAAAATTTGTCCCGCGAAAAGTGCAATTTGATTTACTAATTTGCCTGAGCTATTTTGTTTCAAACTCATTACAGTATTTTTTTCGTTTTTCAAGAGAAACTTTTCGTTGGTCGCGGATTTTACAAGAATTGTTTTTCAGGCCATTGAAAACAGTAAATGAGTTGGTATTAAATGTTCTTCTATGCAATAGACCAAAGCTAATGGCTCTCCGTCCATCCATTCGACCCGTATTTATAAAAATGCACATACACAAAATTGCACAAAAGGCCATAAGGATGCAAATAAATTTTTTTGTTTGTCATATTTAGTTTATATTAAATCAATCCCTCGAAGTATGTTTACTTTAAAAGTCTAAAAGTTACCAATTAATAGGATTTTATCGAGTTTTAAAAACTTGCTTTTCACTAAAAAAGTCAAAAATTTAGAAAAAGTGCTAGTTTTTGAATAGGTACATTTAAGTTGTTTCTTGACAAAAAAAATTAAAAATTACGTATTATCAAAGGATTTTACCTCTACTTTATTTCATTAGTACAAAGTTTGGACGTCCCGGCTACAGACACAAAATGCCCCTTGATTTAGTAAAAAAAAATAAAATTGTCAATTTTTTAACTTTTTTTTCTTTGATTTTAGGTTAGAATTTTAGTCAAAAATAATTTTTAAAATTTTTTAACCATCTTAACTTGACAGAAAATTTAATTTGCTATGAAAAGTGTCTTTGAACAATTTCAAAGTCAGGCTTGGTTTTCGAGTTAAATCAAAAAAACTGAAAACCGACCAGTGTTGCCGTTTTCTCAGAAATGCACCAATGGATTTAGTAGCACTTTTGGCTGGAGTATTCTTGTATGCCAAGGAACCATAATCGCCAAAAAAAAGTCTTGAACGAATTTGTTCTATTTTTGCTCTGGAGCTCGGGTCTATTAAATAGACTATAACTGAAAATACATTTTTTTCTAAACGCTCCAATTTTTTGAAACTTTTATTTAATTTTACGATTAATATTTCCTTATAATGGCATACATATCTATCAATGTTTTTTTAATTTTCTAATATTTGTATGAATAAAAACGATTTTCAATATTTTCAATATATTCTTTGTTGTGCACCAATTTTGAAAATGGTGCGGTGGTTTTTAATCCTTGTTCAATTGGTTCGAACAAGAATAAAAGCATTTTTTCAAATTTCTTAAGTTTTATAAGGTCAATTTTTCAAATTTGGTTAAAATGTAAGTAATAATAGGTTTCAGCCAGCCGACACGCATAGGGGTCAGATCCAATAATTCAGCACTCATGGGAAGTATTCGTATTAAGGAAGTTATTAAAATACATGAAAAAAAGTGTTTTTGTAATTTTAAAACCTCATTTTTTATTTTCTTTACAAGAGAATTAACACATTAATATTAACCTTATTATTAACTCAGAGATATCCAACAGCGTTACCGTTGAAAATTTTTGAAAGGTCGCTAAAAAAGTCGCTCATAGAAAAAAAAGGTCGCTAACCTGAAAAATTGAAAAAAGTCGCTTTTTTGTCGAAAAAGTCGCTATTAAAAAAAAAAAAGTCGCTAAATCGTTTTCATATGTTTTTACATAGAAAAATAAACATAAGTTGTCTTGAAACAAAGTTTTTATTAACAATAACCAAATTAGAAACTAAAAAAAAACAGTCTTCATTTTAGGATTTTAATAGGCTATTGATTATGTAGTTTAGAAAGGAACTAAGACGTTCACGGGTTTTTATTGCAGAAATCGTTGAATGGGTTATAAAAGAAGATAAAATCGCGGAGTGCTATTAAATGAGAGGGTGGAAACTGAAGACAGGGGTGCAAAAGCCCCCTTTTTGGTTTTTTCAATATACCTCGTAAACCAAGCAAAATTTTGATATATTGCTTATAAAACTTTTTATAGAGAATTAAATTTCCTATTGGAATAATGTTTTCTAAAAATTGAAAAAAAAATTTCCATACCACAATAGTCGAAACAATCATAAAAAAAATATCAAAAAAATCGATTTTTTGAGTTTTTTTAGTTATACATTTTTTTTTTGGTTGAGATAGACATAAACATTGCTCCAAAGAAAAAAAGAAGATTAAATTGCCTTCAAAATGCTGTGATCACTAAATTTTTTCATTGAAAATTAACATTTTTTTTTCATTGCATTAACATTTTCTATATCTTTTTTTCAAAACTATGACCATATATAAAAAAAAATGTTTGCAAAAAAAAAGAAAAAAATGTGAATATCAGTCCCTTTTTCGATTAACAAAAATTAAAGGTATGATATTTGACTAAATTTTTGTAATAATCCAGTAAGCATTTAACATATTAAATAAATAAATAGGCATTATTATCTTTCAATTAAGCAATCGAAACCTAAAAAAATATTTAATGGAATATTTTTTACAAATTTTTAAAAATATGTTACATGAGAGTAAGGCTGGGTCCAAAAGGGTTAAATAAAAATAAAAAGCTAGAACGACTACTACACTCTTGCGCCATTATTTTATTTGTTTGAAATTTTTTTCAATATCACTTGCTAAATGCTTGTGTTCAGCCTTCAGCATTCAACTCGGTCTGCTCAGTTATTTTATTCTGAGTCCATCGATGGTGCTCTGAACTAGCTCAGAATACGTTCAGAACGAAAAAAGAAACACAAATTTGAAGCTCTAAATGTTCACAATTAAAAAAGAAATACAATTTTTAGAAAGAAAAAAAAAGTCGCTATTATGAAATTAGTGAAAAGGTCGCTTTAAATAAAAAGTCGTCGCTTGGTCGCTAAGGCTTCAAAAAGGTCGCTAATAGCGACTAAAGTCGCTTAACGGTAACGCTGATATCCAATCTTTAAGAAGTTTAAGTGAGGATAAAGAGGTGCCATTTGCCTTCGAGCAAAATAAAAACAAATTTTGAGATAAAATATAAAAAAAATATAGAATAATATAATAAATAAAAAATAAAAACTATTACTTAAATGAAAGAATAAATTGGATCCTTAGGAAACACTCGAGTAAAAAAAGTCAAAGCTCAAAAACAAAGTCAAGGAGAAAAATGCAGAATTTTGACCTAGATCCTCTTACGTGATATTCCATCAAACTAACCATTAGGTCATTAATTTTAAAGGACGAATGTTTTAAGTAAAACTGAAAACTTAGGATCTTGAAAATAATTTTCAAAATTATACCTTATGCAGAAGGCATAAAGATATGATATAGAATTCATTTATTACATACCACCAGCACTTTAAGACTAAATAAAAAATGAATTACAAATAATTCTATTTCTCCAAACAACTTTTTTTCTATAAACGTATTCCCAATGTTCACACGTATATACAATACATATTGTGAGGATATGAAGCAAACTAAATACTAACACACACAACACAATCAAATTAACTTCATTCGTAAATACACCTAAAACTAACAAAAATGTATCACCACAAACCTTCTACTGTTTTTTTTTTTTTTTGTGCAACTATTATTTAATACTTAATTAAAAATTTACAATTTTTGTTATAAATTGGTGTTAAATTCATTGTGGGAAATTAAATTTGATAATATAAACAATTTTTAATAACATTTAACTTACTTCAATCAATTAAAATTAAATTCTACCATTTTGACCTAATTCAATAGATACCCAACACTTGAATAAAAAAGAATAAATTTTTTAAATAAAACCACTAGGGGAGAGTGGGGCCAAATGTAACACTTTTTTCTAAAATCGATGGTTCTCCTACAAATTTGAAAGTGGGTCAACCAGACCTTTTTTAAATTAAAGAGCCATGTTTTAGCTCCAAGATCCATCATCCAAATTTACCAAAACATAACGGTAATGTTGAAAAATAAAGCTCCCAAAAAAAAAATCGTGTTGTTTCAACTTACCCCACATACGGGGCAAAGTGTAACACATACCGGGGTAGGTTGTACCAAGAACTAAAAATAAGAGAAAATACCTTTATTTGTTTATATTTATTTATTTTTAATTAATAACAATAAAAACAAACCTCAGTCATGAAATTTTGGTGCAAATTTGTAAAAAGTGGAGCAAATCCAAGATTTCCAGAGAAACTTTGACAGTAGTCTTAAATAAAAGTTATTCGAATTCATAAATTGTTTTATAAGCTTTATAAATTCAAGTGGTGGTTCAAAAATGTGTTTCCAATTTCAAAATAAATACAAATTCAATTACAAGCATTCATATTCAGGGTTGTTAATTATATTAGGTAAACAATTTTTCAGTATAGGTAGGTTTTTACATGGTACAACTTGCCCCGGAAAAATGTTACAACTAGCCCCAGCATGAAATTTGGCACATAAAATCAATTTAAAAAAAAAGCGAAACTGATATAGACATAACATATACACGCAATTTGAGCCAAAACACAGTTGCATATAACAAAAAAACACTTAGCACTCTATCTTTTTCGGGTAAAGAGGTAGACCAAAAATAAAATTAAAAAAAAAAGTTACAAACATGCATTTTTTGGGCACCACTAGTGTAACTTCTCACCCTGTCATCTAATCTTCATCTGAAGAAAATGTGCCGGTAGATATGCAAAAATTGAGCATTTTTCTCCTTTACGCGTTTCTTAATATTGAAAGGAACATCGCTTTTTTTAGCTGTTAATTCTTACCCCTGTTACATTTAGCCCCACTCTCCCCTACATTTTTCATATAGTTTTCAATATTCCAAATGAATTTTTATATAAGCTCCCATCAACACAACACAAAACACATATACATACTTAATGAGTTGCTTTCATTTATATATAATTTTCAAAATCATTTTGCACGCAACCACAAATTTGATGATATTCAAAATTCAAAAAATATATAATAATAGGATTACCAGCTTCAACGCACATAAACAAAACAGGCTTAAATAGAACTCTAAAAAAAAAAGTGAAGAGAAGTATCCCCTCTCACCGATCGACACTCAAAAGGCATCCATTTCAAGTGCGTGTCGGTGGCACGCAAAATTGTCGGTTTTGGCATTTTTGGTTTGGTTTATAGTGTATGGCTTTTTTGAATTTCTCATATTCACACACACATACAAAAATATAACTACCATGAATATATATTTTTGAAGAGTTGAAATTTCCAAATAGGAAATATGCAATTAGAACGTCTCTCTCTCTCCCAATAACGGGAGTCCTAATACCCAAACTATCCTTTAGCCAGTTTCAAAAGGATAAAACAATAATTTTTGGAAAATGTTTATGTGAATTTCTAGCATCCCTGAAGCCGAGTGCTTTATAAAATGTGTGAGTGAGTTTGGTTAAAATTCAAAATAAATTGATTCCTATAATATTCTATAGGTATATAGTCCACGTTGTCGGTTTTATTCACACTTTTCACAATACCCAAAGTGAATCTCTATTGTTGATGGGTTAACACAGATACGTAACATTAGACAAAAACTTCTGAACAATGTAATTTTGAAATTTCCGATTGACCATCGAGATCCAATTAAAATCGATTTACCGCCACATTGAGGTTTTACCTTCCTGTATAATATGTAATCATCATTCTTTCTATACACACACATAAACACACAATTGAACAGGTTACAGGTAGGTTATATGTATCTATATTTGAGGAAGGATTTTACACTATGCCAAAACCAAATACAAAATTTATACGTGGAATCTGTATCGCCTTTCAGAGTTTAAATAACTTTGTCCTTCTCAGATAGGTATCTTGTTATTGTTTAAACTGATTGATTTCGGTGTCACACATCTTAGGAATTCATCAAAATTGCGTCTGATATGCATTTGTTACAATACAAATGTGTGCATAGTAATTGTGTGGCTAAAGAAACAATATTTGATTAGAATTGACAATCCGAATTATAAGATCTTTGAATTTGAATTTTGTGTAATGCTTGGGTAATTTCAAATATATTTGATTTGGAAGGACATTAAAAATGGAGTATGCGGTTATTATTTAGATTTTTATTAATTTTTGCTCATAAAAAGCCGATTTTAATGAATACCTTATAGTTCAGTCATGATGAAGATAATATAGATTTGTCAGAAGAAGTTGAAGTTGCTTCTGTTTTTGTTGAGCAATTGACAACCAAAAATATTGTTTTTTTTTTTATTATCTTTATTTTCTGAGAAATCTAAAATAGTACAGGTAAAATAGGCATTTAAAAAGAAAAAATGGTACAATCAAAAACTTGGCAAAAAGTTTGCTTTTGGGATTAGAACCAAGGACAAAAAAAAGTCTATAAAAAAAAGTTGGGTGGAAGGGTGTTTTTTCGCGGGAGGGGGTGAAGGTCAAAAATATATTGAAAAAAAATATATTAAAAATTACGTATTATCAAAGGATTTTACCTCTACTTTATTTCATTAGTACAAAGTTTGGACGTCCCGGCTACAGACACAAAATGCCCCTTGATTTAGTAAAAAAAAATAAAATTGTCAATTTTTTAACTTTTTTTTCTTTGATTTTAGGTTAGAATTTTAGTCAAAAATAATTTTTAAAATTTTTTAACCATCTTAACTTGACAGAAAATTTAATTTGCTATGAAAAGTGTCTTTGAACAATTTCAAAGTCAGGCTTGGTTTTCGAGTTAAATCAAAAAAACTGAAAACCGACCAGTGTTGCCGTTTTCTCAGAAATGCACCAATGGATTTAGTAGCACTTTTGGCTGGAGTATTCTTGTATGCCAAGGAACCATAATCGCCAAAAAAAAGTCTTGAACGAATTTGTTCTATTTTTGCTCTGGAGCTCGGGTCTATTAAATAGACTATAACTGAAAATACATTTTTTTCTAAACGCTCCAATTTTTTGAAACTTTTATTTAATTTTACGATTAATATTTCCTTATAATGGCATACATATCTATCAATGTTTTTTTAATTTTCTAATATTTGTATGAATAAAAACGATTTTCAATATTTTCAATATATTCTTTGTTGTGCACCAATTTTGAAAATGGTGCGGTGGTTTTTAATCCTTGTTCAATTGGTTCGAACAAGAATAAAAGCATTTTTTCAAATTTCTTAAGTTTTATAAGGTCAATTTTTCAAATTTGGTTAAAATGTAAGTAATAATAGGTTTCAGCCAGCCGACACGCATAGGGGTCAGATCCAATAATTCAGCACTCATGGGAAGTATTCGTATTAAGGAAGTTATTAAAATACATGAAAAAAAGTGTTTTTGTAATTTTAAAACCTCATTTTTTATTTTCTTTACAAGAGAATTAACACATTAATATTAACCTTATTATTAACTCAGAGATATCCAACAGCGTTACCGTTGAAAATTTTTGAAAGGTCGCTAAAAAAGTCGCTCATAGAAAAAAAAGGTCGCTAACCTGAAAAATTGAAAAAAGTCGCTTTTTTGTCGAAAAAGTCGCTATTAAAAAAAAAAAAGTCGCTAAATCGTTTTCATATGTTTTTACATAGAAAAATAAACATAAGTTGTCTTGAAACAAAGTTTTTATTAACAATAACCAAATTAGAAACTAAAAAAAAACAGTCTTCATTTTAGGATTTTAATAGGCTATTGATTATGTAGTTTAGAAAGGAACTAAGACGTTCACGGGTTTTTATTGCAGAAATCGTTGAATGGGTTATAAAAGAAGATAAAATCGCGGAGTGCTATTAAATGAGAGGGTGGAAACTGAAGACAGGGGTGCAAAAGCCCCCTTTTTGGTTTTTTCAATATACCTCGTAAACCAAGCAAAATTTTGATATATTGCTTATAAAACTTTTTATAGAGAATTAAATTTCCTATTGGAATAATGTTTTCTAAAAATTGAAAAAAAAATTTCCATACCACAATAGTCGAAACAATCATAAAAAAAATATCAAAAAAATCGATTTTTTGAGTTTTTTTAGTTATACATTTTTTTTTTGGTTGAGATAGACATAAACATTGCTCCAAAGAAAAAAAGAAGATTAAATTGCCTTCAAAATGCTGTGATCACTAAATTTTTTCATTGAAAATTAACATTTTTTTTTCATTGCATTAACATTTTCTATATCTTTTTTTCAAAACTATGACCATATATAAAAAAAAATGTTTGCAAAAAAAAAGAAAAAAATGTGAATATCAGTCCCTTTTTCGATTAACAAAAATTAAAGGTATGATATTTGACTAAATTTTTGTAATAATCCAGTAAGCATTTAACATATTAAATAAATAAATAGGCATTATTATCTTTCAATTAAGCAATCGAAACCTAAAAAAATATTTAATGGAATATTTTTTACAAATTTTTAAAAATATGTTACATGAGAGTAAGGCTGGGTCCAAAAGGGTTAAATAAAAATAAAAAGCTAGAACGACTACTACACTCTTGCGCCATTATTTTATTTGTTTGAAATTTTTTTCAATATCACTTGCTAAATGCTTGTGTTCAGCCTTCAGCATTCAACTCGGTCTGCTCAGTTATTTTATTCTGAGTCCATCGATGGTGCTCTGAACTAGCTCAGAATACGTTCAGAACGAAAAAAGAAACACAAATTTGAAGCTCTAAATGTTCACAATTAAAAAAGAAATACAATTTTTAGAAAGAAAAAAAAAGTCGCTATTATGAAATTAGTGAAAAGGTCGCTTTAAATAAAAAGTCGTCGCTTGGTCGCTAAGGCTTCAAAAAGGTCGCTAATAGCGACTAAAGTCGCTTAACGGTAACGCTGATATCCAATCTTTAAGAAGTTTAAGTGAGGATAAAGAGGTGCCATTTGCCTTCGAGCAAAATAAAAACAAATTTTGAGATAAAATATAAAAAAAATATAGAATAATATAATAAATAAAAAATAAAAACTATTACTTAAATGAAAGAATAAATTGGATCCTTAGGAAACACTCGAGTAAAAAAAGTCAAAGCTCAAAAACAAAGTCAAGGAGAAAAATGCAGAATTTTGACCTAGATCCTCTTACGTGATATTCCATCAAACTAACCATTAGGTCATTAATTTTAAAGGACGAATGTTTTAAGTAAAACTGAAAACTTAGGATCTTGAAAATAATTTTCAAAATTATACCTTATGCAGAAGGCATAAAGATATGATATAGAATTCATTTATTACATACCACCAGCACTTTAAGACTAAATAAAAAATGAATTACAAATAATTCTATTTCTCCAAACAACTTTTTTTCTATAAACGTATTCCCAATGTTCACACGTATATACAATACATATTGTGAGGATATGAAGCAAACTAAATACTAACACACACAACACAATCAAATTAACTTCATTCGTAAATACACCTAAAACTAACAAAAATGTATCACCACAAACCTTCTACTGTTTTTTTTTTTTTTGTGCAACTATTATTTAATACTTAATTAAAAATTTACAATTTTTGTTATAAATTGGTGTTAAATTCATTGTGGGAAATTAAATTTGATAATATAAACAATTTTTAATAACATTTAACTTACTTCAATCAATTAAAATTAAATTCTACCATTTTGACCTAATTCAATAGATACCCAACACTTGAATAAAAAAGAATAAATTTTTTAAATAAAACCACTAGGGGAGAGTGGGGCCAAATGTAACACTTTTTTCTAAAATCGATGGTTCTCCTACAAATTTGAAAGTGGGTCAACCAGACCTTTTTTAAATTAAAGAGCCATGTTTTAGCTCCAAGATCCATCATCCAAATTTACCAAAACATAACGGTAATGTTGAAAAATAAAGCTCCCAAAAAAAAAATCGTGTTGTTTCAACTTACCCCACATACGGGGCAAAGTGTAACACATACCGGGGTAGGTTGTACCAAGAACTAAAAATAAGAGAAAATACCTTTATTTGTTTATATTTATTTATTTTTAATTAATAACAATAAAAACAAACCTCAGTCATGAAATTTTGGTGCAAATTTGTAAAAAGTGGAGCAAATCCAAGATTTCCAGAGAAACTTTGACAGTAGTCTTAAATAAAAGTTATTCGAATTCATAAATTGTTTTATAAGCTTTATAAATTCAAGTGGTGGTTCAAAAATGTGTTTCCAATTTCAAAATAAATACAAATTCAATTACA
Source organism: Episyrphus balteatus (assembly GCF_945859705.1). Lineage (NCBI taxonomy): Eukaryota > Metazoa > Arthropoda > Insecta > Diptera > Syrphidae > Episyrphus > Episyrphus balteatus. The sequence goes on along the minus strand of NC_079136.1, from coordinate 85,336,834 downwards.
AGCATTCATATTCAGGGTTGTTAATTATATTAGGTAAACAATTTTTCAGTATAGGTAGGTTTTTACATGGTACAACTTGCCCCGGAAAAATGTTACAACTAGCCCCAGCATGAAATTTGGCACATAAAATCAATTTAAAAAAAAAGCGAAACTGATATAGACATAACATATACACGCAATTTGAGCCAAAACACAGTTGCATATAACAAAAAAACACTTAGCACTCTATCTTTTTCGGGTAAAGAGGTAGACCAAAAATAAAATTAAAAAAAAAAGTTACAAACATGCATTTTTTGGGCACCACTAGTGTAACTTCTCACCCTGTCATCTAATCTTCATCTGAAGAAAATGTGCCGGTAGATATGCAAAAATTGAGCATTTTTCTCCTTTACGCGTTTCTTAATATTGAAAGGAACATCGCTTTTTTTAGCTGTTAATTCTTACCCCTGTTACATTTAGCCCCACTCTCCCCTACATTTTTCATATAGTTTTCAATATTCCAAATGAATTTTTATATAAGCTCCCATCAACACAACACAAAACACATATACATACTTAATGAGTTGCTTTCATTTATATATAATTTTCAAAATCATTTTGCACGCAACCACAAATTTGATGATATTCAAAATTCAAAAAATATATAATAATAGGATTACCAGCTTCAACGCACATAAACAAAACAGGCTTAAATAGAACTCTAAAAAAAAAAGTGAAGAGAAGTATCCCCTCTCACCGATCGACACTCAAAAGGCATCCATTTCAAGTGCGTGTCGGTGGCACGCAAAATTGTCGGTTTTGGCATTTTTGGTTTGGTTTATAGTGTATGGCTTTTTTGAATTTCTCATATTCACACACACATACAAAAATATAACTACCATGAATATATATTTTTGAAGAGTTGAAATTTCCAAATAGGAAATATGCAATTAGAACGTCTCTCTCTCTCCCAATAACGGGAGTCCTAATACCCAAACTATCCTTTAGCCAGTTTCAAAAGGATAAAACAATAATTTTTGGAAAATGTTTATGTGAATTTCTAGCATCCCTGAAGCCGAGTGCTTTATAAAATGTGTGAGTGAGTTTGGTTAAAATTCAAAATAAATTGATTCCTATAATATTCTATAGGTATATAGTCCACGTTGTCGGTTTTATTCACACTTTTCACAATACCCAAAGTGAATCTCTATTGTTGATGGGTTAACACAGATACGTAACATTAGACAAAAACTTCTGAACAATGTAATTTTGAAATTTCCGATTGACCATCGAGATCCAATTAAAATCGATTTACCGCCACATTGAGGTTTTACCTTCCTGTATAATATGTAATCATCATTCTTTCTATACACACACATAAACACACAATTGAACAGGTTACAGGTAGGTTATATGTATCTATATTTGAGGAAGGATTTTACACTATGCCAAAACCAAATACAAAATTTATACGTGGAATCTGTATCGCCTTTCAGAGTTTAAATAACTTTGTCCTTCTCAGATAGGTATCTTGTTATTGTTTAAACTGATTGATTTCGGTGTCACACATCTTAGGAATTCATCAAAATTGCGTCTGATATGCATTTGTTACAATACAAATGTGTGCATAGTAATTGTGTGGCTAAAGAAACAATATTTGATTAGAATTGACAATCCGAATTATAAGATCTTTGAATTTGAATTTTGTGTAATGCTTGGGTAATTTCAAATATATTTGATTTGGAAGGACATTAAAAATGGAGTATGCGGTTATTATTTAGATTTTTATTAATTTTTGCTCATAAAAAGCCGATTTTAATGAATACCTTATAGTTCAGTCATGATGAAGATAATATAGATTTGTCAGAAGAAGTTGAAGTTGCTTCTGTTTTTGTTGAGCAATTGACAACCAAAAATATTGTTTTTTTTTTTATTATCTTTATTTTCTGAGAAATCTAAAATAGTACAGGTAAAATAGGCATTTAAAAAGAAAAAATGGTACAATCAAAAACTTGGCAAAAAGTTTGCTTTTGGGATTAGAACCAAGGACAAAAAAAAGTCTATAAAAAAAAGTTGGGTGGAAGGGTGTTTTTTCGCGGGAGGGGGTGAAGGTCAAAAATATATTGAAAAAAATTGTTTGTCGAATATCATCATATGACACATATTTTCAAGGTATTTTTTGATGCTGAATTTAATGACATAAAAATAAAGTCAATACGATTGCTCTACGAAAAGTTATTGCCGATTAAAAACAAGGGTGCTTGTTTTTTTGACTTCAACAGGTAAAATATAACCGAGACCCATGTGAAAAACATGTTACACAGGATTCATAAAGTTTTTAAAAATATTTTTGGTTAAAGGGTGTTTTTTTTTTTGGTGGGTTGAGTTGTGTGTGAGAAAGGTATCATAACAGCTGACTTATATTTTATTAATTTTTAAAACTTGGTGTAAATGTTTTGGTTGGTATAAGAATTAATAATCTATAAAGTATAAAAAATTATCTTGAGTGAAAGGGTGTTTTTTTTTTAAAGATATGATGAAATTCGGAATTAGTACCACAAAAACTGGGAAAAAATTGTTACACCAATGAAAATTAGTACAAATGTAGTAGTCTTAAAAATATTTTAGGTTAAAGGGTGTTTTTTTTTTTGAAAATAGGGAAAATCCGCAATAAAATCAATATGGTAATAAAGGTACCCTTATGAAATTCACTAAATATGTTCTCTTTCCCATGGGAATTACGAATAAAATAAATCTAAAAATTTTTTTCATGTGAAAGGGTGTTTTTTTTTAGGTGTAGAGGAAATATTTTGAAAAAGTGTGTAATACTAGAGTAATATTAGTGGTACCCTATTGAAATTTAGCAATTATGTTACTTTTAAGATTAGAAACAAGAATCTTAAGTGTCTATAAGAATTTCATGGTTAAAAGGGTGTTATTTTTTTAGTGAAAACAAAAATGTTTTTGGTGAAATTTGAAATTTGGTGAAAACGTTGAATTTGGGATAGAAAGCAAGAATAAAGAGTTTTTATAAAAAAAAATTTGGTGAAAGGGTGTTTTTTTTTCGAAGAGACAGTAAAATCTCTAATTGGTCCCAAAAAGCCAATGATTCTTGTAAAACATCTAAGAACTTAAGTATAAACGTTTAATTTGTCATCACAAAACCAAAAATAAAATGAATCATTGGCTTTTTGGGACCAATTACAGATTTTACTGTCTCTTCGAAAAAAATTGTAGAATTTTTTTATTTTTTTTTTTGAGAAATCAAGAATTTTAGTAGAGAACTGAGGAACCCAAATCTATAGTGTGACCACTGACCAAAACACTTTGACGCCTGTCATGAAAAGACAGGTTGCACATTTTTTTATTTGAATTTTTAGCATTGCCAATTTCGTCCATAACCTGACTGAGCCCTTCGTTGTTATTACATACATTTAGCACTTAAGTCTCCAAATATCATATTGATGTACCGCGTTGTGTTTTTGTTGGATGTTACATGTTGGACTTTGCATGACATGGGCGACATGTGCATCATGTGCAAGAAGTGCGACATGTGCAACGTTACGACAAATGCGATAAGTGCTACATGTGCGATATGTGAGACCACATAGAGGCGACATATTGCCATATGACATGCCATATGACATGTGACATAGTAACATGTTCGATATGGGCGACTGTTTTTTTCTTCATATTTTTGATCTTTTCAGTAATTTTGTAAAGCGCCTTGTGTTTAACGTTTAATCCTTTCTTACACCCTTTACTGACTCCTAAAAAAATCCAAAAGCTATTATAAGCTTCCTTTCAAGAAATTCAGTGAGACTTATACTATAATTTCAGTTTCAATCAGTATTAATTTCGGTATCATTGTATCAATTGCAGTATCAGTATCAATTTCAGTTTCAGTATCTGTATCAGTGTAAGTAGCATTGCTTCTTAATTGCTATAAACCTTAATAAAAAAATAATAGCTGCTCTTTTTTAACGTCCCTTACTTTTGCGGACACTTTGTGGCGGAATCAAAAAAAATTTATCTTATTAATTGTAGCTAATTAAATGCTAACTTGTTGCTCAAACCAAAAATTTGTAGCTCGCATAGTTTTTGAATTATTGAATTTTCCGCTAAAATAAGTCTGAAGTTAGCGGACAAAATCTGAAATGATTAAAATTAATGAGTTTAATTGCCCTCCAAATTTGTAGCTTTTTAAATGCTTTTCAATTACATTAACTTGGTTTTTGTAGCTTGAACAGTTTTTTTTGCTATTCAAAATTCCGCTAAAATAAGACTGAAGTTAACGGACGAAAGTAAGAAAATTAATATTTTTTTGATGCCCAAAATTGTAGCTAATTAAATGCTAATTTGTTGCGCAAAAATTAATTTTGTAGCTTCACCCAGTCATTTTTTATTGCAACTTAAAGTTTCAGAAGTGCACTTCCGGTTTGACGAGTCAGTGGAGACTTTTTTAAAAAATCACTTTTTTAAGTTTTTTCTTTTTCCATTAATTGTAGCTTTTGAATACATTATTTTTGATACAAACCCCAATTTTGTAGCTCAAACCGTTTTTTGAAAATATTCAAGATTTTGTTTTAAAAACATAGCGATTATGATTATATTTTAATTGTATAAATATGTATAGGTACAGGAAGTTTCAAAGCACAAAATATCCATCTAATGTATGGAAAATACCATGTTCATCATGTAAAATTCATTTTTTCATATATCAAAAAACCTACATTATGTCCAGATATAAGCTTTCTTCTCTGATTTCAATTATAATCAGATTTTCAAATTCCAATCCTTTATTTTTTTCAACTTATGGTTCAATCAACTTATCATACAAGCATGTCTTTCCTCCTCCTTCCACTTCATAACGGATCTCAATTATTCTTTATGCTAGATTAGTCCCACTGTGCACAGTAGGGATGCAAAATTCCAACATAAGGTTCTCATTTTTGCTTCAATAGAGTTTATTCCACTATTTCGAGCTTGCGCATTCCCAATCCAATGCAGCAACAATAACTATAACGTTGCAATTGCTCGAGCTGGGAATTCAATCACACGTTCTTCATTTAAATTTTCATTTTGTTGTTATTACCTGTTTTGTGAATAGTTTTTTTTTTTTTTGTATTAATTGCATTTTATTGCTACTATTTTTGTTGTTCACTTGCCCCAATTATTACAAGAGCCCTTATTGTCTCCACACATAGACAAAAGCAGGTGTGTATGTGTGTGTAATTGGCATCAATGGATTCGGCTAAATGCAGTTTTTTTTTGTTGTTGTCATTCCATGCATCGAATTATGCCATTCTGATGGGAAACCTTCTTTTTGGATCTACAAAAAAAAAAAAAAATTAAATTTTAAATAATGAAGAGTACTCCCCTCTCCTATACCCTCTTTCCATTAGTGTGAGAACTGAATATTACAGCATTTTCACCACATTTTCACTATAACGGTTAAGTTGTCTGATTTTTGTTCTTGTTTTAACGTTCATATATGTAAAGCAAGCATGCATATGCGTCCCGTTTTCGCCCTTCACATTAATGGAATTTCGCACATAAAAATTGCACTAATGGAGTGGTCTGATATAGCAGTAGGTGTAGTGGCACTGGTTCCTGGTGTTGCTGTTTCTGCATGCACTCGTGCTCGTGGTTAAGGACTTTTTTGTTCTTGGAAAAAAAAGGACCTTTTTACCTTGTCGTTGCCGTTGCAATCAATAAAATCCATAATCTCATCCGCAGTATGCTTAAAGCTTATTGGTTTGTTCCTAGTATGATGGTAGCGACCATTCGTACTTGCATGTCCCGTTCGGCAAGGGAAAATATATATAAAAGGACTTTATTTTGTTTTTAAATCGTAAATTTCCTTCTTTCAGGCCATTTACGAAAGTTTAATCATTAATCAAAAAAGGTCTCCGTTCAAGGATGTACTTTTCTTCCACCATTTTAACCAGCAGCAGCGTCAACTATCGCGTACATCCTTCTACCGACTGGTAAGTATGTCTCAGCCAGAACCGGTAAGGCATGACATCCTTTTATAATAATTTTCTCTTTGTCTTTTAATACATTTTTCATTTTGTTTTTAAAATTTTTTTTGTTCTTTTTTTTTGACATAAAAAGTTCAATCAGAGATAGCAAATAATCATTGCATGGCACAATGGGAGACAAACGATAATGCCAGTGCTTATCATTCTTCATGAAGGTGCTTCGTTTTTTAATCCTTCTTTTTTTTTCTTTATTTTTTCTTTTTTTTTGTTTTCCTTGCACTCATTTAAATTGATGTACTTGAACCTTCTTTAGCTCGATTTAACGAATTTAAGCCTTGAAGAAGAACATAAAATTTATTGATTATTTATTAGGAAGTAATCAGCTATCATCAGTACTATATTATTTGCTTGAATTGATGATGTTAAGAACTTGTGTAATGAAAATCAGGAATTATCGTGGTTGCCCCATGTGTTTTTTCATAATTTTTCATTATTTTTCAAATTTGAATGTATGTATGTAAAATCAACAAAATGCATCACTGGGCCAAACGATGCAGTTAAAAAGGAATCTTCTTAGCTCCAAAAATGAGAACTCTATACTGACAATTTTGAAAGGAAGCAGAAGGAGCAATAATAACTACCAGAAGATTCTGAGTGAGATAGAATATGAAGTCATAATGAACAGAAACTTTGTGTAACCGCATAAAAACAGGAGGGTTCAAGAAAATTAGTAACTTCATTGGAAAGATCCCTTCTATGCCCAAAAACTTCCCTAAGATTAAGAAAAATTTCGCTTTTCTTTGTAGGCGCACGATATCGTTTCACCATTTTTATAAGCGTATAATACAAAGGAGAAACATTTTTTCTTCAAGATGAATTGAATGCATAAGCACCACATTTAGATAACCATCCCGATAGTATCCCAAAAGCCAAAGTCTAAATAAATAGCTATTCCATTGTGTTCAACACGTCAAAGCCCTTTCTTAAGAAACCAAACTTTGATTTCCACTGTATCCATTGATGGATACGAAAAAGCAACGGGATCAGTCTAGGAACAATTCATAGGGCCCATCATTACCTAGAACATCCTATCTACATCTACAGCGGACTTGAACATTCTATGTCATGTATTGTTGAAACCGCGGAAGTTTTCAATTTTTTTTTTCAATTTTTTTTTCCAAAACTTTTATAAAGGCATCTACTAAAACTAGAAAATACTTAAAACTGTTGATATTTTTTAGACTGCGTTCTTATTTCTTTCTTAAGTAATGTATAACAGTTTTAACTATTTTGGTTGAGATTTTTCTTTTAATGAAGAAATAAGTTTTGAAATAAGTAACTTATTTTTTTTTTGCAATATGTATATGCATTTTGTAAAATAAAAAAAAAAGTACACTTGGGCGTATGCGTTCTTTTTTTTAACCCTCTACTGCATGAATTATGAACGAAGTGATATAAATTTTTTTTTTACAATTTTTTAGTTTTATTATTATTATTTTTTAGTTTTATTTTTTTACATATACATACATTTTTAGAAACATAAACCATATATGGGTTAATATGCAGTAAGGCGATTTCCTGCAGAAAATTAATAACCCATATATGGTTTAGTACGCATTCAAGGTATGTTTTGTAAAGTATGTTTTTATTACAATGGACTTTTCTTATTCATGGAATTTATTCAAACTCTTTGTTTTATCATTGTAGCAGAAGAACACATTCCATTTTCTACATATTGGGTACGGGTTCATTCCATAAATTTTATATATTTTGGCGTTTTTTTTTTTGCCATTCAGGGATATGGTCGATAAATACATACGAAACATATTTTTAATTAGATGCAACTAACTTCTTTATTACAAAAAAAAACACTTGAAAAGTACACACTTTTATTCACTGATTTGCACTTTACACATGCTCTTGAAACAATGAGTTTATTTCAGAATCAGGACTCTCTTACTGATAATAAAAACCGGTTACTTATACAAAAATAGACAAAGTTTTATTATAGTTTTTTCTTTTTGACATTTGGTGCAATATAACGGAAATAAATCGATATGTAATCGATAAACCATATATGGGTTAGTATGCGGTAGAGGGTTAAATTTGATTTTAATATATTTTTTTTGTGATATATAGGTACCTGAGTAGCATGGATATCACAACTAAGAAATATGAATAGCAAAGTTTTCTAAAATAATAAGTAGTAAAACTAATATGTTACTCTCATTACATGTAAGTAACATGCACTGCCTATGACCACCAAAAAAAGTCTTACAACTGAAAATAACTTTTTATGGAACAATAATGTATGCTTCTTCTTCTAAGCCAAAAAAAAAACAAAACACTTTCATGATTAACATTTTTAATATCTTTCCCCTTTCTCGATAAAAAAAATCAAAAATATTATATTTGACTAACTTTTTTTAATAATCCAGTAACTAGGCATTATTATCTTTCAATTAAGCCATCGAAATCTTAAAAAATTATTAAGTGGAATATTTTTTGCGATTTTTTAAAAATATGTTACATGAGAGTAACGTTGGGTCCGAAAAAGTTTATAAAAAAATTTCAACCCGTTTTCAAAAAGTGAATATTTTAAAAAAAAGTTTTTTTTTTTGAATCCAAAAAATGTGTTTTATTTTTTGAAATTTTACTTTAATGCTGCTTCTGTACAAAAATTATCCTTGAAATCAAAAAAATTGTTTAAAAATCTGTTATAGCGTTTAATAACGACTCAAAAAAAAAACCAGGTAAATCATCCTTTAAGTTTCATATAAAATTTGTATCTTAAGTTCAATAAATGGCAATTTCGTAAAATCAGCAAACACTCGGGTGTATACGTACTTTTTTTCAATTTTTTTTTTTTTTTTAATATGTGATATTAACAATCAATCCAATTTCAATAACCATTCACACAATCCTTCATTTTTCCATTACTATCCATCCTTCATCAAAAGCAAAAAACATTTTGAAAAATTTATATTTTCAAAATGGCAATCCTGCCCGATAAACAGGATTTGTTTCAAAAAAAATTTCGTCTCCAAATTCGAGCTTGGTATGATTGGTGATGGCACTATTTTAATTAATTTTCAATCTTATAACAGAGAATATAAACTCAACCAAAAAGCTTTTTCCAGAGAAGGCAAGAGAAGCAATATTGTATAATACCAAGGGCAATTCTCTGCTTCGCTTGATGTGGTACCTTTATCGAGAGAATTAATTTGATTATCGTTCACGCTAACGACGACATCTACTACACAAGCATACACACACAGACCTAAAGACAAAATAATTTCCTTTGCTTTTTTGGTTGTAAGTCTTAAGTTTTAACTTGGCGTGTTTACGCTTGGGGTTGTTTTCCACCAGATTGATAGTTTAATTGTTAATTTTCGTTTAAGCGTTACATTACTCTGATGAGATAACAAGATTCGGTCTTAGAGAGGCAATCAGAATAGTTTTTTTTTTTTTTTTGCTTGTTATTGTGGCTGGAAAAGGGGAAACGTCTACGATGTTGATAATAGTCAATCAGATAATGATTGAAAATAATCGATTAACCTTTTTCGGTTTTTGCTTGTCACATCGAAAATCACAAAAGGACATAAAAAGTGCATGGAATGTCCTTGTTTACATTTTGCCACTCAATATTGGAAGGTGATGCGCTCTTTGTAAATATTTTTCAATTCCTTTTTCTGGCTCCGTTACTTTATTATTCTTGCAATTGGAGTTATATACATTTATTATCTATGTACCTACCCAGATATTTATGTGCTGAAATTTGAGGACACAATTTATTGTAAAGGAATTCACATCATATAGCTTTAGAGTTCACTTATAAGGAATCTAGGTCGACTTAAAAGATATTTATCTTTTCTCTTAGCCCTGTTCATTTTTTTCATTTTTTTTTTTCAATGTTTTCATTCCTTCGTGATACAATTTTATACTCTTTCTTTTTTTGTTTATCTTTCTTCTAATGTAACAACAATATATCTTCTTTATGGAAGCTGGTGTTTTTTTCTTCTTCTTTTTAGCTTATTTTGATGTTGAACGGAAGCAATATACCAACAGAAACAGTAGCATGTACGAGTAGCAGAAGCAGTAGCAGCAACAGCAATAGATAGAAGAAAAAGAAAAAAGTACAGAAGGAGAAGAAGAGTATCTTATAGTAATTGGAAAAAGGTTGTTGGAGGTATCTATGGCTGCTTTTTCGAGAGTATACAACGAGTGCACTCCCGGGAATGTTGAAAATGCTATTAAGATTCCATTTTCAATGGCAACCGACAGTAAGTGTGGTGATGTAAGAGTGCAGATAAGAAATATACAGTTGTGATTCTTCATTTTAAATTTGTCATGCTTTCGTGGATTAAAATATATAAAAATGCATTTAGAAAATAGTTTTAGTACTCTTGTTTTTTTTTTTTTTTTTTTTTGTTTTATTTAAAATTCATGTCGAGGTTACTTATTTGAATAAAATTCAATAAAAAAATAAGGATAGTTCTTTACTAAGGATTTGCTTTAAAAGAAATAAGAAGGAAAGTCAATTTAAATGTAGGTGGCATTCTAATGGCTTTATGATATTGTAGGTTTAAATGGTTTGACTTTTGTTTCAATTTTTGTAAAATGTGGAGATCTTTGACAGATAAAATAAAGGAACAGGATGTCTTAATTTAAATGTACTGAATCACATTTTGACATCCATAATCCACTACTCATTGATTACTTAAATTTTTGTAACATTGGAGATTTAAAAAAAAAACGTCAACTTATAATTCTTTATTATTTTTATACTACGTTTTTTAAGTGAAACTAAAAAAAATAACTTGACTTCAGGAAGAAAAAAAAAAAAGTGTGTCTCAGGGCTTTTTTTTAAATAAAAGGGTACACTTGGGTGTATGCGTACTTTTTAATTTGATTTGATTTTATTTTTTTTTTCTTAGTGAAATACCTAGGTAGCTAGACACTTAAAAATGGTAAGTCCATAATAGGTAAAGAAGAATTTTTTCAAAACATTAGCACAATGTTTAGTGCATACATATTTAAGAAAAGCTTTGATAAAAGATAACAAAAACAAAATATTATTTTATTAATAAAAACAAAAAATAATAAAATAATACCTAATAACAATAAAAATTTTTCAAAACTCATTAATTACTATTTTTGTCCAGACTGTGAATTTCTACTCATGTAGAAAACTGCCTCAATTGATTCCTTATCGAACAGTGACACCTATATTTTTCTATGCCTTCTAGGTTTTGAGAAAATTGAAAAATAAAAAAAAAAAATTATTTGAAAAAAAGAAAAATCTGATAAAATTTTTTTTCAATTTTCTCAAAATCTAAAAGGCATAGAAACATATAGTTTTCACTGTTCGATAAGGAATCAATTGAGGCAGTTTTCTACATGAGTAGAAATTTACAGTCTGGACAGTAATAGTAATTAATGAGTTTTTTTTTTAAATTTTTTTCATCTATTTTTAACTTTGAAATCGATTATTTCAAAAACAATTGGTTGAAATATATTGATTTCAAAATTCGAATTAAATGTACAATTCTGCCTTTCGGAAATGGTATCACTTATAACTGTTAGTGTTGCAGTTGTTTTTTAATAATTTTTTTTTATTTTAAAAATTGTTTTTAGAAAATTACCTCTCCCTCCTAAAGGGGGGGAGATAGACCCCCTGCCAAAGTAAAAATGGTTGTATTGAACTTCTCTTCAAAAAACCGTTATCAAGTCCTGGCGCCCAAGATCGTACTACGCGCCAAAATAACATTTTTGTTTGGTGCCCAAATGTTCGAATTTCTGTGCCTGGGTTGATATCGTAAATTTTTTTTTCTAAGCCAATTTTGAACTGATTTTCATAAAAAAATACCTCGTTTTATTTGAAAATGAATGTTATTTAAGAATATATTTTAAAAACACCATGTTGTTTTGAAAACATACATATAGGTACTATAAATTGATGTCGAAATTGGGAAAATGACAAAAAAAAATGGATTTTTTGAACTTTGACAGCTTATAAATACTAGGTAGCTTAACTGAATCACATGTTTTATACATTTTTGAAAATAAATATTTATCTTCTATTTATCTAACTATAAAAAAAATCAAAAATGGGTAAAAATTTGACGAAGCTAGAATTTTTTCAATGGGTGAAGGACCAAAAAACCATTTTTTGCCCCTAACTCCAGATTTAAGGGGTGTTAGGGACTTTTTAAATACCGTTTCGTAATCAGTGCGACTAGCTCTACAAAACGTGATAGGTCTCCGCTCGCGTATATTTTGGAGTGTTACACAGTGTAATCAGTCAAATAAAAATTTTAATTAAGCCCGTATGATACCTACTCCTTTTTTACCGACTTCCTAAAATTAGGAGGTATTCAATTCGTCTGTTTTTTTTATGTTTGTTACCTCATAACTTTGGACTGACTATACCAATTTTGATAATTCTTTTTGCTGCTGCCTGCATTGTGGTCCCATTTTAATTTCGTTCAGTTCTGGCCATAGAAACTATTTGAAAAACCATAAAACCCAGTTTTGATCCATTGAAGTCGGTTTTGTTTTTTTGATAAAAATGATTATTTTCACATTTTTCATCCAAAAAATCAGATGATTGTGTGAAAAATACAGCACTTATTATATTTATAATATTTATAGTGACCTATACACAAAATTACACTAAATCTGCCTATTTTATAAAAAAATCTAAATATTTTATACAAATTAAATGAAAATAATCAAACTTTAATTGATTTGTCAACTTTGATTTGCCAAATTAGAAATTGGTTGAAAAAAAAATAAACTTACTTTGATTTTAAAAACATTTTTAGTACTTTTCTTGTGACATTTTTAGATTTTTACTGGTATTGCTTACGCAGTTTTGCATTCGAAACATGTCAAACTGCTCTGTGTAATTTTTTTTAAGTTTTAAAAATAAAAATAGAAGTATATAAATTTAAATAGGTACTGTAACTATACAATTAGTTTTATTAAAAAATGCAATTTCTGTAATTTGTTTGAAATCGTCCATATTTTTTTCAAATTTCTCATAGAAATTGAAAACAAAAATTATTTTAAAATAAATTGTAAAACAAATATTTTTCGATATGAAAGTTCACAAAATAAGAAAAGAACATATTTTTTTAAAAATTCCTAACCTTATAGAATCAAGGTTTATGTATACTTTATTAGAAAGATAGAAAGGTCTTAATGTTGTTGTACTAACTGATAATGCATTTTCAAGCATTTTTTGAGTATTACACATTGAAACAGAGAACAAATAAAAAAAAAAAACAACACAACTTCACATTAAGTTCTAATTTTTGGATTGGGGTCAAAATCGTGAAAACAAAAATTCCGAGAACTCAGAATCTCAAAAATCCAGAAGCCGGAAAACCCAGAATCCCGAAAATCCATAATCCCTTAAAAACCCTTCTTCGAATCTGAGTTCTAACTTTTGTCCGGAGGCCTCTTAAGAAGTAAAAACATAAAAAACAATAGGTACATCTGTATAATTCCGTTTAAATATTTCTGGACATAATTTAAAGTTCTTATTGTGCTTACAGCAGTTTTGTGATGTAATTGAGTTAAGTGGAAAAAAACGTTCAACTTAAATCAATAGAATTGTGAATTTTAATATTTAAGTTATAATTGTATGTTTCATTGGTGTTTTATTTTATGTTTCAATTAAAGTTTCATTGAAACACAATGTTGAAAATTTTTGTTCTTTCTTCTTTTTTGTCAGCTTTTTATTAATTATCTAGGTATGTATTATTGATGACTTGGACACAAACAAAGCCCGAGAAAAATCTCGAAATTATTTAATACACTTTGGGCTTCTTCATAAAACAAATAGTTATTGGTTAATTGGGACCGCATATACTAGTCATGTGGTCATCATAATGACCGAATTTTTGGAAGCGTGCGTTCAAGCTTGTGGGTGGGTTCTTATGTATATATTTTTTCTCTCAACTATTTATTTGAAATAATTATATTTACTAGTGTCTGACATTATGTAAATTTGAAGATATTGTTTCCTAAAGTCCCTTCTAAGCATTTTTAACTAAAATAAAAACTTTCAAAACATCCAATTTCATTACCAATACCTCCATCTACATTTCTGTTACTTTATCATCTTCTATTACAAACAGAACAGACACTAGCTATAACAAAATTGCGTAGCGCCTTAAGCAAATAACTTGAGGTGCCAAGCAAAAGCTCATTTTAAATAGGCATTGTGTGTGAAATCCTTTCAATATACCATATAGCAACAACCTCAAGTACCTTTTCCTATTGCAATACCTAGAGCTTCATTGCAAATTGAAAATTTATGTTCCTTATGTCAATGTACTGTCGCTAAAGGCATTGAATGTAGTTGATTTGTCGTCAGGACTAAGCCAATGTACAAAGTGTTATATACCAATCATTATACGGAGAAAAGCAACAAACACAAACAACAACAAGAAAAAAAAAATTCAGAACCCTTTTCCTTGAGACTATGTTCACCGTGGTAAATATTTGTCGTTGCGGAAATTAAAGGGAGTAGTCTTTCATGTTTGTATTTGTATTTTTTTTTTTTCATCTTCTTCTTCTTACTTCAATATTCAGATTCTTTCTTTTTTTTTGCCACAGACGACCTCGCTTTTCCGATTTCCGAAGAAGGTTTCAACACAAAATGAAAAAGGAGAGAAAAAAAAAACGTCCTCCGGTTGAAATAAATTATTGTGAAAAATTAAATTACGTTTTTATCTCGAACATGACACACAATTTCAGACCAAAACGAAGAAGAAGGCAATGAATTTTAAAATAAAATTAAAAAAAAATAAAATAAAAATAAATAAAAATGATGGTCGTGAAGGAAAAAAAAAAATATCAAACAGCATTCCGACAACCCAATGTCGAAGTTTGCCATTAAAAATGAGTTTCTACCTACGAGTAGAGAGCGACACGACATCGACATCCATCGGCACCCGGTTGAACTGGCCACAAGCAAAGAACAAACTTTTCCATCGTTTTATCATAAGAAACGGTTTGTGTACACTCACTCTCCATGTACAATGCACTGTATAGATACTATTGGATGGGGTGAATTGGGGTTAGGTGGAGGTTTGAAGAGATGTTTCCGTGGTTCGAATAAAATAAATTTGGAAAATTTCAAAAAAGTAGTCAGAGGTATGGGCACTGGGCAGTGTTGTTATAGGCTAAAGGGTTCTACTCCATTTATATAAATTGTTTGCCCCTTATCAACTTTTTATCTTAACTGAACGCTTTAAAGAGACTGACTTATTTTTTTATATGATAAAAAGATTGAGGCCAGATCTGTATGAATTGTTTTTTAATGTTAATTTTAAATAACATTAGCACGAACTTGCTCTTAGAGTTAAAGTTGCTTAAATTTTTAAGACTTTTTATATAGAAATTTGGAAAAAAAAATAAAATTCATTTAAAAAAAAAAAAATAAAATAAAATCTGAAATTAAATTGCCCTCCAAAACAAGTATGCAGTTTTGATTGATATATTAAGATGCATTTTTAGAAAAAAAATTTCTAAATCGTTAGAGCCGTTTTTTAAAAAACTAATTTTTTATAAATAATTTTTTGGAAAAAAAGTTTTAAAATAAAATTGGTATGCCATTCTGTAGAAATCACTAATCAACATCTTAAAACAAAATTTCAAAAAAATTCAATGTCCCGTTTTCGAAAATTTGAAAATCCAAAAATTATTTTTTTCAAAATTTTATTTTTGGCTTATATTTAAATTATATAAATGCTTCTTCACAAAAAGTTTCGTTGAAATCGAATAAGCAGTTTCGGAGATAATCGGATTTGAAAAAAAACGGTTCTATGGCAGGTACCGTTAATAATGATTTTCAAAAAATTTTTTTTTGTTGAAAGATAGACCTTAGTTTAAAACTAACATTTGAATTTTTTAAACAAAATCGTTGGAGCCGTTTTTGAGATATTTCAATCTTACTAAAATCGGTATATGACAAGTACCGTTATTTTTGGTCCAAAAAAATTAATTCCAAAAACCCCTCTGGAGAGTCGCCAAATAACGCTACATACGAAGTTTGAGATTAATCGGTCCATCCGTTTAGGCTGTAGCTCCTTATACAGACAGACAGACTGACTGACAGACAGACAGACGGACTTCCGGGACCCACTTTTTTTGCATTGTCTACCATCGTATTGTCATGGAAAAATGTTATCTCAACTTTTTTTTTTTTTTACGAATGCATAACTTGATATATAGTACCTACCTATATCGCAAGTAAAAAGTATAAGTATAGTTAGATCATAAATAAATTTTTAGAGATATTCTTAGATTTCAAAAGGACCTCTTCACAGGACTAGCCTTGACATTATTAGATCAGCTACAAGTCATATTATTCAATTTATGTAATTTTTCGGGACTGCGATATCCCATCCGGAATTTGTGTTTTTAAAGTTTCTGGGCTTTTGGGTTTTCTGGATTTTGGGATTATGGGCCTTCGGTATTTTCGATTTTCTGGATTTCGGGTTTTCTAATTTTCAAATTTTCCTTAATTTGGGGATTTCGGATTTTTGACGCAAACCCCTTTTTAGAACATTTTTTTTTTAACCTACCGTTTTTAAGGTATCCCATCCGGAATTTGGGTTTTCGAAGTTCTTGGTTTTTGGGTTTTCTGTATTTTTGACTTTTGGGATTATGGGCCTTCGGTATTTTGGATTTTCTGGATTTCGGGTTTTCTAATTTTCAAATTTTCCATATTTGGGGATTTTGGTTTTCGGATTTTTGACCCCAATCCCTTTTTTAGAAGGTTTTTTAAAACCTAAGATACTAGTTTCTGTGAACTTTGACCCCATATAACAGCTCTACAAGGTGGATTTTTCACAGATTGTAGACCACCACAGTGCTAACCTGAGTACCAAAAATCAGCCATTTATAATTTTTTTTTTTCTTTGACTATTCTACGTTTGTTCTTATTGGGTAATCAGTAAAATTGCTTAAAGTTACTTTTTTGGGTCTCCATTACCAAGATATGCTATGTGGTCTTTAGACACATTATATTTTTTCGGCTTATGGGCTTTAAGATGGATAAACATACAAATTTAACAATATGCTCTTAAATTTTGTTAATGTTAAATTATTTAACTCCTTATATTTTTAATTTAAATTTTTATTTTTATATGCGGTTTTCTCTTTGCCGTGTTAAATCACTCTCGCATACTTCTTCAATATTTCCAGCCAACAAAACACCTTCACCCACTTCTACTATATCGTCTAGATGTCTGACATTTTATATAATATCATAACAATTGTCTCAAACAATGTTAATTAATATCAATGCAAAATCTAAGCGCCCGTGTTTTATAATGTTGTCTCTCATCACCCGACCGTGCTAACAGTTTTAAAGGTAAAACAATATATAATGAGCGTGAAACACTAAACTCAAAGCATTGTGGAAAAAATATAGAAAATGAAGATGTGAAGAAATTCTAGACATCTTGTGGGTGAATAAAACATGTATAATATTTCTTTGAAAATTAAAATACAAATACATAAATGCGTGTATAGTATAAAAATTCATTAAATACAAAAAAAAAATTCAAGTCTGGGTCGATCCGTTTGTAATAAAAAGATGATTTTAATACGAGTTAGATAATCGTATCCATGAAATAAAATACGTAAATGATGATTTTGTTTCTTCTTATCTAAAATAGTGCTATAAGCAACTTTAAAGGTGTGTTGTAATAAGTTATACCTAACTTCCTTCCTTTGACCACATGAACAAACTATCATCTTACTTTCCAGCTCGACATTCAGCTCAAACACATACAAAGAAACATTTGGAGAAACTAAATTATTTTACCATCAAGCAAGTTAGTACTTACCCAAACAAGAGTTCCTGCAAAGCCTTGTGTTTTACAAAATGTAAAACAACTTACAAACAAAAATATCCAATTGCAATACGTGACTAGCTTACAGAGCCACAAATACCTGTGTGTATAAGTACACATTAGATCCTTGTTTAACATACAGAACTCTCACAGCTGATGTTTCAAAGTAGTGCTTCATCTTCCTGTGCGCGTCATTGAGAGAGTGGTCCATCTCTATTTTAGGTAAATAAGTTCGGTCCTTTCAAAGAAACATAAATTATTCTTTGTACATCCTAAGGATGAGAATATCTCTAATGAGAAGTAGAATCAATACAAAAAAGCAAAAAAAAAAAAAAAAAAAAAATACTGTTTATCCATTCATCCTTGGAGGAAGTATTTTAACTTCATATAGAATTCCACTCAAATCATGTTCAAATTTTGATATTTATACGCTCTAAGTTCTAAAGTGTGCTTCAGTTGATTAGGCATAACATTGGACTTTGATGTACATGTCTACGTGACGAAATAACAAATGTACGTACATACATAGGTTTAAAAACAAATTAAATAGGCTGTTTTTTTTTAACTAAGTTGAATTCTTGAATCTTGATGAAGGAATTAGTGAAAATGAGAATTCAAACCTGCAAGTAGATGCAAAAATCACTGAAATATTCGTGGTTTACTTCCTTTTAAAAATAAAGAATATTCTGTGAATTATTTAGAAGGGATCTATTTTTTCACAAAAACGGCTGAAACGGCCAAAACAATTTTTTTTCTCTTAATCAAGTGAGACATCAAAAGAAAGATCTCTTTAAGCTTTATTCATAAATAAAACCCAAGACGTTCTTTGAGATCTGAGTTATGTTTTATTTATGTATACCTATAAAGAAGCAGAAGTCTTTACTATAACAATATAATTTCAAGTAGGGCCCTGGCATCCGTTGGGGGCCCCTAGACTGCCTCCATAGTATGTTTCTATTTATTTTTCCATAAAAACGGTTCAACTTTTTTTCTATCAAAGAAGACCTGAATTTTTAAAAATTGTTTTTTTTTAAAATGCCTTTTTTTCAAAAACCGCTCAATTTAATTAAACTTAACTTTTTACAAAATTACCTGTATTTTTTTTCTAATCTGTGTTTTTGAAAAAAAAAAATACCCAATTTTTATAAAAGAGTTATATTTTTATTTATAAGAACTATCCATATTTATAGTCATGAGCATGTCCCGAAGATGTCATGAAGATGTCCCGACCATGTCCCGAGCATGTCCCAAACATATCCCGAAGATGACCCACAATGTCCCGAAGATTTCCCAAGCATGTCTCGAGCATGTCCCGAGCATGTCCCGACCATGTCCCGAAGATGTCTAGAGCATGTCCCGAGCATCTCCTGAAGAAGTCCCGAGCATATCCCGAAGGTGTCCCGAGCATATCCCGGGCACGTCCCGAAGATGTCCCTAGCATGTCCCAAACATGTCCCGAAGATGTCCCGAGCATGTCCCGAAGATGTCCCGAGCATGTCCCGAAGATGTCCCGAGCATGTCCCGAGCATATCCCGAGCATGTCCCGAAGATGTCCCGAAGATGTCCCGAGCTTGTCCCAAAGATGTCCCTAGCATGTCCCGCAGATGTCCCGAGCATGTCCCGAGTTTGTCCCGAAGTTGTCCCGAGCATGTATCGAAGATGTCCCGAGCATGTCCCGAAGATGTCCCGAGCATGTCCCGAAGATGTCTTCAAGATGTCCCGAGCATGTCCCATAGATGTCCCGAGCATATCCCGAAGATGTCCCGAAGATGTCCCGAGCATATCCCGAAGAAGTCCCGAGCATGTCCCGAAGATGTCCCGAGCATGTCCCGAGCATGTCCCGAAGTTGTCCCGAGCATGTCCCGAAGATGTCCCGAAGATGTCCCGAAGATGTCCCGAGCATGTCCCGAAGATGTCCCGAGCATGTCCCGAGCATGTCCCGAGCATGTCCCGAGCATGTCCCGAAGTGTCCCGAGCTTGTCCCGAAGATGTCCCGAGCTTGTCCCAAAGATGTCCCTAGCATGTCCCGCAGATGTCCCGAGCATGTCCCGAGTTTGTCCCGAAGTTTCCTGAGCATGTATCGAAGATGTCCCGAGCATGTCCCGAAGATGTCCCGAGCATGTCCCGAAGATGTCTCGAAGATGTCCCGAGCATGTCCCATAGATGTCCCGAGCATGTCCCGAAGATGTCCCGAAGGTGTCCCGAAGATGTCCCGAGCATGTCCCGAAGATGTCCCGAGCATGTCCCGAAGATGTCCCGAAGATGTCCCGAGCATGTCCCGAAGATGTCTCGAAGATGTCCCGAGCATGTCCCATAGATGTCCCGAGCATGTCCCGAAGATGTCCCGAAGGTGTCCCGAAGATGTCCCGAGCATGTCCCGAAGATGTCCCGAAGATGTCCCGAGCATGTCCCGAAGATGTCTCGAAGATGTCCCGAGCATGTCCCATAGATGTCCCGAGCATGTCCCGAAGATGTCCCGAAGATGTCCCGAGCATGTCCCGAAGAAGTCCCGAGCATGTCCCGAAGATGTCCCGAGCATGTCCCGAAGATGTCCCGAAGATGTCCCGAAGGTGTCCCGAAGATGTCCCGAGCATGTCCCGAAGATGTCCCGAGCTTGTCCCGAAGATGTCCCGAGCATGTCCCGAAGATGTCCCGAAGATGTCCCGAAGATGTCCCGAAGATGTCCCGAAGATGTCCCGAGCATGTCCCGAAGATGTCCCGAGCATGTTCCGAAGATGTCCCGAGCATGTCCCGAAGATGTCTTCAAGATGTCCCGAGCATGTCCCATAGATGTCCTGAGCATATCCCGAAGATGTCCCGAAGATGTCCCGAGCATATCCCGAAGAAGTCCCGAGCATGTCCCGAAGATGTCCCGAGCATGTCCCGAGCATGTCCCGAAGTTGTCCCGAGCATGTCCCGAAGATGTCCCGAAGATGTCCCGAAGATGTCCCGAGCATGTCCCGAAGATGTCCCGAGCATGTCCCGAGCATGTCCCGAGCATGTCCCGAGCATGTCCCGAAGTGTCCCGAGCTTGTCCCGAAGATGTCCCGAGCTTGTCCCAAAGATGTCCCTAGCATGTCCCACAGATGTCCCGAGCATGTCCCGAGTTTGTCCCGAAGTTTCCTGAGCATGTATCGAAGATGTCCCGAGCATGTCCCGAAGATGTCCCGAGCATGTCCCGAAGATGTCTCGAAGATGTCCCGAGCATGTCCCATAGATGTCCCGAGCATGTCCCGAAGATGTCCCGAAGGTGTCCCGAAGATGTCCCGAGCATGTCCCGAAGATGTCCCGAGCATGTCCCGAAGATGTCCCGAAGATGTCCCGAGCATGTCCCGAAGATGTCTCGAAGATGTCCCGAGCATGTCCCATAGATGTCCCGAGCATGTCCCGAAGATGTCCCGAAGATGTCCCGAGCATGTCCCGAAGAAGTCCCGAGCATGTCCCGAAGATGTCCCGAGCATGTCCCGAAGATGTCCCGAAGATGTCCCGAAGGTGTCCCGAAGATGTCCCGAGCATGTCCCGAAGATGTCCCGAGCTTGTCCCGAAGATGTCCCGAGCATGTCCCGAAGATGTCCCGAAGATGTCCCGAAGATGTCCCGAAGATGTCCCGAAGATGTCCCGAAGATGTCCCGAGCATGTCCCGAAGATGTCCCGAGCATGTTCCGAAGATGTCCCGAGCATGTCCCGAAGATGTCTTCAAGATGTCCCGAGCATGTCCCATAGATGTCCCGAGCATGTCCCGAAGATGTCCCGAGCATGTCCCGAAGATGTCCCGAAGATGTCCCGAGCATGTCCCGAAGAAGTCCCGAGCATGTCCCGAAGATGTCCCGAGCATGTCCCGAAGATGTCCCGAAGATGTCCCGAGCATGTCCCGAAGATGTCCCGAAGATGTCCCGAGCATGTCCCGAAGATGTCCCGAGCATGTCCCGAAGATGTCCCGAGCATGTCCCGAAGATGTCCCGAAGATGTCCCGAGCATGTCCCGAAGATGTCTCGAAGATGTCCCGAGCATGTCCCATAGATGTCCCGAGCATGTCCCGAAGATGTCCCGAAGATGTCCCGAGCATGTCCCGAAGAAGTCCCGAGCATGTCCCGAAGATGTCCCGAGCATGTCCCAAGCATGTCCGAAGCATGTCCCGAAGATGTCCCGAAGATGTCCCGAGCATGTCCCGAAGATGTCTCGAAGATGTCCCGAGCATGTCCCAAGCATGTCCCGAAGATGTCCCGAAGATGTCCCGAGCATGTCCCGAAGATGTCCCGAGCATGTCCCGAAGATGTCCCGAGGATGTCCCGAGCATGTCCCGAGCATGTCTTGAAGTGTCCCGAGCTTGTCCCAAAGATGTCCCGAGCATGTCCCGAAGATGTCCCGAGCATGTCCCGAAGATGTCCCGAGCATGTCCCGAAGATGTCCCGAGCATGTCCCGAAGATGTCTCGAAGATGTCTCGAGCATGTCCCAAGCATGTCCCGAGCATGTCCCGAAGATGTCCCGAAGATGTCCCGAGCATGTCCCGAAGATGTCCCGAGCATGTCCCGAAGATGTCCCGAACATGTCCCGAGCATGTCCCGAAGATGTATCGAGCATGTCCCGAAGATGTCCCGAGCATGTCCCGAGCATGTCCCGAAGTGTCCCGAGCTTGTCCCAAAGATGTCCCGAGCATGTCCCGAAGATGTCCCGAGCATGTCCCGAAGATGTCCCGAGCATGTCCCGAAGATGTCCCGAGCATGTCCCGAAGATGTCCCGAGCATGTCCCGAAGATGTCCCGAGCATGTCCCGAGCATGTCCCGAGCATGTCCCGAAGTGTCCCGAGCTTGTCCCAAAGATGTCCCGAGCATGTCCCGAAGATGTCCCGAGCATGTCCCGAGCATGTCCCGAGCATGTCCCGAGCATGTCCCGAAGTGTCCCGAGCTTGTCCCAAAGATGTCCCGAGCATGTCCCGAAGATGTCCCGAGCATGTCCCGAAGATGTCCCGAGCATGTCCCGAGCATGTCCCGAAGTGTCCCGAGCTTGTCCCAAAGATGTCCCGAGCATGTCCCGAAGATGTCCCGAGCATATCCCGAAGATGTCCAGAGCATGTCCCGAAGATGTCCCGAAGATGTCCCGAGCATGTCCCGAAGAAGTTCCGAGCATGTCCCGAAGATGTCCCGAGCATGTCCCGAAGATGTCCCGAAGATGTCCCGAAGATGTCCCGAAGATGTCCCGAGCATGTCCCGAAGATTTCCCGAGCATGTCCCGAAGATGTCCCGAGCATGTCCCGAAGATGTCCCGAGCATGTCCCGAAGATGTCCCGAGCATGTCCCGAAGATGTCTCGAAGATGTCTCGAAGATGTCCCGAGCATGTCCCAAGCATGTCCCGAGCATGTCCCGAAGATGTCCCGAAGATGTCCCGAAGATGTCCCGAGCATGTCCCGAAGATTTCCCGAGCATGTCCCGAAGATGTCCCGAGCATGTCCCGAAGATGTCCCGAAGATGTCCCGAAGATGTCCCGAAGATGTCCCGAAGATGTCCCGAGCATGTCCCGAAGATTTCCCGAGCATGTCCCGAAGATGTCCCGAGCATGTCCCGAGGATGTCCTGAAGTGTCCCGAGCTTGTCCCAAAGATGTCCCGAGCATGTCCCGAAGATGTCCCGAGCATGTCCGGAAGATGTCCCGAGCATGTCCCGAAGATGTCCCGAGCATGTCCCGAAGATGTCTCGAAGATGTCCCGAGCATGTCCCAAGCATGTCCCGAGCATGTCCCGAAGATGTCCCGAAGATGTCCCAAGCATGTCCCGAAGATGTCCCGAGCATGTCCCGAAGATGTCCCGAGCATGTCCCGAAGATGTCCCGAAGATGTCCCGAAGATGTCCCGAAGATGTCCCGAAGATGTCCCGAAGATGTCCCGAGCATGTCCCGAAGATGTCCCGAGCATGTCCCGAGCATGTCCCGAAGATGTCCCGAGCTTGTCCCAAAGATGTCCCGAGCATGTCCCGAAGATGTCCCGAGCATGTCCCGAAGATGTCCCGAGCATGTCCCGAGCATGTCCCAAACATGTCCCGAAGATGTCCCGAAGATGTCCCGAAGATGTCCCGAAGATGTCCCGAGCTTGTCCCAAAGATGTCCCTAGCATGTCCCGAAGATGTCCCGAGCATGTCCCGAAGATGTCCCGAGCATGTCCCGAAGATGTCCCGAAGATGTCCCGAGCATGTCCCGAAGATGTCCCGAGCATGTCCCGAAGATGTCCCGAGCATGTCCCGAAGATGTCCCGAGCATGTCCCGAGCATGTCCCGAGCATGTCCCGAAGTGTCCCGAGCTTGTCCCAAAGATGTCCCGAGCATGTCCCGAAGATGTCCCGAGCATGTCCCGAGCATGTCCCGAGCATGTCCCGAAGTGTCCCGAGCTTGTCCCAAAGATGTCCCGAGCATGTCCCGAAGATGTCCCGAGCATGTCCCGAAGATGTCCCGAGCATGTCCCGAGCATGTCCCGAAGTGTCCCGAGCTTGTCCCAAAGATGTCCCGAGCATGTCCCGAAGATGTCCCGAGCATATCCCGAAGATGTCCCGAGCATGTCCCGAAGATGTCCCGAAGATGTCCCGAGCATGTCCCTAAGAAGTTCCGAGCATGTCCCGAAGATGTCCCGAGCATGTCCCGAAGATGTCCCGAAGATGTCCCGAAGATGTCCCGAAGATGTCCCGAAGATGTCCCGAAGATGTCCCGAGCATGTCCCGAAGATTTCCCGAGCATGTCCCGAAGATGTCCCGAGCATGTCCCGAGGATGTCCTGAAGTGTCCCGAGCTTGTCCCAAAGATGTCCCGAGCATGTCCCGAAGATGTCCCGAGCATGTCCCGAAGATGTCCCGAGCATGTCCCGAAGATGTCCCGAAGATGTCTCGAAGTTGTCCCGAGCATGTCCCGAAGATGTCCCGAGCATGTCCCGAAGATGTCCCGAGCATGTCCCGAAGATGTCCCGAGCATGTCCCGAGCATGTCCCGAGCATGTCCCGAAGTGTCCCGAGCATGTCCCGAAGATGTCCCGAGCATGTCCCGAAGATGTCCCGAGCATGTCCCGAAGATGTCCCGAGCATGTCCCGAAGATGTCCCGAGCATGTCCCGAGCATGTCCCGAGCATGTCCCGAAGTGTCCCGAGCTTGTCCCAAAGATGTCCCGAGCATGTCCCGAAGATGTCCCGAGCATGTCCCGAGCATGTCCCGAGCATGTCCCGAAGTGTCCCGAGCTTGTCCCAAAGATGTCCCGAGCATGTCCCGAAGATGTCCCGAGCATGTCCCGAAGATGTCCCGAGCATGTCCCGAGCATGTCCCGAAGTGTCCCGAGCTTGTCCCAAAGATGTCCCGAGCATGTCCCGAAGATGTCCCGAGCATGTCCCGAAGATGTCCCGAAGATGTCCCGAGCATGTCCCGAAGAAGTTCCGAGCATGTCCCGAAGATGTCCCGAGCATGTCCCGAAGATGTCCCGAAGATGTCCCGAAGATGTCCCGAAGATGTCCCGAAGATGTCCCGAGCATGTCCCGAAGATTTCCCGAGCATGTCCCGAAGATGTCCCGAGCATGTCCCGAGGATGTCCTGAAGTGTCCCGAGCTTGTCCCAAAGATGTCCCGAGCATGTCCCGAAGATGTCCCGAGCATGTCCCGAAGATGTCCCGAGCATGTCCCGAAGATGTCCCGAAGATGTCTCGAAGTTGTCCCGAGCATGTCCCAAGCATGTCCCGAGCATGTCCCGAAGATGTCCCGAAGATGTCCCAAGCATGTCCCGAAGATGTCCCGAGCATGTCCCGAAGATGTCCCGAGCATGTCCCGAAGATGTCCCGAAGATGTCCCGAAGATGTCCCGAAGATGTCCCGAAGATGTCCCGAGCATGTCCCGAAGATGTCCCGAGCATGTCCCGAGCATGTCCCGAAGTGTCCCGAGCTTGTCCCAAAGATGTCCCGAGCATGTCCCGAAGATGTCCCGAGCATGTCCCGAAGATGTCCCGAGCATGTCCCGAGCATGTCCCAAACATGTCCCGAAGATGTCCCGAAGATGTCCCGAGCTTGTCCCAAAGATGTCCCTAGCATGTCCCGAAGATGTCCAGAGCATGTCCCGAAGATGTCCCGAGCATGTCCCGAAGATGTCCCGAAGATGTCCCGAGCATGTCCCGAAGATGTCCCGAGCATGTCCCGAAGATGTCCCGAAGATGTCCCGAGCATGTCCCGAAGATGTCCCGAGCATGTCCCGAAGATGTCCCGAGAATGTACCGAGCATCTCCCAAGCATGTCCTGAGAATGTCCCAAAGATGTCCCGAAGATGTCCCGAGCATGTCCCGAAGATGTCCCGAGCTTGTCCCAAAGATGTCCCTAGCATGTCCCGAAGATGTCAAGAGCATGTCCCGAGTTTGTCCCGAAGTTGTCCCGAGCATGTATCGAAGATGTCCCAAGCATGTCCCGAAGATGTCCCGAGCATGTCCCGAAGATGTCCCGAGCATGTCCCGAAGATGTCCCGAAGATGTCCCGAGCATTTCCCGAAGATGTCCCGAGCATGTCCCGAAGATGTCCCGAGCATGTCCCGAAGATGTCCCGAAGATGTCCCGAGCATGTCCCGAAGATGTCCCGAGCATGTCCCGAAGATGTCCCGAGCTTGTCCCAAAGATGTCCCGAGCATGTCCCAAGCATGTCCCGAGCATGTCCCGAGCATGTCCCGAAGATGTCCCGAGCATGTCCCGAAGATGTCCCGAGCATGTCCCGAAGATGTCCCGAAGATGTCCCGAGCATTTCCCGAAGATGTCCCGAGCATGTCCCGAAGATGTCCCGAGCATGTCCCGAAGATGTCCCGAAGATGTCCCGAGCATGTCCCGAAGATGTCCCGAGCATGTCCCGAAGATGTCCCGAGCTTGTCCCAAAGATGTCCCGAGCATGTCCCAAGCATGTCCCGAGCATGTCCCGAGCATGTCCCGAAGATGTCCCGAAGATGTCCCGAAGATGTCCCAAGCTTGTCCCGAAGATGTCCAAAAATAGCCAGATTTTTCGATATGAAAATTGCTCATTTTTGTTTAATAGTACCTTATATTAAAAAAAAATAATGACTCTTTTTTTTTTGACAAAACTTCTAATTTTTTTTCACAAAAACTTCCAAATTGTTTTACCGATTACAGTTTTTTTATATTGCCAAATATTTTTTTTACAAAATCGGCTAAAAAATTAATTTCTTCTATAAGGAATAGTAAAAAAAAAAAACACTTACTGGCTGAATACAATGGTGTAGCTGTGTCTGTAGCTAGTAGTACTCTCAAAATTTTACTGAGGGAAACAACAAAAAAAGTTGGCGGCAGCTGAGCAAAAAGTTGAGAATTCTTTAACTTGCGCTACAAGCTACAGCTACAGCTACACGATTCAATTCAGGGGCTATCCCCATTTGCTACAACGAAACTTTAATATTTAATTAGAACATAAAATCGTATTCCCTACTATTTCCTCTGCTAAAACTGTCACATAAGGTTTTATGTAGAGCTTAAATCCTTAAATTTCGTTTCAGCAAATGGGTCTTAAATACCTACGAATCATTAATTTGTTCTTAGGTGCATACAATTTTGGAAGAACCAGCATAAAATTTTACTACGCAGTAAATGATGATGAATCAAAAGGGTTAAAAATCCCGAGTTTTGTCAGAAGAAGCATTTGTACAGAATTTCACAATAATTGTAATCCAACTGTTTGCTTAACAATGCTTTTAATACCTATCCCAAGCGTTTTGTGAACTGAGTACTCCTCATAAAGAGCACCTTCCGCCTTCCTTCTTTTGCATGATCAATTAAATATTCATGACAAATTTAATAAATGAACCAACGCATTTCATACCTTTAATGTAATAATTTAACTGTTTTACTGACAACATAAGTGCAAACGAATTCCATTTGGTCTTTTTGGATTTTTTAATTATATGAACCTGCAGTTCTAGTCAACAGGACCCTAAAAATTGAAACTTATACGTACATGAGATTTTTCTAGGTTTTGACGTAAGATGAAGATTGTCCAAATGTAAGTCTATAAGCATTAACCCCGAGATTTAGGTACTATTTTCGTATTTTACTGAATTATAAGAGAATTTGCAGTACTTATATTTAACATATTGACATATTGAGTATATAAATACTGGAGAATGAACCATAATCTATTTCTTTATACTTATGCCAATTTCTATTCAAAAAAACATTTAGTGTCCCTTTGTAGTATGTATTTTCATTCTCATCTTTGTCCACTCATTTTCTGGATGAAATTTCACTCCTTAAGTTCATGCCCCCCAATTTTCATATCCCTGATGAATAATTTAGATATTTCCCTGGAGATTTGTATCAAATAAACAAATAGTCTGAATTTGACCAGCGTTCGTTGTCTTAAGAGCCTCCTTGAAGCCATTTACCTTACAATTTATAATATCTTCCTTTTCAAACACTCATCGCCATGCGCGTAGGAAGGGGGGGTCCTGGGTGGGCCAGGCCCACCCTAGAAAATCAATGGCCCACCCTAGAAAAACCGAAACATTTCAAAAACCTGTTTTCAAAAAATTGATTTTTCAAGTTCTACGGAACCTTTAGTCTGGTATTAGCTCCCAATAACATTTTTTTTTAATATCGCTTGCTGAGAATTATAGGGCTGTATGTATGTTTAAAAATTTAATTAATTTTTAAATTAAAATTAATTTTTCAATTAAATTTAATTTTTTACAAAATTAAGATTTTTGGACGTCAAATATCTTTTAAACGGTTATAGAAACGAAAATGGTGTCCAAGGCCTTTTTTGTAGAGCGTTCAATTTCATACAAGAATATGTAAAGAAACCTGCTAAAAAGCCGATTTATAAAAACATGATTTTTTTTAGTAGAAGGATAATATAAAAAATGGAATATTGCAAAGCGAAGGACCTTTCCATTAATACAAAGATTTCATATTTGGTGAGTATATTCTAGAGATGTCTGGCAATCTATCGGAGTATAAAATCAAAAAAAAAATTCGATTTTTTTGAACCAGCCTTGTGTTTATGTATATTTTTCTTAGTCAGCGATATGTATAAATACCCCGTTTATATGAGCAGTCTAAAAGGTCGGATTCAATAATTAGCTTTTTCAATTTAGGCCGTGTGTGAATTGCGTTAAATAGTAAACAGCATGTACAATTTTTGACACTATTGAGGTTAATAAAAAATTTTCAGCTGTTAAAAATTTATTGGGTTAAATTTGAGTTAAATTTTTTTTTACTGATGCTTTTTTTTTTTTTATTTAAAAGGAGTATCATGGCAGAAAAAAGGCAGACAAAATTCTAAGCAATAATCCATACAGCTGAAATTTTTTTTATTAACCTCAATAGTGTCAAAAATTTTACACGGTGTTAACTATTTAACGCAATTCACACACGGCCTTAGACCGTGTGTGAATCGGGTTAAATACTAAGCCGAGAATATATTTTTGATACTTTTGAGGTGAAAGGATAATTTCAGTTGTCAAAAATTTATCCTGCTCTAGGAGCCGGTTTAATTTTTATTTTCAGAGAATAAATTTTTTGCAGAATTTTTGGAGTATTTTTTTCAATAACTAATCAAAAACTGAAAATAAAGAAAGAAAATTGAAAAAGTAGTACAAAATTATGAGTGTATATTAGGAAAAATTTATATTTTTCAATATATTTCATTTTATTGATGATGAAAAAAATTGTTAGTTACCCATTAATGGCAACACAAAAATAAAATTCACATGACAACGCGTGTTGGAAGTTTGTAAATTGTTAATATTTATACTTTTTTTTAAATCATTATTTCTTTCGATTTGCAGAAAAAAAATATTTATCTACGTTAAAAATGTATCCAAATTCACACAGCTAAATTGAGCCAAAGATAATGTTTTATTCACCATACATTCAAATGTCAAAAATGTATCCTCTGCTAAATATTTAACATATGGATTTAGAGTCACATAGTCACCCGCATACAACAACTTTTATTTACAAATTTTTATTTTTATATGTACATACACTTCTGGCTTAAGTTTCAAGAGCACCTTAAACAAAAAAATAAAGCAAATAAAATTGAAAACTTGGTAAGGTTAGTTTTTAAAGCCAATCGCTGTCATAAATTGCGCCTGAATTCAACTTTTGTGTAGCTCAAAATAAAAGTGATGTTACTCCATCCAATTGCATTTCGATATATCAAGCTTTTAAAAAACGGAATACCATATATCACTACACAA
The DNA here is from genome assembly GCF_945859705.1 of Episyrphus balteatus. Classification (NCBI taxonomy): domain Eukaryota; kingdom Metazoa; phylum Arthropoda; class Insecta; order Diptera; family Syrphidae; genus Episyrphus; species Episyrphus balteatus. The sequence continues at coordinate 85,306,796 of NC_079136.1, read as the reverse complement.
TATAAAAAGAAAAACCAGTAACTTTTTATATTGAAAGATATTAACATACGATACCATTGAGCAAAAAAACACACATTTTTCAAAAAAAAAAATGAGTTACCCCACTATTATTTTAAAAAACGCATTTACCGATCGAATATATTATTAAAAATAAACTTTTGGCAAATTTTAAGTTATTAAAAACAACAGAGAGTGGCAAATTATTTGCCAATTAAAGGCGAAAATTAAATAAAATGCACGACTGTGTCACGTAGTTGCTGTAAACTAACACTTATGTTAGTTTACAGATTTAAATTTCAAAGAAATTTTGTTGATGTTGGGGAAGAGCCGACATTCAGGGCAAAGTTTTGTTAAATATTTTTTTTTGTTATTAGACTTTTTTGAGAAAAACTAAAAATGCAGTTTTACGCCTGCAAAGTTTAATCAAAATCGTTAGAGCCGTTTCAAGTTCAAGTTATTTGGTATAACTTGAAGAATTTGTATGGGGGTAATTAAGGTAGAAAAAGAACAAAAAAAAAAAACAACTTTCAGAATTCTATAAAAATCATCTGTACCAAATTTGAAGAAAATCAGTCCACTGGCTTATGGCTGTGGAAATGTGTACAGATGGACGTACAGACGCACGGACAGAATTCCTAGATCCACTTTTTCTTAATTCTCCACCATCGTAATGTTGGTTTTGATTAACACCTCGACACGAAACCAATACTTGCCTTATATAGACCTAGTAAAAAAAAATTGCACACTCATGGTTATGGCTTCAGGTCGATGATAACATCTGGCCCACCCTAGATGAAATCTCTAGCTACGCCCATGCTCATCGCTACTTTGCAAAGACCTCAATAGGAATGTTCTTAATGTAATTTTCTTCACCCTCCACCAAAATGCCTCTACTTCTATCTCCTTTCATTATGAAACAGACAGAAAATAGTTTCAGAACTTATGTATATACCTAAGTGTAATCCGTGCAATTTATTTCACCACAAGTCATCAGCATAGTAAATACCGACCAAATTGCCATCATATATTCTTCTTTCAAAGTTAAGTTCTTTCACTTTGTAACATCTGTTTTCAAAATCAAAAGTCATCTCATGAACGAACCGAACGAAAAAAAAACTACCTCAATATACATGTTATATACCTTACATCCATCTTAATAGCGTTCGTCACATATCCTTTTTTTTTTTTTGCTGGCTAAAAACCTCAATAAACCCGCAAACCATTCATAGTTACCGCAGAGGCTTACCTTAAAAAAATATATACAAACAAAAAAAAAAAAAAGTTCAAACTAATCCGGATGTCCATCCTTTTTAACATTAAATAATAATGATTGTCCTTTGGAAAAAGGGAGAAAAAAAAAAACATTAGCCTGATATATGAGCCTTATCAATATCCTGGCCAAAGATATACCAAAGGTTATAATGGAACAGTTTTTTTTTGTCTGTAAATGTGGGAAGGACCTTCGCCCAGTGCGTTAGCTCCAAGTTTTCGATCGTTTTTTTTTTTTTTTGTTAACTATAAACCTCACTAAGACCATACACCATCGAAAAGAGTTGCCTCATTGATGCTGTTTAAAGTACCTTATAGGACTACTAACAAAAAGCTTATCAAAGGGTTCATACTTAAGACTGGGCTGTACAAAAGGTTGACTACTTAATGGATTTCCTTGCCCACTCAACCATTTTAAAGCAAAACGCAACTATGTGTCCATAGAGATTTATACAGTGCTGTGAGTACGTATAGTTTAACAATCCTTCTAAAAATGCATGGGAGAAATTTATTTTAAACAGATAACCACTTTGTTATGAAAATGTTTCTGTTATAATTTTTGAATTTAAGACTCTCATGATCTAAAACCTTTCAAGCCTATGACGAAGAGCTTCAGACTTTGAAATAAGCAGAATGGAGAAGTCTGGTACCTACATATGTAGTAGGAGTGGGAGTGTCCAGGTAGCTTATCGAGAGCTCCGTTGCCAACAGCACCAGGGAATCGGAAAAATCCTTCGACTTAAAATGACCTCAGAAATCCATGGTTTGCATTTGGGACGGTGACTTACATTTTTGTATCAAAACGAGCAATTTGAAGCGTTTTAAAGGCCTGAATGGGCCTTTAGGGAGAGGAACGTCTCGGACTTATCAAGAAAATATTTAATAATGCTTGGATTTTTTTTTTTGACGTGATAACGTCTTATAAATCGATGAACCATGTCAGCCACCACGAAAAAGTGACGCCATTTTCTCCCGTTCCACTTTAAATTTTTCGCAGTGCGCCAAAAATTTCAATTCAAATTTGTCATTTAATAGGGTAAATAGGGGTAAAAAAAATTGAAAAAAAGTGGCTATCTATACGCTACGTTGTAGAAAGTTGAAAAATTTTTAATCAATAGATAAATTTATTGCAAGACTGAAAAAAGTATTGAAAAAATTCTAAAAAATTTCAAAACCAAGTTATAAATGGTATATTAAAACTAAAACATGAGATAGAACTTTGACAAAGTAGTGATTATAGGTAGGGGAAATTATTTTTGACAATTTGAAAAACGTCATTCAAAAGATAATTTAAAAAAAGTTAGGGGTCTGATACAGATTTTTTTTTAAGTCTCTGCGTTTTGAAATATTAATTTTTGAAAAACACCAATTTTTGTCGGGGTATTTTTGGGTGAGTTTTTATTTTTTTAAATTTTTCGTAGCGTTCAAAAAATCTCAAACTCATAGAATATGTAGTCTTTAATATGTTTGCAAATGCATGTGCAAAAAATTGGTATTTTAAAATGATTTTTGACCGAAAAACGAGAAAAACAAGTTTTTTGTCCCAAGTTTTTTGACCGTTTTTAACCTTTTTTTATTTTTATCTTTTTTTCTTCGACAGATAAATTAATGAAATTTATATTGTAGATAGATAATAGACAAGACTATATCTGTGCAAAATTTAATTTTGTAGTCACAATTTTTAGATAACAGTAAAATAAAGTTCTATTTTTCAACAGGTTATATCTTTTGATTTAGAGCAGATACAAATTTGATTTAATTTTACTGAGCATCCTGATAATATTACCTTTCATTTGATATATCACACATAACTGTACATTCACTACAAGCTACACAATGTTAAATTAAAAAACTTGCGAAATACCTCAAAACACCTGTGGAGATCTGTTGATCATGAACAGTATGGGATGTACCGTTTTCTCAGTTTGGAATTTCGAATTTTCTAGGCATCGCAGAAACAAGATTGAAATTTGAAACGTCATATGAAAGGTGAAATAATGAGCTTTCACATGATATAAAAATTGATCGAGTTCAAAAAATTCTAGCTCTTTTTATAGATGTCTAATAGACATGATTGATATATCTTTGATGCCGGGTACAAATCGATTTTCGGATTTTTATTGGACTTCAGTCAGTTTTTTCTCTCTTTCGTTTGGTCCTATCGCCATAGCTCTAGAGTATCTCCTTCCGTTAGAAATGATTCGGTACAAAGGGTTTAAGTCAAAATTTTTTTAAATTATATGGTACTAAGGGCGTAAGTTGACTTAACTTTTTTGTTTTTGCATTAATTTTTAATTTTTAAATAAAAAAGTTGATCCTAAAGCGTTAAGTTAAAAGGAAGAAAAAAAAAAACGAAAAGCCATTTTTCTACTGTATTATATTATTTCCAAAAGAATTTTCACATTTGGTAATTATTCACATTAATATTTTCAACTTTCTTTTATAAATTAAACCTTGTTATCAATGTAAACAAAGATTTTTCTTGACTTAACACCTTTGGACCAAGTTTATTTTTGAAGACTAAATGGCTCTAAAGTGTTAAGTCAACACAATTTTTTTTTTTTTTAAACGGCCATTTTCTGGTCAACAGCATATGGATATTAAAATAGATCTTATAAATGATGTTTCTACATCATTACTTTTTAAAAATAATAATATTCAGATTTACCAACAAAAATTGAAACTTCAATTTCATTTTTCTCAAAACTACATTTTCTGACTTAACACCTTTGTACCCGGCGCCAAAGATATATATTTTGAGTTTAAGCAATAAGCTCTTTCAGGTAGTATAAAATTTATTATAGGATATAGGTTGTTATATCAAAAAAATGGATTTTTGGGTGATGGAAGTGATTTTTTTCAATTTTTTCATAAGAAGTGATTGTTTTTAATAAATAATTTTTATACTTTTTGCGCATTGTAAAAATTTAAAAATGGTTTTATTCTTTAGAAGAAATATTTGGCTTTTTAATAGTATAATTTTTTTTGTAAGCTTTTAAAATAAAAAAATAATATAATGAGAAAAGAAAGGAGGTATTTTTTTTTTTAGCTTTTTCTTGTAAATTATGATTGTTTGAGATAAATAAACGCTTTTAAACAAAAGCACACAACCTGTTTTACGACGTTATCACGTAAAATCATCGCCCGTAAACCAGCTTTACAGACACCCTCTTTTTTTTTGAAAAACATTCTTTTGAATATGAATCTGAAATCTGAGAATCATGGAATTTTTTCGGATTTTATGATGTACCACTCATCTTAGCCACATATTATAAAAAACTGATTTTTGACCATTTTCGGGAACGCTTGGCATGAATAATACCGCCTCATAAGGAAACTACCTCACTTGTCGATTAAGTACTGTTTGTACATTTTGTACTTTGAAAAATTTATAATTTTACTTTTTTTTAAGAAAACATAGTTTAAAAAAAACTGTCACTTAAAATCAAAAAATATATTAAAAATTTTCATTCAGAGATAAAATAAAACTTTTATACAAGCAAAAAACCAGGTCGACACGGACGATTATTACAAATTATAATTTCTAAAACCTCTGCAGCAAAATTGAGAATGATTTAGGAATTAAAAATTAAATAAGTGTATTCAAAGGATGTTCCCAAATCATTTCAATGATGGTTTTAATGATGAACTAAAAAAAGGAAGGAAAATTTTCGAAAATCAGGTACATATGTACTCATAATTTTGCTATCTACATAAATATGTACTTAATTTCTTAACATTTTTAGTCATATTTGGACTTCTAATTATGATTCTATTTTTAACATGGAATTTGTATTTTTCAAAACATTATTGTAAAATAAGATACTGAGGTTCCATTCTCTTGTTCATAAATAAATTCAAACCGTTTGGGTCACAGAAAAATGTGGGGTAAGTTTATTATTTAACATTTAGTTTGATTCCTTTTTACAATGTTACATATTTGTGCTTAGATTATTTTAAATATTTCACAAAACAAGGTAAATCGTAAATTTCCTGAGAAGCTTTACCCTTAGTAATTATATATACTCTTTTACAAAACCACTTTATTATATCAAAAAATGAATACCTACATCTCTCGAAAAAATGAATGACGAAAACGAAAAAAAAAACCGCCAACAATCTCTCCACATTACTGTTTGTTTTATATTTTATAGCTAAAATCTAGTTCGTTTCCATGGGAACATTAAATTTTCTTTGGAAATCAATCTCAGTGTTGTTGTTGTCGTTGCTGTTGGTGTAAGCCAATACTGATGAAAACAGACTTTTATTTCCAAAAAAGAAATCAGATCGACGGACGACCGACACGAGAAAATACTGTCAGAAGAGCAAGGTTTTTGAGATTGAAGACCAGAGTGTTTAATGTCCTGTCATCTTTGGTGTCATGAGCTATAAAATTGATTATTAATTTGGGTCTTTTGATTTAAATTCAATTAGTCATTAGGTTAAGCTTTCGAATGGATGGTGTGTGTTTGTTTTGTTCTGACAGATACAACAAAAACATCCTTAAATGGTTAGTGTTTTGTTGTAGTTGTTTGTCTAATGATAGATAGATATCTTTGTGTATACAAAATAAACTCAGGAAGGAAATATGAAACTATTCCAATACAGAAAGTTACCTATAGAATAATAGCTATACACAAAATATTGAAATGGCTAATTGTTTTGTCGTCATTCTAATTTTGTTTTAATTGCGTTTAAGTTAGGTGATAAATGATTACCTATGATTTGGGTCACTTTAAGCAAATCGGTATATTTTCTCTTTCGAATAATTTTCGTTGATGCCTAAAATTGTCAAAAAAAAAGCTTAACTTCGATACCAATTAAAATAAGGCCAAATAAGAAGCCTGAAGTTACCGAATGTGTGAAATATTGTATAAAAACATTTTCCACAAACAGGGTTTTAAAAAATCATTATTTTTAATGCATTTGCTTTCCATTAGAAATTTAAAAAAATATTTATTGCAAATAACAAAAAATTTGCATTGAAAAAAAAAATATTTATTGCAACTGAAAAAAATTTGCATTAAAAAAAATTCGACGAATATTAAAAAAAAAAAAAATATTTAATGCACACATTTTGCATTGAATTTTTTTTCAATGCGGAAAATTTTATATTTGCAGCAAAATTTTTTTAATGCAAATATTTTTATTTTCAATAAAAATTTTATGTTCAATACAAATATTTTTCAGTTGCAATAACATTTTTTGAAGTTATACTTCTTATGGGAGGGTGGGTATGAAAATTTACTTTTTGACAAGAATGTCAAAGGGATTATGACGCGATCACCCTGGGTAGCAGGGCTGTCGTTTCACCTTTAAAGTAGACAGTACTTTAGTATTTAAAAATGCAGTACGCCGCAGTACGGCAAACATAAAACACACAACACGTTGCAAGTTACATGTTTCATGTGGCAAGTTGCATGTGGCAAGTCGTATGTTGCAAGTTGCATGTGGCAAGTTGCATGTGGCAAGTTGCATGTGGTAATTTCCATGTGGCAAGTTGCCAGGGTTGCAAAAAGCTCACATTTCAGCTCAGCTCACAGCTCAGCTCAAATTTGAGCTAGGTACCATAGCTTAGCTCATTTGAGCTGAGCTGAAAGTGAGCTCCCCAACTTCCAACGCCTATATCTCGGAATTTGGAAGAAAATGAAAAAAAAATTTTTGATGCCGAAAGGTAGCGGGGACTCTAACCTACATTTGGGTACAACTCTGATCCCTGTAGGTCCACGCGTTCTCAAACCGGGAGAACTTAAAAGTAAAAAAAAAATAGGCACGATTCTGAAAAAATAGGCATGATGTGGCGGTTTAACATGGAAGGCGATTTTTTAAAAATCTGACAATGTGCAAAGCGTAGGCCCATGACACAAGCTATCATTTGGCATCACTCCCAAAAATTGCTCTCAAGCGGTTTAGCTTCTAGGAGCGTTCAAAGATTCGGGGATTTTTCGAAAAAAAATTTTACCCCAACTTTCAAACGCGATTTTCTCGGAATTTTGAAAAAAATCGAAAAACCGGATTATACCAATATAGGGTAGCTGAGAATATAAGCTTTCATATGGCACCACTGCCCTGTCTGTAGATCAAAGCGTTTCAACGCGGAATTTTGAAGAAAATGAAAATAAAATTTTTTGATGCCAAAAGGTAGCGGGGACTCTAACCTATATTTGGGTACAATTCCCATCCCTGTAGATCCACGCGTTCTCAAACCGGGAGAACTTAAAAGTAAAAAAAAAAATAGGCACGATTCTGAAAAAATAGGCATGATGTGGCGGTTTAACATGGAAGGCGATTTTTTAAAAATCTGACAATGTGCAAAGCGTAGGCCCATGACACAAACTATCATTTGGCATCACTCCCAAAAATTGCTCTCAAGCGGTTTAGCTTCTAGGAGCGTTCAAAGATTCGGGGATTTTTCGAAAAAAAATGTACCCCAACTTTCAAAAGCGATTTTCTCGGAATTTTAAAAAAAGTCGTAAAACCGGATTGTACCGGAATTTTTTTTTATGATAAAAAAAGAAATATTTTACTAAAAAAATAGAAATATATTTACTAATAAAAACCTATTATTTATAAAAATATCCATGTGTTAAAATAATTCCATTAATAACTAGAACCAAACATCTTAAGCTATGGTGTTTTATAAAAGTTTAAAATATCTTCATATTTCATTATACTTTCCAAATAAAAATCAATGTATCCTCTCACCCATCACAGCTTAGTTCACTTTACCTTAGCTCACCCAACAGCTCAGCTCAACCATCAGCTCAGCTCACTTTCAGCTTAGGTCAAAGGAGCTGAGCTATGGTACATACCTCAAAAGTGAGCTAGCTCAAAATTTGAGCTGAGCTGCGAGCTGAGCTCAGCTCACTTTTGAGCTTTGTAGCAACCCTGCAAGTTGCATATTGCTACTACTAGTGCTGAAGCACACACAATCCTCATAAAATTACCATATAGCATATTTTATGCGCAATTCGTTTACTTTCGTTAAGCATATACCGTACGTTCTGAACCGCACAACATGAGTAAATTTCACAGAATAAATTGAAAACTACATGGACGCAAGGAGGATGAAAGAATTAATTTATTGTTCACTTGATAAAATTGTAAAAAACGAAGAGTGGATTAATTAATTTAATAATAGAAATTAAAAATATCAAATGAAATTCATTTACATATACTGAATGAGAAGTATAACTTCAGTCGCGTGTACATGTGTACACACACTCTTTTTTTTTAATGCAAAACATTTTCAATTGCAATACAAATTTTTTCAGTTGTAATAAAAATTTTTTTTCAATGCAAATTTTTGTTATATGCAATAAATATTTTTTATAATTTGTAGGTAATGGAAAATAAATGCATCAAAAAAATGATTTTTTACAACTCTGTTGTGGAAAATTGATTTATTTTTTATTTGATATTCTGTTCATAAATCAGTCGTTATAGAAAACTGAAAACTATAGTTCACTCTTTTTTTTTGTTTTTGACACTCCATCTTATTAGACTAATAATGAAATACGAGTTGCATCTTAAAATTGGTGAAGGCAAATCGAAATTTCGTAATAACGCAAAAAGTCATTTCAAATTGAAAAAAAGTAACGTATACGCCATAGTGACCATATTTTTGATTGATAATGTTAATATTTTCTGTAAAGATATTAAAAAAGTGGAAGTGCTGCAATTTGTTGGATAGCAATATTAAGGAGAGTTACGTGATATCTACCATTTTATAAAATTGATGTCAACCAGCAATAAGCGAGTCTTCAAAGAAACGATTTTCTTCGATTTGATTTTGTGATTGAAAAATAGAAATTACATTTAAAGCTATGGATACCATGCGCTTGATGGTTACTGTCTCTTAGTAAAAACTGTCAACAACGGTATTTTCAAAGACAATGCTTTAGACATACTGTCCATCATCCTTGAGAATAGGTATTCAAGAAACTTCATACCCTTGGAGTAAATTAAAGTTCAGTTCATAATAAATGTCTTCATTTTCTGTCCTATCCTCAGTTAAAACATCAAACACACTATACTTGTCAGTCAATTATATTCAAAACAACACAAAGCTTATCCATAAAATGTTGACAATATCTTGAAAATTATAATTAATGTCAGGTTACCATTGAACATGTGACAACAACATTTTCAGTTCCACATTCTATAAGGATATTCGAGTTAATTTATTCCGACAAATTATTCTGTTAGCGACCATCCTTCGTATATGCTATATTCTACTTTGCTTCCCCACGTAAAATGATTTATTTAATCTACGCTTAATGGATTTACCATAAACTCTTCTTTTTCTTCTTATAACAAGATACTAAACATTCTGCTTACCAACACAAAGTCATCTTGTGTCGTCGTCGGTCGTTTCTCCATCTTTTGAGCATCAAAAAAAATAAAGGACGAACGAAAATAACAAGCTTTATAAAAAGAAGAAAATAAAAAAAGATTATCTATATGTTTGTCTGTATATATCTTTTATATACCAAAATAATTATATACAGATACAAGCTTAATAATCACGGCGTGCGTGAGGGCAACGATAGTGATTAATTTTTTTTGATTAAGAATACAATACCATAGCCCAACCCAGCTCAGAGCTCAAAGTTTCCCATTTAAACATATCCCCCTAGAGGAACAAACTCTCAAGACTATACTCTTCTATGAGATGGCAGGATTTTATACAAGGATGAGAAAAGATTGTCAGTTTAACAAGAATTCGCCGCATCTCCTTTCTTAGTCTTAAGAGAAAGGCGGAGGATGGCGGAGTAGAAATATGTATAATTTTAATATAAATATCATGAGCGCCTTTCATTTTAACGGCCATTCCCGTTCACATAAACTGTCGTTTGGCATTCCTCCTCGGGCGGAAATGGGTGCCAGCAAAAGACTATACACGAAAAAAATATACAAGGAAAAACCAACCATAAACAGGATCAGGGCAACCAATAACTACATTTTATTCGCAACCATAACTTATGTAGTTCCTCGGGCTAAGCAAGTTTGTGTACCCGTCATCCAGCAGACAGCTCACAAAAAAAAAAAAAAACATTAAATAAAACAGCAAACTAAAAAAAAAAACAAAAAAAAACTTCTTAAAAGGATATGAGAAAGAAATATCCTCCTTCGAAGGTTGCCGCTGTCGCCCGCCGTAGCGCGCCGCATAGCAAGACAAAAAACTTGCAAGGAATGAGGATGTCACGATGAGAGATCCGGGTGCGGCGCGTCTTTTATACACGCATTGTTAAGCCGTAAATCATTTTCTTAATCTCTCTTTCGCCAATATGCTATAAATTTATCACGCGTCGTCCTTTTTATACATTTTCATCCTCGTCGACTTAACTTCGAATCGGACTTTCTCTCTCTCGACTCCAACTCAAACTTTATAGCTACAATACTTTTAACAAAACAGTAGCAAGGCACTACCTTCACAGCCCCAAAACCCAATTCCATTTCTGTCATTTGCAAGAAGAATTTGTAAACAAGTTAGCATTGTGTGAGGAGGCAGAACTCAGGAAAGGAGGGTTGGAGTTGTTGGACACTTTGAACGTGAATTTTAAATTAAATTCAATTTGACTTAAAAGTCGAGCAATATTGAATACCTATATTTAGCAAGAAGAGAGAGATCCTTTCGAAATAAAATTCACAGGTTTGCTTGTAGGTACAACAAAAAAAAAAAAATAACAATATACAAGAAACAGTAACGTTTTTGTAATGCTTTGATGAAATCGTTATGAAGTTGTTTTATTTATATTTTTTTTTTCTTTGTGATGATATCCCCTCCTCGTTCAAAAAGGAATAATTTAAGAAAATTTTGTGTCCCTTGTCATAAAAATGGAAATATTTTATTTTTTTTTTAGTTAATTGAAAGTTTTTATATCGATTATTGTGAGCCACTTCAACTGGAACCTTTTAGAGATGTTTTGGTTTGTTTGTTTTCTTCGTAGGAACATAAATAATTTATGTGTTCCCAAATTTAAGACTACTGAAAAATATTGCTTCCGAAAGTGAACGAACTAAATTTATTTGTACATAACGCAATAATTTGTTTATGTGAATATAGATTTTTCTATGCTAAAAAAAATTATTGAACCACACAGCCTAATATTGAGTTTCAAGGTAATCCATTCAATATGTTTGATATGTTTTTTTTAACAAAAAATTATATTTAAGGTGATAGCCATAAAAAGCCGGCTCTGGCAACACTGGATAGAATCTGACCCGAGTTGCTTACGCTTGATAAAATCAGTTACCTAAAAGAAAAATAATGATGACCAACCTTAAATAAAAAAAAATCACATGTGCAATTCACACGTGGTGAAACCTTAAAAAATCATTTTTCTTGCAAAAAAAAAAAAAAAAATAGAAAAAATTTACCTATTTTTATTCTATCACCTTCAAATCCATGTTTTTTATATGACAACCTATATAAATTTAATATCATCTAAGCTCAAAATATATATATTGATCAGGTCTATGAGACATCTACAAAAAGAGCTAGAATTCGATCAATTTCCATCAAAAAAAAGCGAAAAAACACGTATTTTTATCTTCTCACGCTATTAAATGCATTTTTTACCTAACAACCTATAAAATTTTTTACACCATTTGAAAGCTTATTGTCTTAGCTGAAAATATATATATCGATCAAGTCTATGAGATATCTACAAAAAGAGCTAGAATTTTTTAAACTCGATGAAATTTCATCCAAAAAGCAAAAAAAAAACATTTATTTTTATGTTCTCATGCTATTAAATCAATTTTTTTGTTTGACAACCTATAAAAAATTTTATACCATGTGAAAGCTTATTGTTTCACTTTGTATAATGATGTATAAATCTTATTTCAAAGATGTCTACAAGAGAAGTTAGAATTTTTTAAAGTAGTCTAGATAATGATCCAGTTTGACTTCATGTATAATACATTTTCCTACTATCTATAAAATAAGCTACCAGAATATCCTCGTCTCTTTTTGGATCCATAATTTATGGATCAAGCTTTCGTCAGTGGAGGTGTTGTGGAACCTAATATTTTTACTTGCGTTATAGCTATAACAATTTTACTTCCACAAGGGTCTAACGAAGCTGTTTCGATTTTAGAAATATTGCTTGTATACCACCATAGAGAAGCCCATTTGGCCCACCCGAGAAGCTTGATAGGTTTTAGAAGAGTCATATGCAAGTTGATTGGAGAGACTTAAAACATGTGTTTAATGCCTTATAGAAACAAGCAACATTCAAAATTTGAAAATGTGTATTATTGTTGCAGGCTTTTAATTTTATTTAGAAGCTCTGAGCAGACTTGTCGAAGGCTTGTGAAAGTCTAAACGAGGTATATTCCAAATAGAATAAAGAAAAAAATATTTTTTTTTTCTCATTTTAATTTTTTATATTTTAATTTTAATTTTAATTTTTTTATTTTTTTCATTTTCTTGTTGTTTTCCCATCCAGTCAAAGTTTTCTTCTGAAATTAAATGCCCAAACACAATTATATTAAGAAAAAAACTTCTTTACTTACTTGACGCATTTTGCGGGATTTGAACCTCGTACGTCCTGATTGATAGTCCGGTACCGTACCCTTCGAGCTACCTAGGTATACTCTAAAAGAGTTTCAAATTTGAACTAGTTGAAAATAAAGCTTCCTAAGGGCTTCGATTTAATTTCCTGATGAGTTGCACTATCTTAAAGAATATGGTCACCATTTGTTTTTTTTTTTTCAAAGGTATTAGGTACTCTTTGTTATTTTCAGTTTTTTTTTTTTTATGTCTTGTAAAAAATTATTTAGTAAAATTTAATAATATTTTACTGATTGCCATCACTTGGATGCCGTCAAACCGCATTTTTCTTAAAAATTAGAGAATAAGCTTTGTTTTGACCTTAGATTAAAAATCTAAAATGTCCATTTTATATCATCATATAATAAAACGGCAAACACTTATTTTGTGGTACAAAATACGCGGCCCACAAAAACCGAAGGGACATAAATTATATACCGAACGATAGGAAATTTTATTTAGATGTGCAGAATGTATACTTTTTTTATTTTTTTTTACCGAAATAGATAAAAATAATAAATTAAAATTGAGAAAAAAAAAAACAAAAACAAATGTGCTGAACCACGCCCTCTCCCTTCTGTAAGTGGAAACTTCTAAAAGCAAAGACGAGAACCTTCGAAGACATTCTCGAATTTCGAATAAAATTAAGTGTTGCATATTCTTAGTAGTAAATAAAGTGATTTATATAGTGTGCTTATTTGATCATAAATAAAAGTTACAATTGGCACTCGAATTTTGAGTGCGGGGTCGGCTAGTTCGAATAAGTGGAGAAGATTTAAATCTTGTTTTCCTTTCTTCTCCGCTTATATACTCCAAATTGGTAAATAAATCATCTTTAATATCACTATTTTAAACCAATTACCGATATAAAAAGATTCACTTTTTCATTTATTTATTTTTAACAATGAATAAGAAAACCAAAAATGGTCACCATAATCGCACTTATCCAAATATTTCTTATTCTCATATGTTTGTCTGACAGTTTACAAAATTTAGCTTGTACTCACAACTCACTTTCACAGGGCTTCTACAAATAAAATTAGCGAACCTAACTTCGCTTAGGCAAACTCATAAAACTAAATGCTTTTTTCAATGTTTTGCTTGTGATTAAAGGGCTTCTACAAATATAAATAGAAAACCCTTAACTTCTCTAAGGCAAAAATATAAAACTAAAAGCTTTTCGCGCATGCGCCTGAAATTGAATTTCTTTTTTTCTTATACAGAGATACAAAATATAAATCGTTATATTTGAAAGTGATATAAATCATATTTTATATTATTTTCAATCAAAAACAACAATTCAACAATTTATTTCGATCAAATATTAAAATGTTGTAACTATAACACATCTTTTTGTGGAGTATTTGTTTAAAAAGGCAAAACTGTTTAACTGCGGTTTATTTGAAATTTAACGTAATGTTTTTTTTTATAAATATGTTTAACGGCTCATATATTATTGAGATAGTTTCGGTTATATACAATTATAAAAATAAATGCATTTAAGGCAATTGTATAATTTGTAGTTCAACCATACTTAAATACCTACCTAAGTCATTTTGAATCTGATAATTTTCGGACTGGATTAAAAAAAGAAATACATAGCATTCATAAGGATTTTGTAAGCAGTTCTAAAACAATTTCATTGGCAAAGCCATTTAAAGGAAGTCATTTAATGGCTTTTATTTCTTGTGCTTCTACAATGGAATTTCATGTGGCCTTATTGAAATTTAAACGAAATGTTTACATTAATGCTTGTACAAATTTTTAAATCCCACTTGCACTAGGTTTCTAGGAAGCGTTTAACGAAAGTTTAGCCTCGAAAGTTTTAATTTTCGATTCACAAACTAAATACAAGCCCTGTAGAGATAATAACTGCGAGAAATTAAAGATCCTAACCTTAAGGAAGAAAAATTGTTAGTTGGGAGAGAATGCCAAAAAAGTGGAAGTCCGTCTGTCTGTCTGTCTGTCTGTCTGTAAACGAAGCTACAGCCTAAACGGATAGACCGATTGATGTCAAACTTGGTACGTAGCGTTATTTGGCGACTCTCCAGAGGGGTTTTTGGAATTAATTTTTTTGCACCAAAAATAACGGTACTTGTCATTTACCGATTTTCGTAAAATTGAAATAAAACGGCTCCAACGATTTTGTTTAAAAAATTCAAATGTTAGTTTTAAGCTAAGGTCTATCTTTTTTTTGAAAAATAAAATTTTCGAAAACGGGGCATTGAATTTTTTTGAAATTTAGTTTTTAGATTCTGATTAGATCTACAAAATGGCATACCAATTTTATTTTAAAACTTTTTTTCCAAAAAATTATTATCAATCAAAACTGCATACTTGTTTTGGAGGGCAATTTGATTTCAGATTTTTTTTTTTATTTTTTTAAAAAACGAATTTTATTTTTTTTTTCCAAATTTCTATATAAAAAGTCTTAAAAATTTAAGCAACTTTAACTCTAAGAGCAAGTTCGTGCGACCCAGTCCCAGTCGTGCATTTTATTTCTGTGGCAATCTGGCAATTTTTCATAAGATGTTTTGGGTCCATTTCATCATTTGAAGGATTTTTCGCATGTTCTAAAAATCATACTCTAGAGTAAGAAGGTGTTGTTTTGAGATTGCAGTTTTCCGTCGATTGCAATATGCTCGGTTTGTTGCAAATTCTTAGATCAGGGGAAAGCGGAAGGCCAACCTCCTTTGTGAAATACAGGACAAAGAAATCTAGTACCATTTACCTCTCTAATTCAAAGACCGGTTGCGGGTATGATGTCGTGTAACGGTGTAGGTTCATTCTACCAACTTTCTACCAAAAATTTAACTCAGAACCCTTACCTTGTTCTTGGAGAACTGCTCATAGGTTTTTGCGAAGTAGTCGTTGAAGATTTTTTTATAGTGTTAATATGAACCAAATTAGCCTTAATCAGGATTTTCATATTTTTTTGGCTGAGAATGCAGAAAATCGAGAGTCTTCCCATCAAATTGGCATTTATAATAATAAATATCGCAATCTTTCAATATTGAAAAGGATTTATTCTATCGCACTTCCTTGAGAATGTCGTCTTGGCGTTTATTTTAGTGAGGCGCTAGTTTTTCTTTCTTGGCTAGCAAGTTAAATTAAATATTTTGTGAACTAATACAGGAAGAATGTGTTATCTTTAATTTTCCTTCTTGAGAAAGTCACCCAAGTGTCAACCCAAGTTATAACATCCGATGCATCCAACTTAGATTACCTTTTGGCGTTTTACATGATGTGTTTTTACGTATGGAATAATGTTCATCTGTTCCATTATAACTCTTAACTTATCTACTAATCCTAATTCGACAAGTGAATCACTAAAAGCATCTTATTTCTCCACAGGCTTACAATATATTGGCTACATATTAAACTGATTATGGTGCCCTATTATAGCAGAGGAAACAAACAAACAAAAGTGGTCTTTCAGGAAATTATAACATCAAACTAATTTAAATAGGTACAAAAGTTGTTCAAAGTTAAACAAGACTACTCTAAAACGAAACATTAAAGTATGAAAGCGGAAAAAAATTCTAACCTGAAATTGTTTTGCACAAATATTTTAACACTTAACGTCTGAAACTTTGAAGAAATTTACCAAAAAATTTTTAAAATGGCTTTCATTTCCAGAAAAAAAACACGTAAATTACAATAGAAGATAATTCAAACAACGTACTCGTAATTTCTCCTATATACAAATACATAAATTTATTATTAAAATTTTTGTAAAGGAAAAAAAAAAAACTTTGAACGACACACCATTATAAGTATAAAGTATTTATAAATACACTTGAGAAACAAGCTGTTTCCTTTAGAACACGTATTTGTCATGTGTCTTCGGGGGTGTTCGTTCGTTCGTTCGTTCAGTGTGACAGCATTTTCGAATGGCTTATTTTTGTTTGGCTGTTAATGTCACCGCAATCCATCTTTTTCAGTTTTTAACAAGAGAAGAATCTCTTTGCATATACAACAGCTTATGAGCTATTGAATACGTGTTTGTGTTTATGCTCATAATAACGTCTTCATTACGCCATTAAACGCGTTTCTTAACGACTCTCCAAGAAATTATCAAACAATAACTCCCCGACGACATCCCAAAGAGTCCTCTTTCTTTTCATACACAAAAATATGTATAAAACATAATACATCCTCTACAACATTCACTTATAATATATATTGAATGGAAAATCACAGTCATAAAAAGGACGAAAACAACAACAACAACAATAACGACAGCGAAAACGTACATAAATGAAAGTATAAGAGTAGTACATACAGGGTGTCCCAAAAGTAATGGATCAAACGAAATATGCTGATAGGTGAACTTAAGGGCTCTCAGAATTTGGTAACTTGTTCATCCCAAATCCTTACGGTTTTCGATTTAATGCAATTCTTGTGAAATTTCGAAAAATCCTTACTTTGCAACAGTATTTTGCTTCCTGCGCCCATTATTGATTTTTGTTTTTTAAAATTCTTTTACAAAAACATTGGCAGATAATTAGGAACAATTAATTGATCAAAATGTTTTTTATCCCATACGCCATTTCGCTGCAAATTAACTAACAGTTTCAAGTTTTATAAAAAATCAATTTCTAACTTTTATTTGAGAGCAACACCGCAAAAAAAATTTGTACGGTGTGAGAATGGTTTATTATTTTAAAAAGTTGCCCTGTTATTCTAGTTTTTAAAAATGTATAAAAGTTCGCAAAGTTGCAGTTAGATCGCATAATATTACAATTTGAATTTAACAAAACAGGGTTTTTCAGAACAAAAAACAACCAAAAATAAACACATTTTCTCGAACTGTTATTTGTTTATTTTTCTTTGAACAAAAGCCTCTATTTTTGTTTGTATTTTTGCTCTGAAAAACCCTGTTTTGTTGAATTCAAATTGTAATATTATGCGATCTAACTGCAACTTTGCGAACTTTTATACATTTTTGAAAACTAGAATAACAGGGCAACTTTTTAAAATAATAAACCATTCTCACACCGTACAAATTTTTTTTGCGGTTTTGCTCTCAAATAAAAGTTAGAAATTGATTTTTTATAAAACTTGACAATGTTAGTAAATTTGCAGCGAAATGGCGTATAGGATAAAAAACATTTTGATCAATTAATTGTTCCTAATTATCTGCCAATGTTTTTGTAAAAGAATTTTAAAAAACAAAAATCAATAATGGGCGCAGGAAGCAAAATACTGTTGCAAAGTAAGGATTTTTCGAAATTTCACAAGAATTGCATTAAATCGAAAACCGTAAGGATTTGGGATGAACAAGTTACCAAATTCTGAGAGCCCTTAAGTTCCCCTATCAGCATATTTCGTTTGATCCATTACTTTTGGGACACCCTGTATAAAGAAATTGAAGGGATATGTGCGTATATGGGTTAACCTTCATTTCTTAATTTAAGCGGCAATTTAAGCACATTTAAGCCCTTCTTAACGTTTTTGGCTTTCAAACACATATTCGGTTCCAAAAATGTGTCGTTTTTGGTCGTTTTCAGTTTCTAGGAGCGTGTTGTAGCCCCAAAACCATCCGGTGCTCTATCAAATGCATAGAGAGAGAATATATGTATACAAAGATTGTCAGGCTTCAGGGCTAATAAAAAACATTTGTAACAGGCAATTTGATTTTTAATGGGCCTTAAATTACATACCAACCAATGTTGTTATTATTGTGATGGTAGTATATTCTCCGTGAAATATTTCATGATACTTTCCTACTCATTTTACTAGACCAAAGTGTCAATATATGAGTTGGGTACGTTTTTGATGGTAGATCCTAGAGGATGTATGATGTATTATTTGTCTTAAGAACTCAGTTAACCAATTAAAAAGTAGTTTCAAGTTTGTGCAATTGTTATTTGAGTTGTATATATGTTATTTGAGTGTATATAGGCATTCAGGTAAAAAAATATACAATTTTATTTTTAAAGATTTTCTAAAATTATCCTCGTCTAAAAAACAGGTATTTTCAAAAATTTTCTCCAAATCCATTGAAAAAGACATCAAAAGAAATGACTTTGAAACTCTATTCACAACTTAAAACCAACAAAGTTTTTAGGAGTTCGTGTTGCTGAATTATTTGCAACCAAAATATTTTTTTTTTCTTCTCCTTCATTCAGAAGCAAATATTTTCGGATCAAAGTCTCGAAACAAGTTTTGATTAACAGATACGAGTTCACAATGAACTGGCCTGTCTATTTATGTAAGCAAAATACAAATTTATTTTTTTCGGATTTTCGAGAAAAAATACATTTTCAAAAATTTACTCCAAATCCATCCAGTGAGACATCAATAGAAAGGTCTCTTCAAGCTCTTTTCATAGTTGAAAACCTAAAGTTCCTTGAAGGTCTGCTTACTGAGTTATTAGCATCAAAATATTTTTTTTTTTAAATTTTCGGAGGCAGATTACTTGGAACCAAAGTTTTGAAACAAGTTTCGGTTTACAGAAATTAGTTCACAGTGGACAGATTTTCGTGAAAAAATCAAGGTTAACTTACTTGTCAAAAAAATATTAATTGTCAAAAAAAAGTACATATTCAAAAATTTCGTCCAAATTCTATTCATAAATGAAACCCAAAATTTTTTTTGAGGTAATGTAGGCTGATATAAAATTGTGCGGTCGATAAGAGTGCACAAAGCGATTTACTACGAATTAAAAGGGATTATAAGACTGAATTTATTCTTATTCTAGAGAGATCTTAGCGAGTTTGATCTGCTGTTAAAATTTTTTTTTTTTTTTTTTTTTTCAAAAGTTTTGATAGCAGGCATAAACCTGAAAATGGGCTTTTTGAATTATTAAACATTAAAATTTGTGCGTCTTGCATTTCGAATCGAAAAGTTCCGAATGTAGTTCTAAAAATAACCAAACAAAAACGGTATGAGATTCGTTTAAGTTAAGCGTTCAGCCTTAAAGCTTAAAGAACGCTGCTGATGTGAAATGCAATTTTTCGTCGGTCTCCACATGGACAACGAAATGCTTGCGAAATCTGGACCGAAAAATACTCAAAAATTGCAAAACATAAATGAAAAAAAAAAAGCAAACACGCATCGCAGAAAGACATGCAATGACAAAATGAACAACAAAAACAAACAAAAAAAACTCAAAATGTCATTTTTCCACACACAATGAATGTCCCCGGCAATTGTTTGTGTGCGAAAAAGAAGTTTAGACTTTCAATTTCGTTGTGCCGAACAGCGTACAGCGTACTACAGAACGAAAAGTTGAACGAAATTTTTGGTTTACCATTTCGTTGTTTCATTTTTGTATGGGATTTTTCGTTTCTTATCAGCAGCGTACTAGGCTTTAATTTTGACAAATTGAGGCTATCCTCTCCTTAAAATAAAATGTACTGTACGAGTACTTCGATTGAATAATTTGCCTTAAAACAACTGTTCATTGTTTTCCGCTAGCCCAGAAAGTTAAAATAAAAATCGTTTTTACTTAATAACAGTTTTAACTTTTGAATTAAAAGTCTTCCTAACCTCAGGCAAACGAATCGCAAAGTTTTGTAAAAAAAAATTGCATTGAAAATATAATTTTTTTTAAATTTTGTTTTAAAATTGTATGGGAATTTAAAATACCTCTATTAAAATAGTAAAGACAAAAAAAATAATTTTGGCGATATTTTGGAATTCGTCCGTTTTCAAGTATTAATCAGCGGTTTACAATATAAAAAACATTCAGTTGTATTTATTAGATTAAGCCCTGCTTTTTCAATCGTCAGATAGACTATCAGAAGAATAAATGTCACTATAAAAAAAAAAACTTTTATTCCTAGGAATAAGCTCTAACTTAGGTTTATCTAACTATTCAAAAAATTAGCCCTAAGTGATATTTAATAATAATATTTAAATTGCCTTAGATAAGGTTGCTTACATTGCTTCTATAATTGGCTGGTCATTGATGATTAACAAATCGATAGTTGTTTCAAAAAATGCAATAGATCTAGCAAATTTAGTAATACTGTTATATTCTGTAAGCAAACAAAATTCACCAAATTTTATCAGACGAATGTATTGAACTGGAACATTGCAAAAAACTAAAAAGATTTGAGAAATGATATCCTTCTTTAACATTTTGCCGATGACGAATTTTATCAACAGAATTGACCTCCACACAGCAAGGCCACAGAAAGCTTCCCTATTTAAAACATATTTTATTCACTTCATCATATAAAAAAGTAGAAGATATGGCTGCTTCTTTTATTTGCTGGTAAGCAGTGTCTTGCCCTTAAGATATTATTTTTGTGTACCTACTAGATTCAATTTCTTTTAAAAAGCTTTGAATATAATACTTATCCGGATTTTGTTTCCATACAAAACTCTACAGCTCAACTAATATTATCGAACGAATCAAAATAATTCTAATCCAGCATAGCGTTCGCTAAAAATATGACCACATACCCAAAATATGGTAAAATTGTTTGTTTGAATACCAAAAATTTTGTTTACTTTTAATTTTCGTTCGTGTTCTAAAACTTCAACATTTTGAAAATAATCTTACTCAAGAGATTTCAGTATCACATAACAAATTCTTTTTTAAGTTCCGAGTTCTTGGGGGGGGGGGGAGGTCATGACCCCGTGACACCCCCCCCCCTTGTATACGCCGTTGGTCTAAAGTGCGCACTCTTGTACCACCTTACCCTATGTTTGCTAAGTTATATTTTATTTATTTAAACAGGTTTCTTAACTAGGTTAAAAATTTTCTCGTGCGGCCCAGGCATCCGTTGGGGCTCAGGCCTTGCGGCGGTGGTTCTGCGTTCCATTTTCCTCGTGAGGCCCCTGGTCAAAAAATAATTTTTTTTGGGATGGTCAGCAGAATTTGTCTAACTGGATAGTATTGCACTTTTCGCAAACAAAGTAGGTAGTTTTTTTTCAGTTTTTGTTCACACATCTATTCACATCCCTTACCTTTAAAACAAATAAATATCTATTGTATTATATTATATATCTAGCTTTTGATTTTAAGTCAGTTTCAATATTTCCGCCAAAGTGCACCTGTTCGCTCATCAGTACATATTTAAAAATAATTAACAAGGGTTTGGCGCGTGGCGGTCTATCGAAAAAATGTTTTTAAATTGTATGCAACACATCTCCTCAACCGCATCTGCCTCCTCCTCCGTTGTCAAATTTATGGAGTGGAATGCGATTAATAAATTTTAATGATCCCGTATCCTCATTACCTTGAAAGTTATTGGATGTAAATGTGTTTTCCGTAGGGGTCGTAGAAAACAACTTTTTTTTTTTTATTTTTTTGCTTCGGAAAAAGTTCAACATATTATAATAAGAGCAGGATTTGATGGAAAGGGGTGGCTCGTTAAATTCCAGGCATCACAGTACAGTCCCTAGGAGGTTTTTGTTAAATGGAGAAAACTTCATGCAGCCTGTCCCTGGAGATGATTGGTTTTTCTTATAAAATTTTGTACGTGCTTGTGAAGTTTTGCAACAACGTACATTTGAGAGTTTGTTTGAACATGCCCTTGGGGCAGTAACGAACGGTGATGGCGGTCGTGGTTTGGTATAGTTGTTAAGAGAGAGAGAGAGATAGTGTAAGGGAATGTTGAGCAGGTATCAATTATTTTACCCATCTACTCTCGGTTCGCGTCCAGTTTTGTGGGATAGTCATTAGGGTAGAAAGAAAAAATAAATATAGAAAATAAGAAACACGACTAAAAGGACTTAAAGGGGAAAAAAATAGGTTAGGTTGTTATAATTTTTCATTCTTAGGCATTCGCTAGATAAATTTATACTGATGGCCGGCCTGTCTTGCCTTGAAGAGGTAAAAGATATATAAAGATGAGGCAGTTTTGGCAGTCAAATTGGCCTTTCGGGAGAAACAAGATACACGTCTGAAAGTTTTACTTAAAACACACTGGATAGGCTTTCTTTGCTGCAAATTTGTTTATCTCTGGAAAAGACGTTAATGAATGTTTGTTTTTATATACCTAATCCCAGCAAAAGGGGGGAAATGGTATTTTTGTTGGCATTTCTTTTTGGTTGGTGTGTGTGTGAAGGTATTTTCTTGTTTTTTTTTTTTTTTTGTTTTTTTTCTTGTTTTGTTTTGTTTTTTTTTTTTCAGGGTTAGAGAAATTTTTTTCTGGATCACATAAAACTTTTATGGAATTATAAGAAAAGTTAACATAATTCTTCTTAGAATTATGACTGCTGATAGAAGTTAAGGAATATTAGGAATTCAGTCAGGAAAGCAACTGTCAGTGTTAAGTAGAATGGAAAATAATTGGAGCAGATGGAAATCTTTGATGAATGATTAGTTAATACAAAAAAAATATTGAAAACAATAGGTATAATAAAAATGTTTTTTGATTCAGTTTTAGCGAAAATGATGTTTAAAGAAGGAATTTAACTTGAATTTAAAAAAATTAAATTTTGTATAGGTAGGACTTGCTTCCTTCTTAATAGGTATGAGAATACCCGGCTGGTTTAAACCGGTTTCGTTAATTTTTTTTGCTTCAGCGAATTTGTTGTTCGTTTGTTTTGCTTTCCAGGACTGGGAAACTTTACATAACCTAAACGAAGCAACGAATTCCGCTTAGACTTTATAAATTGCCTGGCAGTACAGTTTTTTTTAACTTAACAGTACAACAGACAGAACCAGAATCTTAAATCCTTTTTCGGGTTGCCAGGAAGGATCCAATATAAACAGTTTTGTTTTTTTAATAAAAAGGATATTGGCTGGCACGCTCTATTCTCAATGCAGCCGTAAATGGGAAAATGAAACTAAACTCGGCAAGTATTAGTTCAAAATTAAAAAGGAATTAATACCCTAACCTAACCTAAGTCCGATCTACTTAAGTGGATTTTTAAATGGCTCAAAAGATTTTGATACAAAATTCAAGTATTAGTTTTTAGGTAAGGTGTATCATTTGATGAAATTTTTTTTCGAAAATTACTACCATAATGTCATAGAATCGTTTTTTTTCTAATTTCTGAAGTTCTCCAAAACAACAAATTCAGTTTAAAATTTTTGTATACGAAATCATTAACATAAATTTAATATAAATAAAATAAAACATTAAAAAAAATGATTTTTTTTTTTTTGAAAAATGAATTTTTTGAAATTTTGGATTAAGTTGTTGATTATGGTTTTCTTTTAACTATTCATAAAACATTTTTTTTTTAAGAAAGCGTCTCCAACGATTTTAAATTTGTTTTTTTCCTAAAATGCCTTAAATTAAATTGCATACTTTCTTTTGAGTTCTAAAACCAAGTTTGTACGACCCAGACGTGCATTTTATTCTAATAGAAGTTGTATAAATTTATCATTGTTTAAATATTTGTATGAATAAATAAATTAAATAAGTGAGCTAAAGCTTATTTTAAAGTAGAAAGTAGATCTTTTAGTTCATAATTTAATTTTAGATTATAAGAACCTTCTTTCTGCTTGGAATACTATGTGTGTCCATTAGGGTGGGTAAAAAAAAACCTAATTCTTTTTTTTTTTTTTTGATTTTGTACTCCGAAAAATCGGTTGCTAGACACCTCTAGAATATACACACCAAATATGAGCTCTTTATATTAATGGGAAGGTCCTCCGCTTCGCAATTTTCTATTTTTACATCAAGCTTTTACAAAAAAAAAATCATTTTTTTATTAATTGGCTTTTTAGCAAATTTCTATACATATCCCTCTGTCGGCACACGGGTAAGAATTTGGCAGGACAAAACTAAAAAAATTACGACTTTTCAAAAAAGTGGTCACAAAAAAGTCTCTTTATTAGGGTGAAAATATTTTTTTTTCGGAATTGTGAAAACAATATTCGAATTCATAGGAAAATTCTACATCATTTTCATATATGATTCTCTATAAAATATTGAGACCGAAAAAAGTTGTAGTGACATGAAAAAGTATGAACCAAATTCGCACCCGTGTGCCTATCACGTCACAAAAAAGAGGTGTGCCTACAGAGGGATATTCTTGTAGGAAATTGAATGCTCTACAAAAAAGGCCTTCTAAACTTTCTTCATTTATCTAACCGTTTAATAGATATTTGAGGTCCAAAAATCGAGAAAATCTTTAAAAATTCGTTTTTTGTTCTTAATTTTGTAACAAATTGAAAAATTGTGGGAAACAGATTGCTCCACAAAAAAAGTCTTATTAACTTTTTTTATTAATCTAACCATTCCACAGTGGGTCCCGCCATAGGTCAAAAATAAAAAAAGTAAATGTCAATTTTTTAAAATCCAATGATTAAACAACGTTCTACAATCTCCCATCGAACCAAAACCAAAAAAAATTTGACGGTTACCCTTTTTTTCATTTCTTAATAGCCATTCAAAGTCGGTATATAAAAAAAGGTACAGTTTTTTAATCGCTGCAGTAATAAGGTGTGAACTTGCGATAGTGATAGCGGGTGTTAAAAATTGTGAACAGTATTAAATTGTTATGGATATTAAACGAGAAGGTTAATACTTTCTAAAAACATAAATTATATTGTTAAATAACATTAAGGCTAACTGTAATAGGGCTCGTTAGCGAAGCAATTTTAACCATTTTTATTTAGCTCAATTTTCATTAAATTAGAGATTTAGTTGGTTTGCCTTCGAGTGCCCTCTACAATTTAAGTTCTCAAATGAAGAATGCCGTCCTACCTTTCGAAATAATAGCGTCGTTTTTTCCCCTTTTTTCCCCTTTTCGAGTAATACGAGTTTAAATGACGATACACGGAAAAAAAAAAATTACAACGTAAAACTAAAAAAATTCCTTTTTGGCACTATTATTTTTATAAAAGACTGAACTAGAGGGTAAGGGTAAAGTGCTCGACTGACAGGCAGGTCCATTTCCGGCATTAACCATTTTTTTTTATATTTTCAAAAAAAAATTTTTTTTTACCTTTTTTTATTTTTCTTGAAAATAACCAAAATTTTTAAAAATTGACTTCATGCATTTTTTTGCAATAATAAATCATATAAAATGATAATACAGGTGTTTCATTAAAGAAAAAATGGTCATTATATTTTTGACCGCACTTTGTATGGGAGGTGACCCACTGTGCATTCTAAAGATATTCGAGGTCAAAGTTAAAAAAATTTACTAAAACATTTTTTACTTTTGAAAATTTTGCAATATACTGAAAATTCATTATATTCAAATTAGCAAGATATGTTCTTGTTGGGGTTTAAACGTTCTACAATTAATTCCTTGACATCAAATAAATTGCTTTAACCGTTTAGAAGAACATTTTTCGAAAGGAAAATACTAATTTGAAAGGAAACACGTGTACTTCGATATATTAGAACAGAAAGTAATAGAAAAATCTGTACGTTTTAATTATAATAAAATTCAAATTTACAATGAAGAAGTGATTTAGAAAAGCAGAGTGTTTCTGAGCAAAGTGAATTATTAGAGTTTAGATACAATTTATTCTATTGTACGATAATAGATTATTATCACGAAAATATATTATTATATCATTGATTCGCTTATTTAGAGATTTTTAAGATATTAACTTTTGTTGGAACAAAGCAGCTACTAGTACACTGTGACGTATGAGTGATATTTATTCCTTACAAAAATTAGGTTTTACAAAACAACGAAATAAAGTTATTAGTACATATATGGTTTTTAAAGTGCAAGATACTATGTTTCAAATTTATTTTAAATTACATTTGGCTTGTGGTAACCGCCTGTATTTTTGTAATCAGTGAGAGAATGCCAACAGAATGCGACTAATTTTATGTCTAATACCCTCTTTTTAGTAACTTTTCAATAGCTATTTAAAAATATAACGAAAATTTGAAGAATCGAATTTTCCGCTGTAAAACAATAAGAAATAATTAATTCTTAGCTACGAGTACCTACCTAATTAATATTTGAACAACCATGCCTCTTTTCTTCGTACATAAACATTCCCAAAAAAGAACACATGAATAATGACTTGAAGAGCAAGAAGAAGAGAGACTTTTACCCTAGCTCTAACCACGAAAAATAATAAAGTATGTAAAAGTTTGCAATGGTATGGTAGGTATTATTGCGTAAAATGCGAACACGCAGCAGACAACAAATTATTTCCCATCTCTTATAGTCTTCTCAATTCGGGACACTGTTTTTGTGTATTTTTGCGTATGACAAAAGACTGAAGTGGTGCAAATGTTATTAAAGCACCTTAAGCACATTTCTTCTGCGTCTAAAGGAGGAAGTTTTATTTACATGTAAATATTTTCCAAGACATATTGAAAAATGCTAAATACACGGATAAAAAATTGTCTCTAGCTTCAATTTTTTTAACCAAATTTTTGTTTCAACAAGCTTGTTTTTGTTTAGGGTTACATCAAGCGAAAAAACAAAATCGCTTGAACCAGCTTAATAAACTCTAAATCTCAGTTGTTAGCTGCCACCGATGTATTTTTTTCTGTGTACTTACTAAAAGGAAAAAGTATCATTTTCCAGTAGGTAACTTTGAAGTCAGTTTATAACTCATTTTCTGATATTAAAATGGGGTTCTGTTTAAGAGCGCGAAAAATTTAACAACCTTTGCCAACTGAGACGGAACATTTTTTTGCATGGTTATGTTCCTTTTTTTTTAATGAAACTTTTAAGAAAATAATTAAGGCAGCATATAGGTAAATATTTTCTCATTAATTGAATCCCTCAAACAGTTATTTGTGGTCTAAATACCTTTTTGACAATATAATTTGAGGTAGTAACATAAAAGTGTTTATCAATAGCTCCACACCAGTTCATGCAGATGGTAATACCAAGCTTTAGTGGTTTAATATTGATGACAGTTTTTAGGACACTGTGGTTCATTATTTCTCCTACCGCTGTTTCTTAAAGTAGACGGGTTCAAAGGCTCTCCTGCGATAATAAATGTTTTGTGCAGGAATATATTAATTTTTCGAAAAAGGGCCAACTCGTAGTAGCAGCAGAGTCATTCAATATTTTCACGTTCCAGGTGGCTTTGTCAATACTTTCTCGAAGACAACCTATTGGTTAGAGCATACCTTCTTGATTATGCCTTTATTGAAGTTATACTTCTTATGGGAGGGTGGGTATGAAAATTTACTTTTTGACAAGAATGTCAAAGGGATTATGACGCTATCACCCTGGGTAGCAGGGCTGTCGTTTCACCTTTAGAGTAGGCAGTAATTTAGTATTTAAAAATGCAGTACGCCGCAGTACGGCAAACATAAAACACACAACACGTTGCAAGTAACATGTTTCATGTGGCAAGTTGCATGTGGCAAGTTGTATGTGGCAAGTTGCATGTGGCAAGTTGCGTGTGGCAAGTTGTATGTGGCAAGTTGCCTGTGGCAAGTTGCATGTGGCAAGTTACATGTGGCAAGTTGCATGTGGCAAGTTGCATGTGGTAATTTTCATGTGGCAAGTTGCCAGGGTTGCAAAAAGCTCACATTTCAGCTCAGCTCACAGCTCAGCTCAAATTTGAGCTAGGTACCATAGCTTAGCTCATTTGAGCTGAGCTGAAAGTGAGCGCCCCAACTTCCAAAGCCTATATCTCGGAATTTTGAAGAAAATGAAAAAAAAAAATTTGATGCCAAAAGGTAGCGGGGACTCTAACCTACATTTGGGTACAACTCTCATCCCTGTAGGTCCACGCGTTCTCAAACCGGGAGAACTTAAAAGTAAAAAAAAAAATAGGCACGATTCTGAAAAAATAGGCATGATGTGGCGGTTTAACATGGAAGGCGATTTTTTAAAAATCTGAAAATGTGCAAAGCGTAGGCCCATGACAAAAGCTATCATTTGGCATCACTCCCAAAAATTTCTCTCAAGCGGTTTAGCTTTCAGGAGCGTTCAAAGATTCGGGGATTTTTCGAAAAAAAAATTTACCCCAACTTTCAAACGCGATTTTCTCG